>NC_134884.1:38341408-38378908 GCF_041734735.1 Babylonia areolata | reverse complement strand
CACACACACACACACACATATTCAGACATCCACACACACACACACACACACACACAGAGAAACACACACACACACACACACACACACACACACACACACACACACACACATATTCAGACATCCACACACACGCACACACACACAGAGAAACACACACACACACACACACACAAACAGGGACAGAGACACACACAGACACGCCCTCCCCCCCCCCCCCCCCCCCCCACACACACACACGGACAAACTCAAACAAAAAAACACACACACACACACACACACATATTCGCACATCCACACACACACACACAGAAACACACACACACACACACACACACACATATTCACACATCCACACACACACAAACACACACACACTCACACAAACAGGGACACAGACACACACAGACACGCCCTGCCCCCCACCCCCCACCCCACCCCACACACACACATGGACAAACTCAAACACACACACACACACACACACACACAGACACACACACAGACACACACACACACACACACACACACACACAAACAGGGACACAGACACACAGACACGCCCTCCCCCCCCCACACACACACACACACACGGACAAACTCAAACAAACACACACACACACACACACACACACACACACACACACACACACACACACACACACACACACACACACACACACACACACAAACTCAAACAAACACACACACACACACACACACACACACACACACACACACACACACACACACACACACACACACACACACACACGACAATGTCCACCGACTGGTGAAGCATGCAGCAAGAAATAATCGTCCAATATTCAACTGAACTTCATCATTTGTCAACCGCAGAAAACAGCAAAGTTGGTAGAAAAAGGCATCTGCCTTTCCTTTTCCTTACTTCATGTGTGTGTGTGTGTGTGTGTGTGTGTGTGTGTGTGTGTGTGTGTGTGAGTGTGTGTGTGAGCATGCGTGCGTGCGTATGTATGTGTGCGTGCGTGCGCGCACGCATGTGTGTGTGTGTGTGTGTGCGTGTGTGTCTGTCTGTCTGTCTCTCTATGCCTATACGCGCGCGCGTGCGTGCCTCTGTGTGTGTGTGTGTGTGTGTGTGTGTGTGTGTGTGTGTGCATGCGTGCGTATGTGTGTGTGTGTCTGCGACAGACTGAAAATTGTATGTATAAATGATTTGATATATGTAATTTGATTAGAAAGCATGGGAAAATACGCAGATATTGTGCATATTATGAACTTATATGACTGTACCATTGTTAACAATAAGATACATTCGCCAAATCGTGAACAAAAAAAGTTAACGATTGTACTGTTAATCACTTTGTTGCTGTGCGCTGGGGTGTGCATAGTTCTTTTGTGTATTCTCAGGTGTTGCTGGAGGTTGCTGTGGGCTGCTGCACAAAGGAGTTATCTGCTTCAGATCATTGATGGTGAAAGGACAACAAATGTTTACATGATGACTCATGTGACCTCATTTAAGTAAATGACGTATTACACAGGTTATGACGTAGAACTTACAATTGAAATTTATTTAAAAAAAAAAAAAAAATACAACGTCAGCGAAGAAAAGGCCAACGATTGTTTAATTTTTTCTTGTTGGAAGAGGCTTTCTGTGTAATTCATTTCATGCAGCAATGACAATTTGGTTAATCTTAAGTAATATTGCAAAGATGAGTAACGTAGTCTGATCTATCCTGAGGTTTAATACCAGAAAAATACTATCATCATTTATGTTGTGTTTCATATAGCTTGTATTCTGTTTCTGATAGTTGTGTTATTTTAATTGTTTATGTTTGATTTTGGTGTAAAATACTATTGCTGTTATATAATATCCTCCATGCCCCCAAAAGGGGTGAAAGGATTAAATATTCTTCTTCTTCTCTTGCCCCTCTCTCTCTCTCTCTCTCCCTCTGTGTGTGTGTGTGTGTGTGTGTGTGTGTGTGTGTGTGTGTTAAACGCACAAGGGTGGAACGGGGTGGTTAAAACGTTAACGCTACGACTGGCGAATCTGTTAGATTCTCCAGCAACGAAACATGGCAAAGAAATCAAATGCACTCGCACCACAGAAAAAATACTTTTTGTGGGTTGAACATGCTTCGCTTTCAGCGTGTTAATATCTTTCATTTGAACCGAGCCTGATCTTGATATAGAAAAAAAAAAAGAAAAAAAAAAGACGAAAGGTATGTGATCGTGCGGATCGCTGTATCTCTGTGTGTGTGTGTGCGTGCGTGTGTGTGTGTGTGTGTGTGTGTTGAGTGTTCGCGTGGGTATGTGGCTGTGTTTCTGTGCGTGTTGGCATGTCTATGGGTGCCCGCGCCCGCGCCCGCGCCCGTGCCCGTGTGTGTGTGTGTGTGTGTGTGTGTGTGTGCCTACATACATGCGTGCGTACGTGCGCGCGCGCGTGTGTGCATGCGTGTGAATATGTGTGTGTGTGTGTATGAGTGCACACGGCATGTGCGTTTCATCATTTATTCACTGACTTCTAGATTGAAGGTGCGTGCCTCTGGTTTTAGCATTGTTGTGCGCTGGAGTGGGTTGGAAAAAAAAGAGTGATCGTGATGTGGACACACAAACATTATAAAACCTCGAAAGAAAGCAACATAAAGAAATAATATTCCCTCACCACCGGGTTTTTGTTTTTTTGTGTTTTTTTTGTTTTGTTTTGTTTTGTTTGTTTGTTTGTTTTTTTCACACGATTCACTGAGTTCTTGTTCTATTTGTCTTTTCTTTTGATTATATGACAGTCAGTCGTGTCCGACTATGACCATCAGAACAACAGAGGAGGCAACTGCTGTTGGGCTAGAATTTGATTATAGTGGAGAGTGTCTTGCCCAAGTTACATCCCCACTCTCTCGGCCAACGGGGTTTTAGGAAAGTCGGCGTTGGGATGGTTCCCAAAAGCCAACCAGCCCACAAGGCTGTAGCACTAAGAGCCAGTGCAATTTTGCCTCCTAGTTTGAGAGTCATAGTCCTTCACAAATGACTAAGCTGTAAATGATTTCCCATTGACTGGAGAAACCATTGATAATACAGCTCGGATCCACTCTGTTTACACATGTTTACGCATACCCAGATTCAAACTCTCGACAATTGGCCGCAATTCTTTCTCTGTCTCTGGACCTTGCAATTGGAATGAACTTCCTCTTTCTCTTCGAACCTGCTGAGGACCAGGGGAAAAAAAAGAAAAGAAAAAAAGGTGGCAATACAAGGGCATCCAGGAGTCATGACCTGGGTGTGGCCCGGCCCCCTTAGAGTGTAAAGAGTTAAGGGCCGAAACACTTGACTGAGGGGGGCTTCTTCTCTGAAGATCTTGTACTGTCCAGCTCTCCCTAGAGTTTCTTATCACTGGTGGGACGTCGGACAAATAAACGACGGACTATTGGCACGTCGGACTATTGACACATCGGGCTATCTGATGTAGCCGGATCCCCTACATGATTTCTTACCATTGGCGAAATTGTGCATTGGCAGTATGTTACGTCTTTTGATACCGTCATTTCTATGTTGACGTCGCCCATGTTATGTGATATGATACATTGATCAGTTTGCTTGAAAAAAAAAACAACAAAAAAAACCCCTGCCCTTTGGGCTTGGGCGTCATTAAAATCTTGTGAATCTGGGACTGTGAACACTCGAGAAAGCACTGGAGTGGGGTCCCGAATTGCACGTGCTTCACGAAATTAGGATGGGCTGTCGTCCGGACGCCCCGAGGCTACAATGGACCTGAGCTTTTTTTGGTTGTACAGTTACCCCCCACAACCCCCTTCTTTACCGCCACCAAGACCTCTCCCTTCCCCACCTTCCCTTCGCAAACCTGTGCACCGTGTTTTGAAATTGCCAAACATCTCTTTCAAACTTAATTTCTTACAGGCCACACAGCACAATTTCCCTTGATACACAGCTTATGCGCGCGAGCACATAATCTAATCTTTTTCTTTTTCTTCTTCTTCTTTTACTTGGGGAAACAACAACAAGAAGAAAAGAGCGGTGAGACTTACAGAGTTATGGTTCTTGCATCGAAAACAACTATAACAGAAATAGGAATGGGGGGGCGTGTCGAACAATGAAAAGCTCAATCGCCCGAAAAAGAAAACGAACAAAACAAAACGAAGGATTTCAAGGGGTAAACGCAGCAACAAGCAATGAATTTTTTTTTTTTTTTAAAAAAGTAGAAGTAGAAAACAAACAATACCGCTGGACAATGGCGATGTTTCAAATCGTACTGTCCAGTCCGCTAATAGAACAGCAGCCCGATTTTTTTTTTTTTTTTTTTTTTTTTTTTTTTTTTGCCACAACGAAGACTGTTGACAATGCAATGCAATGCAATATAATGTAATACAAGTTTGAATATTAAAACCGTCGTAAAGAGAAATTTAGTAGTATCTCCTCACCAGTCCTCATTCGTCCATCCCCACCCACCCACACACACACACACACACACACACATTTATACACACGCACGTTAAAGATCCTGTAATCCATGTCAGCGTTCGGCGGTGGGTTGTGCAAACAAGGACATACCCAGCATGCACACCCCCGAAAACGGAGTATGGCTGCCAACATGGCGGGGTGAAAACGGTCATACACGTAATAGCCCACTCGTGTACAAACGAATGAACGTGGGAGTTGCAGCCCACGAACGAAGAAGAAGAAGAAGAACACACACACACACACACACACACACACAGGGGGAGAAAGAGAGAGAGAGAGTCTTGTTCTGTGTATAAACTTTTAGTTATGGTTTTCATGACAAATTAAATGAATGTGATTCTGATTCTGAATCTGACTCAGACACACAGACAGGGGGGCGGACAGCGCACGCACACGTGCGTTGCACCCACACAAGCTGATCTCACAAGCATATCTTGAGAGCATCGTTCCCATTTTAAGATAAATGTGTTTCATCTCTCTCTCTCTCTCTCTCTCTCTCTGTCTCTCTTCACACCTACATCTGGCGCCTGCACGTGCGTTCGTGGGCGGTTCAGAATAACCGGATGCACAGATTTCACTTCTGAATCATCACCACACACACACACACACACACACATAGAGGCACGCACGCACGCACACACAAACACACACACATGTGTTCAAACATGTAGCACACACACACGCACGCACGCATGCACGCACAGACACAGACACACACACACACACGCGCGCACACACACACTTTCATGAGAGAGCGACCGACCGACTGACCGACAGACAGACACCACTTTTATAATAATCACACATGGAGAGACAATCACGTTTCAGTCACGCGCACGCACACACACAGACACAGACAGACAGACACACACACACACACACACACACACACACCACAAATAGGCTGCCAAATGTCAGAGGTTAGTGAGAATGATGTACATGCACACAAGTGCATAGTACACACAGACTCACAGACATAAACGCACATTCACACACACTGATTGAAACCACTTATTGTCACACACACACACACACGCGCGCGCGCGCGCACACACACACACATTTTACGTGTATGACCGTTTTGTTTACATACCTTCGCCAAGTAGGTAGCCATACTTCGTTTTCAGGGGGTGTGCATGCTGGGTATGTTCTTGCTTCCATGACCCACCGAATACTGACATGGATCACAGCAACTCTGACGTGTGTATTTGATCTTCTGCACACGCATACACACGATGGGGGTTCAAGCACTAGCAGGTCTGCACATTTGTATTTGTATTTTTATTAGTATTTCTTTTTATCACAACAGATTTATCTGTGTGAAATTCGGGCTGCTCTCCCCAGGGAGAGCGCATCGCCATACTACAGCGCCACCCCCTTTTTTTTTCCTGCGCGCAGTTTTGTTTTTCCTATCGAAGTGGATTTTTTCTACAAAATTTTGCCAGGAACAACCCTTTTGTTGCCGTGGGTTCTTTTACGTGCGCCAAGTGCATGCTGCACACGGAACTTCGGCTTATCGTCTCATCCGAATGACTAGCGTCCAGACCACCACTCGAGGTCTAGTGGAGGGGGAGAAAATATCGGCAGCTGATCCGTGATTCGAACCAGCGCGCTCAGATTCTCTCGCTTCCAAGGCGGACGCGTTACCTCTAGGACATCACTCCACATAATTATGTTGACGTGGGAGATCGGAAAAATCTCCACCAATAACCCCACCAGACGCGACAGGGATCGAACTCACGACAATCGGGCGAGAATCCACCGCTCTACCCTTCTAACCACCGCATCCGTTAGAGGCCACAGCATCCCCATAGGGGTTGGATGGGGGGTCTGTGGGGGGTGGGGGAGGTAAGGAGGCAGAGAGACGAAGGTTTTTACATGAAAAGCCCCGAGGCAACACAACTATATATAATTCAACCACAATCAGCCACTCCTCGCCCATTGTTGTTCTCTGACAAAGCTTTTACCATTATTGTGTGGCATTTTCACATAATATTATCTATCTATCCCTTTCATCCACTCACGAGCACGTGCCTACAGGATGCACGCACGCACGCACGCACGCGCGCACACACACACACACACAAACACATAACCACTATGGATTCAATGATAACATAACAATACTTCTGCGATATCGTGCATCGTTTTAACGTTACCGACACTTTCACACGAACACACGCGCAAACACATCCAAACACACACACACGCGCGCGCGCGCGCGCGCATTCTGCTGTGGGCAAATACTAAGCAGCATCCAATGTTGCCCTTCAATGCTTTCAAAATATTGCGCATCATTTCCCCGGTATGATCCTCCATTGTGCACTACTTTAATACACCCACCAACACACACCCACACTTACGCATGCACGAACAGAGAGAGAGAGAGAGAGAGAGAGAGAAAACAATTGTTGCTTCTTCAATTCACCATCATGAAATAAAATCTTGACTTTGACTTAAGTTTTGATTTTCACACACACACACACACACACACACACACACACACACACACGAAGTCTTTGCACCCAGACTGGTGGTGACACATCTTTATTCTCATACTCAAAGGCATACAAAACACGCCGCAAGTGTGAGAAATAAAAATATGAAAGACAACATGGACAGCACCCCAATAAGACAAACAACCAATCAATCAGAACTGCAGTTACTACACTTGTATTGAAAAAAACAAAAAAACAACAAAAAAAAAAACATGCGACATTAATTTTTCTTTCCATTAAATGATGAACGCATCATTAGACAGTAACCATAAGTGCAATACTTATTTTCAAATAAACCATATGACAATTTTTTTTTCCTATAAAGATGAACGTTATTACTTTCAGCTTTCATGAAAAGATGAAAAAACAACAACAAAAAAAACACACACACACACACAAAAGTATTGCTTCCTAGCTCCAGTACTGTATAAATATACACAACACAAAAAGTCAAACAAGGCGTAAATTTTCCACAACTTTATTTCCAAATATTTTCTTAATTTGTAACAGAAAAAAAAGGAACGATAGTTTGTGGGATTGTGGAAATACTTGAAAGGCCTTCTACAGACAATAAAATGTGAATATAATACATTTGTTTGTGCAGGCAGATAATATGGGGATTTTTTTTTTTTTTTTTTTTTTTTTTCAATTTAGAGGCACAAAAATTTACATGCTCCCAACAAATTGACATGTGCCGCTGCAACAATAACAACAGCAAAAATAACGATATCAACAATAAAAATGACAACAACATCAACAACAACAACAATAACAACAAAGACATCAATTTAAAACTGGAGGACTATTGAACGTTCTGGTAAAACTGTATAAAATAAAAAATAAATAAATAAGATAATAAAAAGTATAAGAATGGACTAAAATGTCCCAGGGATAAAAACTTGCAGGAACCGAAGCTTCGTATGTCACACACAGCTTCTTTTTCCTGGGTTAAAGGTTTGAGGAAAGAATAAGGTTTGTTGTAGAGAAGGTGAGAAGATAATTATTATGTTGAGAAGACCAACATTCGTTTGCAACTTTCTGCATGATTATTTTTCAAGTTCCGGGTGGGATGGGGTGTGGGTGCGTGGTTGGGGAACAGAGGGGAGGAAGCAGGGGTGTGGGGGTCAAAGGGGGACTGGGGCCGGTTGGGGTGGGGAACAGTACCACAGATATATATATGACTGGCTAACAGCGTCAAAAGTAAATCTTAAACAACGATGGTAATGATAAATACGTATAAACAAGTCTTTTCAACAACAACAACGACGACGACGACGACGAAGATGACGATGGTGATAATCATAACAATCAGAATGTTGAAAATATATGAAATGTGCGTGTTGTCAAATGCCCTCTCCATCTATCTCAAGGAGGCGTCGCTGCGTTCGGACAAATCCAGAACCGCGACATCACATCTGCTAAGCAGATGCCTGACATGCAGCGTAACCAAAAGTTAAATGCTCGAAACAAGAAGAAGAACAATAGTAAAAATAGTGAGAAGGAGGAGGAAGAACAATAGTAAAAATAGTGAGAAGAAGGAGGAGGAGGAGGAGGAAGAACAATAGTAAAAATAGTGAGAAGGAGGAGGAGGAAGAACAATAGTAAAAACAGTGAGAAGAAGGAGGAGGAGGAGGAACAATAGTAAAAATAGTGAGGAGGAGGAGGAGGAGAACAATAGTAAAAATAGTGAGAAGGAGGAGGAAGAACAATAGTAAAAATAGTGAGAAGAAGGAGGAGGAGGAGAAGAACAATAGTAAAAATAGTGAGAAGAAGGAGGAGGAGGAAGAACAATAGTAAAAATAGTGAGAAGAAGGAGGAGGAGGAGGAAGAACAATAGTAAAAATAGTGAGAAGAAGGAGGAGGAGGAAGAACAATAGTAAAAATAGTGAGAAGAATGACGAGGAGGAGGAGGAAGAACAATAGTAAAAATAGTGAGAAGAAGGAGGAGGAGGAGGAGGAAGAACAATAGTAAAAACAGTGAGAAGAAGGAGGAGGAGGAGGAGGAAGAACAATAGTAAAAATAGTGAGAAGAAGGAGGAGGAGGAGGAAGAACAATAGTAAAAATAGTGAGAAGGAGGAGGAGGAGGAGGAACAATAGTAAAAATAGTGAGAAGGAGGAGGAGGAGGAACAATAGTAAAAATAGTGAGAAGGAGGAGGAGGAGGAGGAACAATAGTAAAAATAGTGAGAAGAAGAGGAGGAGGAGGAGGAGGAGGAACAATAGTAAAAATAGTGAGAAAGAGGAGGAGGAGGAGGAGGAACAATAGTAAAAATAGTGAGAAGAAGGAGGAGGAGGAGGAGGAAGAACAATAGTAAAAATAGTGAGAAGAAGGAGGAGGAGGAGGAGGAAGAACAATAGTAAAAATAGTGAGAAGAAGAAGGAGGAGGAGGAGGAAGAACAATAGTAAAAATAGTGAGAAGGAGGAGGAGGAGGAGGAGGAGGAAGAACAATAGTAAAAATAGTGAGAAGGAGGAGGAGGAGGAGGAAGAACAATAGTAAAAATAGTGAGAAGAAGGAGGAGGAGGAGGAAGAACAATAGTAAAAATAGTGAGAAGAAGGAGGAGGAGGAGGAAGAACAATAGTAAAAATAGTGAGAAGAAGGAGGAGGAGGAGGAGGAAGAACAATAGTAAAAATAGTGAGAAGAAGGAGGAGGAGGAAGAATAGTAAAAATAGTGAGAAGAAGAAGGAGGAGGAGGAAGAACAATAGTAAAAATAGTGAGAAGAAGGAGGAGGAGGAGGAGGAGGAGGAAGACTAGTTCAATAAACCTGCACGTGCGTCATACAATGCTCTGAAATAACAAACGGCAATAACAAAAATACCAAATATCGAAGCTAAATGCGGTTTTGTTTTTTTTTTCAATATAAAAGGCACGACGGATTTTTGTTGGTGGTGATGGTGATGTTGCTTTCATGCCTACACGCGAAATACGACCGAAACCCCCCAAAAAAAAAAAACTAAACTAAAAAATCTCCAGTAACGAATGGAAAGTATACTCATGTTAATAATAAGGACAAATGCACTCGCATGACGTTGATATTTCGAGAAGACGGCTGTGTTTCTCTCTCTTTTTTTCTTCCGGAGATAATAATAACAAATGCAATCCCATGCTGCTGACATTTATGGAAGGCGGTTGTATTTCAGCTGTTGCTTGTTTGCTTGTCGTCGTTTTCTGTTGTTGTTGGTTACAATCTTGGGCAGTTTTTAGTTTGTTTGGTGGTGGTGTTGTTTTAGAACTCTGGCGGTGCATTTTGTTTTTCTTCTTCTTCTTTTGATGTTTGACATTGAACAAATTTGATTTGTCTTGTTCGTATCTTTTCAGTATAATGCCACAGGATGCTGATTTTTTTTTGGTAACAATTTTCTCTTCCACTCTATTGACGTTAACTGTTAATGCTAGAGCGCATTACAAATGCCGTTATTGCAGTAATAATAATAATAATGATAATAATAATAATAAAACCAATTATTATTATTATTATTCATTATTATCATTATTATTATTATCATTACTGCTGCTGCTGCTATCATTATTTTTCGCTGATGCGCTTTATAGCACACATTGCTGGTTCCAAGTTTTTTTGTTTGTTTGCTTTTTTTGTTGTTGTTTTTTTAGGTAATGTAAAAGGTTCGACGTGCTAGTCAGCTAATAACAGCGTTTGTGTTGACAAGCCGACCAGCAGCTTTTTTTTCCCAGTTTTTTTAACCTGATGATGTTATTTCTGATCAATCGAACTGTCGAAGTTGTTTTAAGCAGCATGCAGGAGTAGTACTCATACTAATAGCAATGACAACGTCAACATGAAAACACACGTACTTATTCAATTGAACATTGTCATATTCAGTGTGTGTGGATATAGATTTCAATGGTCATTGATAGACATCCTTTCTTTAGAGAACAGAACCTTGATGCCAATGGGAAAAATTTGTTAACCATAACAAAAGTAAAATCATGATGATGGTAATAAAACAACAACATCAACAACGATGATGATGATGATGATGATGATGATGATTTTCCCATCCAGTCAATTCTAACTGCTGGAAACAACAGTAACACTCAAACTGACGAGAACTGTGCACCCAAACACACACACACACACACACACACACACTTTGTCACAATGTTCCGTTTTCAGGATCACACTCGTCACACACTATGCATGAAATTGCAAGAAATCGCAATCACGTCCTTAACTCTTTGTCCACAGAATGACGGGAAATCGCAAATCACGTCCCCTTACTCTTTATCCACGGAATTACAGGAAATCGCAAACCACATGCAAATATGTGCGTGCGTGCTTGCGTGTGTGTGTGTGGTGGAGGGGAGGGGGGACGTGTGTGTGTGTGTGTGTGTGTGTGCGTTGACAAAATGACAAGAGCCTTGGTTTTCCTCTGTTGTTGAAGCAGCACTGACGGTCCTGTCCCCTACCCCCCACCCCCCTACCCCCCCCCCTCGCCTTCCCCCACCAACCAACAACAAAAACCGCTACCGCCACCCCCCACCTTCTATCCACCCTCTTCTTCCCCACCCCCTCACCCCCTACTATCACCTTCCGCTGATGAACTGTTTCTGCATCATTTTCCAGTTACCATATACATCAGCGTGGCTGAGTCATCATCGATTATCCTGTGTTCGTAGCGCTTCTGATCTTTCTCTCCTTCCATACATACATTATTCATGAGAAAATCTAAAATCAGCCAAAATAGGATTTCATTGCTGTTGGTTGTTTCTTTGTTTGTTTTTCTTTTTCCTTTCTTTCTTTCTTTCTTTCCCCCTCCCCCTCCTTCTTTTTTTCCAGCCGTCCCTTTTATCCCAGAACTGATGCTAGCTGTCATGTTCATTAATTGCTGCGAACCGTCTCGCTTTCAATCCGCACCCGAGAGAGAGAGGGGAGGAGAGAGAGAGAGAGATAGAGAGAGAGAGAGAGAGAGAGAGAGAAGGGGGCGGGGGGGGGGGGGGGGCGGGGAGGGGAAGAGGTAGAACTGGGTGTGGTATTAGGGGGACGGTAAGGGGCGGGGTGGAGAGAGAGAGAGAGGTGGGGGCGGGGGGGGCGGGGGCGGTTATGGGAGTGTGGGAAGGTTTTGGTGTGCTGTGGAAGAGATAGTGAAGGCAAACTGCATTAATTCAGAATAGGCCTTATTTATTTCTCTTGCATGAATCATAGCTTGGGAGAGGACGGGGACCGGGGGGGGGGGGGTTTCGGGGGGGGGGAGGGATACAGGGGAGGGGGGGGAGAGTGGGAGAGGTCTGGGTCTGCGGTTTCAACAACATCAGCAACCACACCCCACAAATAAACACACACAGACACACACAGACAGACACACACACACACATACACACACACACACACACACACACACACACAGGGAGAGCTCTCAACAACATAACGACATAATCAATGCAATGATACCTTGATGGCAAGACGGAGTGGGAATAATAAGAACTGCGGTGCAGAAAAAACAAAACAACAACAACTACAACAACAACAACAGAACAAATAACACGACCAACTGGACTCGAGTTGAAACAACACAAAACAAAAAACCCACCCCTAAAACCAACAAAACATACACAACGCCAACAACAACAACAACAACGATATAATACTTCCTCGATGCGTACATGTCACGGTAAAAGTGTACAACTATCAATGCTTGTGCCTCAAGTACGACCAACAATAATACTGACACAATACTGTTAGTTTGGGGTGGGGACGTGAGATGGTGTGGATCTCAGTCACCCATGGCCAATACAGAAAACGCACCTGATCAAAATCGTCTTGAATGGTAGGCACAACGAGCAATAATACTGGTAATACTGTTGGTTGGGGATTGGGGGGGGGGGGGTTGAGAAGACGGGGATTTCACTCACCCATAGCCAATACAGAAAACGCACCATGTCAATGTTCATATGTATATTTAAATAAATTAATAAATGAATAGTGTGTGTGTGTGTCCGTGTGTGTGTGTGTGTGTGTGTGTGTGTGTATGTGTGTGTGTGTGTTGTATATGTGTGTGTGTGCGTGTGTGCGTGCGTGCATTTTTGTGTGTGGCTGTGTGCCTGTCTGTCTGTGGGTTATTCAACGCCCACAAATTCACATTCAAAGCTGTTCGTTCGCTTGCGCTGATCACAAAACGCTGGGATAGAACGAAGAGACGAGGCGACAGAGCAGCCTATTCACTGGATGCTGTGTGAAGTATGATCGTCACTGGCCTCTTTTCTATTCGTATCGTCTGATGCAATGAATGCTTTGTGGACAGTGTCTCCTTCATCTTCCATGTTCCCAGAATCTTCTGTATTATCCATTCTTGAAAAAAAAAAAGATTGGGGATGAGTGAGTTGGGGGGGGGGGGGGGGGGCGGGGGCAGAGGATCAGAAACAAATTACTTTTCCACTGAAATATTTCCCCAGCTCTTGACCAAGTCATATTTTACAAAGTATTCTTTCTTTCTTTCTGTCTTTGTTTTTTTCATTCAATAATACCATAAGACAAAATGTTGGGTGTTACTGACATTCCGTTTCAATAAGTTTTGCTTCGGTTATTAATAATTTACAACACAATGTCCGGGGTTGATGACATCTCTGTTAAAGAATACTTAAAAATATATATAAATGTTCCCTAATTTGATTGTCATCATTTACACTAAGCCAATACTTACGTGTTCATACCCATCACTGACAAAAAAGAAATGTTGAAAAATGTTTTTAAAAAATGACGGAAATGGGCAATATTTACCTCGTGGAAAAAAACCGTTGTTGAAATCGTAGAGTTCCAGAACGTGCTAGATTTCTGATTTCTTAAAAACTGGTACAACAGAGACAAGGACATATAATTCACAGGCCATGATAATACTGATAAACATCACCACAATGCAGCACCTAAAATTACCAGCATAAAAAATCACACTATCTGTCCGTAAGATTCAAATTCCCTTTTTTTATAGTGCTGCTGCTCTCACATATCTTATATAACGGAGCCTACTTTATGATAAAGATTTTTTTTTAAAGATAACGAAACGTTCAAAGAAAACAAATTTAATAACCTACTTCGTTTCTTAACAATAAAAACAAAACAAAAGCAATAAAAATCAATGTAAATCACCACAAAAAAAGACAAACTATGACTACCAAACACAAAAAAATAATACGACTACCAAATACGACTGGGCAAAAAAAAAAAAAAAAAATCCAGTCTACTACATCGTCATCAAAAAGAACCACTCTCAAAACACCCACCTCACTTCTCCCTCAACCCACCACCCACCCCTCACACCCACACACCACACCATCAAAGCAGCTTACAAGGGCAAGGGGCAGAGAGAACCCAAAGTCGTAACAGCCACATTTTCAAAATGACCTGCAGACAAGGACGCACGCCCCCTACCGACCAACCAACAAAGCTGCTGGGGTGGAGCAGGGGGAGAGAGGGAAGATGAAGCAGGAGCTGGAAGCAGAGAAGTCCCCTGTTCGCCCACCCACCACCCCTACCCCACCCCCTACCACCCCCTACCCTACTGCCCCCTGTCTACTTCCCAACTAGTGGCAGGAGGAGGAGGATGGGGACAAGGGAGCAGATAACTCCCATGTACGCCACCATCCTCTCCCCCCCCCCACCCCCCACCACACACACCCAACCCCACACCACCACCACCTTCTCTTACTCTCCCACACCCACAGGGTTTTTCACTGCACGGCCTCCAGGGGCCACTCCAGCTGGTTGACCAGGCCCCCCTTGGGCTTGGCGTACTTGCCGTACTTCTCCAGGGCCAGACCCTTGTCCGTGGACCTCCAGCCGATCTGCCTGGAGGCCGTCTGCGGGTAGGGGCTGGGCGAGGGGTCCACCTGCAACCGGAGGAAGGGCGTCTCCATTCTTTACACACAAACCAAAAAAAGGTGGATAATGATAATAATAATGGATAGTTATATAGCACACTATCCAGAGATCTGTTCCATGTGTTTAAAAAACACTTTTAGTTTACATAACACATTACATCCCTGTTAAGTACACACACCAAAAAAACGTGACTAACATAGTAAACACACACACACACACACATACACACACAATGCATACATACATTTTAACATAAATATGTACATAGCAGCTGCTCTCCACTCATATGCACATAATATAGGCACGCACACACACATACACAAACAGACGCACGCCCACACACACACACACACACACACACGCACACGCACATACACACACTTACGAAGACACACAAATACACATTAATACACAGGCATGTATTTATGTACAGATACATATGTATACACATATAATCAAGCACACAACACGCAATGAAGTGGACCTGCCACAACTTAACTTATTGCTGAGGGAAGAGGTGAGTTTTCAGACCAGATTTGAAAGAGGCATGGGAGTCAGAATGACCGAGGTTATCAGGGAGCCTGTTCCACGTCTTTAGCGATTGAAAAAGAAAACGATCTGTGTCCGTAGGTCTTACTTCCGTCGTGAGGTATCCTGAGATGTCGAGTATTAGATGAAGAACGGAGCTGGCGAGACGGATTGTAGATATGGGGGAGTTCAGAAAGATACTTTGGGCCAGATCTGTTGACTGCAGAAAATGTCAGAGTGGATAGCTTATAGTCTATTTGATCAGAAACAGGCAACCAGTGGAGAGACTGAAGGAGAGGAGAAACACTGTCAAATTCAGAAGCTCTGCAAATGAGTCTGGTAGCGTTATTCTGAATTCGGATAAGGAAATGAATATTTTCCAGTGAAAACAATTGCCAGCACATGATCTTATTTACAATTGACAGACTGAATGACACTGGAAACGAATGATGAGCGCCCAGTATGGCAGTCGGTTGTGAAACTGACCCCGAGTTTGTAAAGCGCTAAGAGCTTGGTCTCCGACTAAAGATAGGCGCTATATAAGTGTCCATATTCATCAGTCATTCGGGCGCAATGGCCGTGTGGTTAAAGCGTTGGACTTTCAATCTGAGGGTCCCGGGTTCAAATCTCAGTGACGGCGCCTGGTGGGTAAAGGGTGGAGATTTTTCCGATGTCCCAGGTCAACATATGTGCAGAGCTGCTAATGCTTGAACCTCCTTCGTGTGTATACGCAAGCAGAAAATCAAATACGCACGTTAAAGATCATGTAATCCATATCAGCGTTCGGTGGGTTATGGAAACAAGAACATACCCAGCATGCACACCCCAGAAAGCGGAAAATGGCTGCCTACAAGGCGGGGTAAAAACGGTCATACACGTAAAAGCTCACTCGTGTACATACAAGGTAACGTCTCAGATCAGTGTGTATTTTTGATGAAAAAAACAACAACAACAACAAAAAAGTCCCTATTTTGGTTGTCATGATTCATGCTAAGTCAATACTTATGTTACATACGCGTGGATCACATCGTTCCCTGTCTACTGACACAAACTTTTGTAAAGTATAAAAAGAGACAGAAAATGGACAGTTTTTACTCGTGAAAAAAACAAACAAACCAAACACACACGCGCGCGCGCGCGCGCGCGCACACACACACACACACACACACAAACACAAACGACGTACATACATCAGATAGAAAACAAAAATAGGAAAGAAATCTAATATGGGAACATATGGGGTATGGCGGATTGTGCTGTCAGGATCTTCAAGTCCGTCAGTAATGATGCGTTCCAGGAATAATCATGTTGAACAATGTATGAGACAGAAGACAACCCTGACATACTCTAACGGAAGCGCTGATAAAGGCCTTGGGAGCCTACTCTAGGCTTGTGAAAACACTGAATGTAAGATGTAAGAAGAAGAAAAAAAAAAAGAGAGAGGCAAGGCCTTCAAGACTCACTTGTGATACACTTTTTTTTAAATCCAAGCTTTCTATGTATTGAGTATAATTTCAAAATGTAATGTTTAAGATGAGAAAGATCAGTTTAAAGCAAATTAACTCCCACTAGCATTAATTACAGAGTAATTTCCCTTTTATACTATCTGCACCAAAACGTTTGCAAAATAAATAAAACTTCCATGCTTAGCAAAAGAAGTTCCTGTTTGAACAAAAAATGATAATAATGACTGCTCTTGTTGTTGGGTCAGAATATCAGATCAAAGTGCCAAGTTTAGAGAATACAAAAAATATAAATATAACAGTAAACGCAGTTTGCATATGGCTTCATTCTTTATTATTTTGTGCCCATCCCAGAGGTGCAATATTGTTTTAAACAAGATGACTGGAAAGAACTGAATTTTTCCTATTTTTATGCCAAAATTTTTTTAATTTGGTGTCAACTGACAAAGTATTTGCAGAGAAAATGTCAATGTTAAAGTTTACCACGGACACACAGATACACACACACACAGACAACCGAACACCGGGTTAAAACATATACTCACTTTGTTTACACAAGTGAGTCAACAAGGAGGCTGGCGTATCTGTAGCTCGAACTCAACAGCATTTTGATCGCGAGGTTGCTCCGGCGCTCAAAGCAGGCTCACTAGCAGGACGAGTCAGATCGTTCGAAAAAAAAAAAGAAAATGAAAAAATCCTTTTACCTTGATGTACTTCTCGATAGGCGTGGCCGGAGGCACCTGTACCAGTGACATCACTTCCTTCTCCAGCTTTTCCCGGCGTGCCTTGGCCTGCTTCCGGTTGGGGAAGTCGTCTTTCACCAGCTGCGCCACACACACACACACACACACACAGATAAACACACGAGCACACACACACACACACACATTTTTTGTGGTGCCTTTCATCAGACATATTTCACTTATCACTGGCGACTTTCGATAGAGGTCTTACAATGCACTGGTGAATTTGTATTTCTCTTTTCTGTCACAACAGATTTATCTGTGTGAAATTCGGGCTGCCCTCCACAGGGAGAGCGCGTCGCTACACTGAGAGCGCCCCCCCCCCCCCACCCCTCCCTTTTTTTCCTTTTTTTTTTCTTTTCTCTTTCCTGCGCACAGTTTTATTTGTTTTTCCTATCGAAATGGATTTTTCTGCAGTATTTTGCCAGGGACAATCCTTTTGTTGCCGATGGTTCTTTTACGTGCGCTAAGTACATGCTGCACACGGGACCTCGGTTTACCGTCTCATCCGAATGACTAGCGTCCAGACCACCACTCAAGGTCTTGTGGAGGGGGAGAAAATACCGGCGACTGAGCCGTGATTAAAACCAATGCGCTCCTATGCGGAAAAGTTACCTCCAGGCCATCACTCCACTCATTTCACCATCACCCTATCTCTCTCTCTCCCTGTTTTCCCCTCCCTCTCTGTCTCTCCCTCCGTCCCCCTCTCTCCCTGTCCGTCACTCTCTCTCTCGCTCTCTCTCCCCATGCATTCCTCACTCCATCACACTCCCCCCCCCCCCCCTATTTCCCCCCTCCCTTTCTCTCCCTTCCTCTCTCTCTGTCTCTCCCCCTATCTCTATCCCCTCTCTCCAATCTCTCGCCCCCCTAACCCCCCCCCCCCCCCCCCAAACCCATCCAGCCCCCCCATCTCTCTCTCTTTTTCTTCCACTCTTTTACTTCCAAACCAACCACCAACGCCCACACCCTTACGACCAACACCACCTTCCCCACTCTCCCCCTCCACGCCCCCGGCCCCACCCTCCCCCAATCACCATTCCCCTCCCCCCCCCCCTCCCCACCCCCTCTGCCCCTCTCTCTTACACCCATCAACGAACCAGACATCGACAGAAAGATCAGGGACAGAGATGGACAAAGACGCGGAAATGGCCTCTTCCACGGTCCGAACTGAAGCGGACAAAAGCGCGCGCGAGCGAGTCCCATCTGTGTGTGTCTGTGTGTGTGTGTGTGTGTCTGTGTGTGTGCGTGTGTGTGTGTGTGTGTGTGTGTGTGTGTGTGTGTGTGTGTGTGTGTGTGTGTGTGTGTTTGTGTGTGTGCGTGTGTGTGTGTGTGTGTGTGTGTGTGTGCGCGCGCGCGTGTGTGTGTATGTCTATGAGTATGAGAGAGAGAGAGAGAGAGAGAGAGAGAGAGAAGACAAATGTAAAAAAAAAAAAAAAGACAACATCAACACACACACACTTTTCAAGACCCCACACCCAACGAGTCACCATCACCACCCCACCCCACTCCATCCGAACCCTTTCCCCACTCATAACTCCTGCCCCAAACCCCAGTATCCACCACACGGCACACCCCTCTTCTCACTTTTGATTTCTTTTATTTATCTATCAATCAATCAATCTGTCTATCTATCTATCTATCTATCTCTCTATATATATATTTATTTTTGTGCTGGTTGCTGTTGCTGCTGTTTTCTTCTGCAAGCAACAACTACTGCTACTGGTGCTGGTGCTGCTGTTGTGCGTGACAAGAGTGAAGAAGAAAGAACCCCCATTTCTTTTTCTTTTCTTTTTTTTTAGAATCCCAGACGGATATTATTATTAGCCACTGCCGTCTGGGTCACAATGACACCCCACCCTCACCAACCACCACTTTCAGCCTCACTCCCACTACCCGCCATCCCCCCCCCCCCTCTCTCTCTCTCTCTCTCACATACACCCATACACCCCACCGCTTCCCCTCCCCTCTCCCCTCCTCCCTTTCACTCCACCATCACTCCCCCACCCCCACCACCACCCACCGAACTTGGACTTCACTGATGCGGCGACGTTCTCACTCACTCACTCACTCACTCCTCTTCCAGTCTCGTGTATCAAGCAAGTCTGGTTCGTTTTTAGATCGATCCATTAAAAGGTTTGGTGGTGGTGTTGAAGGGGGTTGGGTTGGAGGTGTGGGTGGGGGGGGTTATGGAGGTGAGAAGGGGAGGGGGTATGCGGTGGGAGGAGGTGGGGAGAGGGGGTGGAGGAGGAGGAGGAAGGGGGATATGAGAGGGAATAGGACGAAGGTACGTGACAGGGGGGAGGGTTGGTTGATAGGATGATGGAGTGGTGGGGTGGTGAAGGGGGTGGGGGGGGGGGGAGCAGACAAGAGCATTGGGAGGAGGAGGAGGGGAAGAAAGGACGGGGATGAGGGAGGTCAAGCACGTTTGTTTATGACAAGTCGGATAGATGATACTTTTTGTTTGTTTATTTGTTCGTTTGTTGTCAACTTCCGGGAGTATCAGATGATGGTAAGGGGCGGGTGTTTTGGGGGTGGGTGGGTGGAGTGGAAGTGGGCGACGGGAGCGATGAGAGATATGGTATGTGTGTGTGTGTGTGTATGTTTGGATATATATATATATATGTGTGTGTGTGTGTGTGTGTGTGTGTGTGTGTGTGCGTGTGTGCGTGCGCGCGCGCGTATGTGTGTGTGTATATTCAAACATGTGTGTGTTGTTGCGTTGTGTGTGAGAGTGGGAGAAAAGGGGGATAAAGAGAGACTGGGGGCGGGAGCGAGACAGAAAGGGGGAGAAACAACGAGAGTAAGTGGGAGGGAGTAAGGGAGGGGGGGAGGGAGGGACAGACAGACAGACAGACAGACACACCAAGACAGAGGCAGAGACAGAGAGATAGAGGAAGACTGATTGGGGGGCGGGGGATACGAATACACACTGCTATTATATGTCTTTGTCAACTTTTAGTATACTGTTATGTTTATCCTTTCACTGTGATTATCACTGCACGTGTGTATGGCTGTGACAGTGTATGTATGATTTACGGTAAATTACTTTTTAAGGGTATCTGTTCTTGTTGTCTACAGTGATTACTGATTGTAATAATGGTTTGTCCTAGGTTCACATCTTAATATGGTTTATCTGTATACATGTTGAATGACTGTGATTTTCTTGTGTTGTTTTTTTTCTGTTTTACACCACATATGAATATCTCTTGTTGAGATAATAAAGTCTGTATTCTGTATAATTCATTCATTAGAACATGTCCTATATGATGGGGTAAAAGAACAACGTTCGTTAACTCGATATGTTTAAATAAACATTTAAAATACATTGAACAAATATATAGCACGTGGTTTCACAGAGATACAGAGAGAGAGGATAAAAACAGAAGAAGAAAAAAGACAGACAGTGGACAACACAATTACTAAGACATAGTATCTTCAGTTATATTCAATTAACACCTGAATATCAGAAAACCCATTTTCGTATCAAGCTCCCATCGTGTGTGTGTGTGTGTGTGTGTGTGTGTGTGTGTGTGTGTGTGTGTGTGTGTGTGTGCGTGCGTGCGTGCGTACGCGCGCATTTCTGTATATTATGTGTGTGTGTGCGCATATGTGTGTATATGTGTGTTTGTACGTGTATGTGTGAGCGCGCGCGCGCGTGTGTGCGTATATGTATGCGTGCATGCGCGTGTGTGTGTGTGTGTGTGTGTGTGTGTGTGTGTGTGTGTGTGTGTGTGTGCGTGTGTGTGTTGCATCTGTGAAAAACGCAGAACGACAAATGACTCACACAGACCGACAGACTACAAAAAGTACTCACATCATCATACTTGGTGGTCAGGAAGTTCCAGTTCTCCGGCCACGACTTGGTGGCAGACGTTTCTTGACCCACGTGATCCTTCCTGTCCAATCACAACACGCGAACTGCAATAAGACTGACCACTCATCCAATCATAAACTGACGCGAAATGAACCACACTGTCCAATCACATCACGCGAACATAAACACACTGTCCAATCACATCACGCGAACTAAACCACACTGTCCAATCACATCACACGAACTGAATCACTCTGTCCAATCACAACACGCCAACTGAATCACACTGTCCAATCACAACACGCTAACTGAACCACACTGTCCAATCACAACGAAATACCAGCTGAATCATAGGGCATAATGTCCAGTCTGAATCACAACACTCAGATTGAACTGTACAACCCCATCACAAAAACATGACAAATAAATTATACTGTCCAATCACAACACGTGAACTGAAATAAGGCCAATCATCCAATCAAAAACACTCCCATTGTCCAATCGCAAGAAGAAAACTACACACAATAGGAACTGTCCTGCAATAACATAATGGTGATGGTGTTGTTGCAGTGCTGTTTTCGTTTTTGTCTTTTGGCATATGAAATATATACAAAAATTGACAAGGTACTTACAGAACAAAACAAAACACACACACAAACAAAAAAAAGATCGAGGAAAAATACAATGAAGAAGATTAGATCCTTTTGATAAGAAAAATATACTTTTTACAGACAGAAATAAAAGACGAACCAAAGAAATTGGAAATAGATGTTATTATGACAATGATGGCGTCATTATAAACAAATTAACATCACACAAAAGAAAACGAAAAAACAAACAAACAAAAAAACATAGCGAAATAGAGGAAGAGGGAGAGAGAGAACGTTTTTTATTCAAGGATTAAAATTTTAGGCATAGCCCATTCTTCCGTCCTTGGAAGAGAGAGGGAGAGAGATGGGGGTACATGCAATGCAATCAGGCCAATGATAAACCTTTTAAAAACGTGGTTTTGCACATTGAAAAGAGTATAACAAAATTTGAAATACCAGTCATAAAACATTTTATAAACGTCTATTTCAGAAGGTTAAACAGTCGATGAAAATAAATCTTAACTTTATCTACATCATATGCAAACCAATGCCAACCAACCAAAAGAAGGGGAAAAAAGCTGCATGCATGTGTGTGTGTGTGTGTGTGTGTGTGTGTGTGTGTGTGTGTGTGTGTGTGTGTGTGTGTGCGCGTGTGTGTGTGTGTGCGTAGCTGCGCAACCAGCCGTGGACAAGTGGTACACTTCAGTGCTGAGTGTCAGTGAAGTGTGTCAGCTTTTCTCCGTCTTCCGCTCCAGACGTGACCGCTCACTGCCCGGTGTGTGGGGTGGATTAGCGTGTCGCTCGGTGCCTCTCCACCCGATAAAGATTATAAATCCTAACGAGACGGTGTTACACGTCAGACGGGTGGGTGGTTCGGAATGTGTGTGTGTGTGTGTGTGTGTGTGTGTGTGTGTGTGTGACAGACAGACAGACAGTCAGACAGGAAGGAAACGAAACGGAATCTTATTTAAACAGGGTTTTGAGATAAGCAAATATACGTTTTTCCACCCGGGAGGGAAGTGAAGGGTTGGGGGGGGAGGGGGGGAGCGGGGGGGGGGGAGGGCAGAAACAGAGTAAGAGATGGGTAAAGAGAGAAAACAATAGAGTATTTGTGTCCCTGTGTCCACATACATGTGTGCGTGTAGAAGTGTATGTTTCAGAGGTCAAGGAAATGCGCGCATTCAAGTTGTGCATGTGTGTGAGTGCGCATATGCATGAGTACATTATACATACATCTGTGAGTGTTACTTTATGTCTCTGTGTGTGCTCACATTCGGGGGAAAGTGCGAGAAAGCGCGCGTTCTTTTATTTGTAAGGTTATCACCCTTCTCTGCCGAGCATACTTGGCAGGACCAGTCAGAGACGATAAGTCTTAAAACAGTAATGCTATCGATACGTAGTGTTTTTGAGCGCCGCGATAATGACACGTAGCGCTATTGACACGAAGCTTAAAGTTTCAGTAGTTCAAGGAGGCGTCACTGCGTTCGGACAAATCCATATACGCTACACCCCATCTGCCAAGCAGATGCCTGACCAGCAGCGTAACCCAACACGCTTAGTCAGGCCTTGAGACACGAAGCGCTATTGAGATGTCCCCCGGGCAGAAAGGGAGATAAATAGAAGTGAAGAAAGATAGAGAAGACAAAGGAGAACGAGAAGAAAATCAATGAAGGGGAGAGAGGAAAGGTGGTGGTGGTGGTTGTGGTGGTGGGGGGGGGGGGGGGAGAGAGGGGGGGGGGGGTAAAGAGACAGAATGATCCACGTCGATTTGAAGTTGAATGAATTTTTTAGTTTGAATTTACACTATCACTGACAAGCAATGACGAGAATTTCTGGCAGTGTTCGTAAAAAGAGAGATGAGGGAAGGAAGGGGAGAACTCCGAACTCAAAACGTTTTTTTCTCAAAACGGGAGAGAGAGGAGACAGAGACAGAGACAGACAGACAGACAGAGAAAGGATGGGTAGTGGTGATATTGATGAACAGGGAGTGAAGGCTTCTGCAGGGCTAGAGGGTGCAAAAAAACAACAACAAAAAACAAAGACATACGGACTATCTATATGATAGTCAGTCGTGTCCGACTATCACCATCAGAACAGCAGAGGAGGCAACTGCTGTTCCGACTATTTGATTATAGTGGAGAGTGTCTTGCCCAAGTACATCCCCACTCTCTCGGCCACTGAAGAGGGTTTTAGGACAGTCGGCGTTGGGATGGTTCCCAAAGGCCAACTAGCCCACAAGGCTGCAGCACTAAGAGCCAGTGCAATTTTTACCTCCTAGTTTGAGAGTCATAGTCCTTCACAAAAGACTAAGCTGTAAATGGTTTCCCATTGACTGGAGAAATCATTGATAATACAGCTCTCACTTTGCTGTTGGCCCAAATGTAAACTTATGTCAATCTGTGATATAAGCCGAGTAATGGGCCTATAAATAGACATACAGAAAGAAAAAGGGAAAGAAACAAGAGCGAGCGAGAAGACGGGCAGAGAGACAGGGAGACTGAGAGAGACAGGCACCGAACAAGATCACCAACTGAATCACGAGCGAACGAGAGTGACAGAGAGACACAGAGAGAGAGAACGAGAACGAGAACGACTGAGAGAGAACGCGGGAGAGGCAAACAGAAAGACAGACAGAGACAGACAGACACTACAGATGCACGGAGAGAGAGAAAGAGACACATACACTGAGATAACGAAAGAGAAACTAACATAAAGAGACAGACAGAAAGAGACAGAGCGAGACAGAAAGAGAGTAGCTGGGATAAAAAGAGCGGAGACAGAGATAACGAGAGAGGCAGAGAAAGAGAGACAGACAGACGGCAGACAGACTGGGAGCACAGAGAGTGACATACAGAGACAAAGAGACAGATAGAGACTGAAACAGATAAAGTGAGAGGCAGAGACAGAGAGAAACAGAACCACCAGACATATACGGTAATGCATGTCCACAGACAATCCCTACGTCTTTCCCTACGCGCCACAAACCCAACCCAGACAGACCACGCCTAAAAACGAAAGTAGCCAACAAACATTTTAAACCCTCCCTCCACTAACATTCACACCAAACAAAAACCAAACATGGCCGCCACCAACTTGAATCGGACCAACCAAACGACACAACCAAAAAAAAAAAAGAAACTTTTTCTCTTGAAATAAAACTCATTAAGAAAAAAAAAAAAAACTCACCAGATCTGGTCGTTGGCCACAAAATTGCACCCTGCCACAGAGCTCTGAGGGGCGTTCGGTATTTTACCAGCCATGGCGTCACAAGGAAACGAATCGTTCTACTATTTCCCTCTCTGACCGGTCAGCAGACACTCGCAAACACTACAATCCCGACTGCCATTGCGGTGCTGCCATGGTGACACGCGGCGCTCGCTCAAGCGTGACCGTGACGAGTCAAAGGTCAGCTGAATGCCTCGGCGAGGAGCGAAACGCGAGCGAGCAAAAAAGTGATTTATCCTGCAATGCCCCCCCACCCCCCACCTCCCCCGGGCGCCCCCGCCCCCAACTCCCCTACCCCTTCCGCCCCCACCACTACACACACATGCGCGCACACACACACTCACACACATACACGCACGCACTGGCACGCACGCGCGCGCACGCTCCAGGCTCACTGACACACACACGCGCGCGCGCTCTCATTCTATCTCAAACATTTCAGTTTTCAGTATTCTCTATCTTTTTATCTCTCCCCCTCCAAAACACACACACACACACACACACACACACACACACACACACAAAAGCAGTGTCAACAAAAGCGTGAATGAGTCGATTGATCGTGCCGTTATTAAGTGCAGTGGGGGAAAAACACACAGACTGGTTTTTGATCGAGCCGTAAATCCAGTGGGAAAAGAACACATACAGACTAGTTTTGTTGTTGTTGTTATTGTTGTTGTTGTTTTTTACTGCCCGGACTATTGTGCACAGTGCGCTTAGAATTAATCGTGGGATTATAGATCTAGCTGTTTTTCGGGCGGTAGCTCACTGCTGTTGTCAGGTGGTGTTTGCTCTCTCACTCACACGCAGCCTGGTAAATGTTGACTTGTGCTAACTTCAACACAATCATATTCAGAATAGTTTTATTACATCAGAAAGAGAAATCGAGTGCAGTGAAGTCTGCGATACACACAGCCCACATATTACAGGCAAGACTGAGATTAACGTTCGGCCTACCACATTCAGAATGAAATCACATACAACAAAGTCGAAGCAAAGCAAAAGCCCGTAAATACAAAAACAAACAAACAAAAACACACACAAAAAAACAAACATCATCTTTCAACTATTTAAAACACACGCGCACACACACACACACACACACACACACACACACACACACATACATACATACACACGCACGCGCGTGCGCGCGCATCCACTCTTGCGCACCAGTGCACGCACCCAAGGACACTTTCTGCGCGCACGCTTGCACGACGTGTAGAACAGATATGGTGGTGAAGTCAACGTAAAACAATGCCAAGCTGTAAAACACACAACAAGGGAACAGCAATCCAGGCACAGAAACATGTCGGCACTCGCAGGCGCAGGAACCACGTACGTGTACAAACACATATCGTACGCTTGCGCACACGTACACACACACACACACACACACACACACACACACACACACACACACACACACACACACACACACACAGCTGACTGATTGGTACATACGCCCACACATACATGTACTCACTTTCCACATAGAGCACAAACATATATAACACATTCACACACGCCCCACATATATAATCTATATACACAAGAAGCGAGAGAAACTGAACGTGCGGTGTCGAACGTCGCCCAGAACGTTCTGCCCCACCACTAGACCTTGAGTGGTGGTCTGGACGCCAGTCATTCTGACAAGACCATAAACTGAGGTCCCGTGTCGGTGCAGCATGCACTTTGCACACGTCAATATCGTTCGTTCATTCCAGAGACTTCATCTTGTTTTAAATCCCCGCTTCATTCCTTCCGGTGGGATTGGGGGGCTGGGGTGTGTGTGTGGGGGGGGGGGCGGGGGAGGGGGGTAGGGTTGGGGGCATGTGGAGGGATAGTCGGAGCAAGCAACACAACAATCAAAATTGATTAGCACGCATGGATAATAAACTGACAGCACGAGCGAACAACAAAAAAAGATACCTGCATTTATACATGGTCAACATAAGCGTTGCTTCATACAACTTTCAGTTGTGATATATCTTATAACAGCAATACTATTCTCACTTTAATATATATTCCTGATACTTTCAGTTCTGATGTATGTCTGAAGAATGTCACTCTTTCTTTAACCTTTTTTTTCTAAATGGTGGCATTTACAAACTTGTTTTTAACTGCCCCCCCTCCCCGTTTTCAATGGACAACAATTGTTCTCATTTCATATTTCGTGGTTTGTATTTCAATCAGTCTGATACTGTCCTATTTTAGCGCCCTAAATCATTGCACCTATTGGATACATTTTCGTGGTTTGTGGGACCCAAAACGGTAAAAGCAAGATGGTGGCACGTTAGTTTTGTGACTGGATCCGCATCAAAATTTAGTAAAATAGCGTACAAAATAAGAGCAGAGATCCACTGAAAATGGATTACATCTACTAATGGTAATACCGTTTCACACATGCACAAAAATTGCCGATAAAATAGGTTTTCGAGTTTTGGTTGTTAAAATAGGACTTTACCTCTGATATTTTGAAGAACATCTCAGAAATGAGGTGGGGTTTTTTTTCTTTCTTTTTCTTTTTTTTTTTTGTTTTTTTTTTTAACAGAGGTTCGACTTCTTTGCGTTCGCTGGCTACACATGCCGTCAAGCTGCATCCGGCAGTGAGTAATGTAATTGTTGATTTTTTTTTTTTTTTTTTTTCCAAGACTGCAGATTGCCGTATAGTTTGATGACGATCGAGTGGAGGATCAGACGGCCAAAGAGTGGGCCCTCTGTCTGCAACACCAAGTCTACGCCACATTTGAGGCTGGGACATTCTGCAAGTTGAGTTTTACGACCAACTGGCTTGCGCTACGGGGGGGAAGTACGTCTGGCGTTCCAAGGAGGGGGAGGGGGGAAAGGGGGGGGGGGGCGTGTCGAAGGGCTGGCTGTCAAAAGGGGGTTCGGGGGGGGGGGGGGGGGGGGGGGGGAGGGGAGGGGGGGGAGTGAAGACGTGGCAGTTTGTCTGGCGCTCCGAGTCCTGGCGGTTTGAAAGAGGGTTGAATTCCTGGCTGTTCTTCTTGTGTTCCGGTGTGTGGGGAGGAGGGTGGATGGTGGTGGTCGTGTATGGAGCAAAGTCCTTAGCATTCTTATGACATGTCACTCTCAGTCTCTGAAGGCAGAGGGAATGGGGTGTGTGGCCCTGAGAACTTGACGCTCGTCAGCCAGGACACATTGCAGTCTGTATTATTACAGCCCAGTCTGGCATTGCTTCAGAACCGCGTGCACAGGACCTTCACAATCACATAGCCTCTGTGATCTTGCGCCCCGTATGTGCTTGTGTGTGTGTATACACACGCATACATTGCATGTATGTATGTGCAGGGTAAATTATGTGTGTAGACGCATGCAAGCATGTCTGTGTATGTGTGTGCACGCACTCAAGTATATGTGCACGTGGGGATCACTGATGGCCCCTATGCTGCTGAAAAAAGTCTTGGAACAGGCCTTACCAGTGTGGTTACTGTCCATTAGTTATTTTTTGAACAGGCCTTACCAGTGTGGTTACTCTCCATTAGTTCAATTTTTTTTTGAGTACCTACCTGTGTGTATGAGTGTGTGTACATGCATTTCTGTGCATGAATCAGATTTTATTTGTCCTCAAAACCCAGCAGGTTTATAAGCTAGTCACAAAGAAAACATTCAATGTGTGTGTGTGTGTGTGTCTGTGAGGGCGTGTGTGTGGGCATGTGTTTTTTGATTTTGCCGGATTCTTTAATGCTGGCCCTGTTTATTTTCTTTTAGTAAAGTGAAGGTCATGTAATCAAATCAACTTTTTGACAGTAAGCGTACAAGTATGCCATCCAATCTTCTCCTCTCACTACCCCCCAGACCCACCCCCTGCACCTAACATCATCACACACACACACCACACCATTCCTGGAAACCGGCATGCCCCCCTGACTACCGTGCACCCAGGCATGAAAACAAACACCGCAAGCAGACTCGAACCTTGGAACACTGACACTTTATTGACAGCTTGTCCATCCTGGTAAGTCTGTACTGTCTAAAGAGGGTACCGGCACAACGACAGCTTCTGTGAAATGACATCAATAAAACCAGAGAAATGCCTCTCTCTCTCTCTCTGTGTCTCTCTTACTTGCTTCATGTACACGTGCTTTGAATATATTTCTTACACATACACAAGCTCACAGTCATAAACACACACACACAGCACATGGTAAACACATATTCATATTCACACACACACACAGACTCACACACACACACATGCCAACAACTGACCATAAAATATGTTTCCAAGGGAAATCAAAAACCAAGCCGACCGGTTTAGGCAGTTAGTTCACAGCTACAAAGAACAAACCCAAATCTGAAGACAAAACTGATCAACATGTGTAAATTACCAAACTACACTAAAACGAGGAAAACATGTCAATACTGAACTTTTTTTTTTTTTTTTTTTTTTTTTTTTTACTGATCAACACCAGCTGATCAATACATTCTGCACCCCTGTGTATGAATCTTGTGAACAGATGAACTGCCTTGTGCTTCCATGTCCCTCTCATCTCCCTCTGCCTGTGTAGGTTTGTTTCCTTTGTATCAAATCAGATAGACCACAAAAATTCTCTCAGTCTCTACATGCATGCAACTTTCACAATACTTAAGATTCACGGCTCACTCCACATAGTATGGCAGCTCAGATGATAAACATGACAAACGACATTGCACCAATTCCACCAGATGATAATTAAAATGGGTTATAAAAATGAACTAAGCATGAACATCTTCCCCATCCTCTCTGTCAGTCTTTTTTTCCTCTCTATCTTTTTATTTTTATCATTTATTTTATTATCTTTTTTATTTTCATTTTTTGAAGTTCTGTACAGTTTTCAGTTTTTCTATATTTCAGAACACATGTTACAACTGTTCATCAACTTATCTCACTACACTCACACATCCCCCCCGCCTCCCCACCCTCACACTCTCTCTCACTCTCACAGTGAAAGCACAGATCTTGAAAGGAATCCAAAAAGAAGCAACTGACACTTAGCACAGAATCATCTGAAAATCAATGTTACACCAAAAACATGAAAACACAATACGAATCGGAAGGTTCAAATTCTGGAAAAAAAAATATATAGCCCCAAAAACAAACATCCCCACCCCCCTCAAAAAAAGAACAACAAGCAAAAAAACCCCCAAAAAAAACAAATGTACACACGCAAAAATACTGAATACTTAATTGGATGGTTGTTCTATGCACATTTAAATCAAAATTAAAATTAAAAATTAAAAAATTCAACTTCACTTAAGCACATTCCTGCACCCCTCAACCAGCACTCCAACCCAACTTTCTCCCCTCCACCACCACTCCCACATCACTTTCTCCCTTTCTCTGAATCTTTCCACATAATCTTGGGCATCGTAAGCCTTCTTTATTCAACCCACCTCACAACCCCAACCATACCAGGCTTCCACCCCCCCCCCCTTCCCCAGATCCCCCCAACCCCCAAAAAACAACAACAAAAAAAAAACCAGAAAGCGAACAGGGGGAAAATAGGTAGCCTGGAAGTTGACAGTGTTAATCATTTCTTATTACTTTGTCGTACCCCACCTACACAGCTCCCCCACCCCCCACCCCAAAATGGAAAGCTAATAGGGGAGAATCTAAAGGGGTCGCCTGGAAGCTTACATTGTTAATTAACACTTCGTCGTTCCCTACCCATGCCTTGGGTAAGCGACTCTTCTCAGAAATCTTGAAGATGCTGGGTCATGATAGTGGAAGGAGGAGGAAATGTTGGAAGCTTTTTTTTTTTTTTTTTTTTTTAACTGCTTATTTCATTTTCTTTTTTTTCTGTTTTTTTTTTAATCAGAGACACAAGTATAAATCACCAGGCAAGAGAGAGAGAAATGCAATTATGAATATTCAGAATGGAGACATCAGTTTTCTTTTAACAAAACTGTAAAAATACAATATCTGCTTGTGTGTGTGTGTGTGTGTGTGTGTGTGTGTGTGTGTGTTTGTGAGCATAAGTGTGTGAAAGTGTGTGTGTGAACATGTGTGTGTGAGAGAACAAGTGTCTGTGTGAACAAATGTGTATGTGTGTGGATGTACATGTGTGAAAACAAGCAAGAAAACTAACTCAGTGAGTGTGCAACCCATAGCGCAAGAGAAATAACTCACTACCAAAAACCTGTCGCTGCATACACCAAAAAAAAGAGAAAAAAGACCCTCACCCATCTGGTAATACCACTATTCACAGTGCACCCTCCTCACACACACACACACATGCACAGAAATAACATTGTGGCAAGTGTGTCAGCACCAATGTTTTTCACTGCCCACAATGTCCAACTGTTCTTCACACACAATGTCAGCACGAAGCACAAGAACTAACACAATCTCCAAGTTTCAAACGAAAGGTGTGAAAAGATATATATATATATATATATATATATATATATATATATATATAAAAGAATTTAAAATAAAAAAAAGAGGCGAGTGAGTGAGGGGAAGGGTGGGTGGGTGGAAAGAAGGCATAGGAAGAAAAGTGCAGGAGAACATCATCTTTGGACTTGTGTCGATAGCTACCACTCGTCAGTGACCCGACAACGCTGGAAGAACGAATGTCCACAAAAAGGAAGGTGCAAGGATCAGGAAGAGGAGAAGACGCGTCCCTGACAGTAAATCTCTAGAAATCCTCCACCCACCCATCCCCCAAAACAAAAAGCAGCAATTCTTTGATTTCATTTCTTTTTTTTAGTAATCATCTTTGAACAGCTGATATACAGAGAATCTGGGAAAAAGAAAACTAACTCTGTACACAGCTGTTCTGCTGTGTACTCATGAAGTCTTTGGGCAGACAGTCGTCCCCACCATCCCCTTCCCCCACATCAAGTATAAGCCATTCTGAGTTCCACTGTGTTTGTCCAGACCAAAGACTAGCATAACAGTATTTGACTTGCTCCACACACACACATACACACACTTCATGCACACACACAAACACTGTGTCTATCTATCATTTACTTTTGACTTCAGGCACACACATGCATACAAATATGCTTTTCTTTTCATGTAAAATGTACAGTTTCCATCATCCACACCTTACTATTTTTTCCCCTTTCCTTTTTTGTTTACACTAATTTTTCTGTGCTGGCATTTTGCTTTGTCTGTGAGTATTCATTCTTCAGTGTATTGTCTTTTCTTTGGAAATGTCGTTAGATAAAGGGTGTGCAGTATGTTGCAAGTGTGTGTGTGCATACACATGAGTGAGAGAGTGTGTGTGTGCACATGCAAGCATGCATGCATTTGTTTGGGAAGATTTGCAAGTTTATCTGTCCAATGTGGCCAGTACCTCAAATTCTGTTTCCACTCGTCCCTTAATCAAGACAGGTGTGGGAAAACAAAGCCGGAAAAATCAGATGCAAAGTTAAAAACAACAATCCACAGCTATTTATGATCTTCCAGGGTACAGGGAGATTAAATCACAGCTCGTTCATTCTTTCTCTCTCTCTCTATCTCCTCTCTCACTCATTTGTTCACTCAGCCCTCTTTCATTCCATCACGTCCAACCACGTTCCACACATATCCCTTGTCCCGACCAATCAGGACGCAGCTTCTTCCGGAGGGTGAGTCACTGGCATGTAGTTAACCAGTCGCTGTCCGACCAAATACCTGGGACAAAGTAAAGCAGATATGTAAGAAGGGAATACTCTGCATGGTTGGAAACACACTGCACTCTGAAAAGAACAAAAATAAATAAATAAATGAATAAAAGTATTGTAATCAAAGAAAAATTTTCTAGAGCTTTGAGAAATACTAGTATGATAAATAATACAAAAGAAATTAAAACCTTTTTTTTTAATCATAAAGATGACAAATTTATTTGTGTACAGGTTCTGAACCTATAACCATAACAACTGTAATGGATAATTCAATGTAGCACTCTATCAAGAAAATTGTTTTAGGTGCTTTACAAAACACATGATATTATACATATCACATCTTTCAAAGTTGCATACCATCACTCTCTTATGTTTGTTTGTTTCAATTTTTGGGGTGTATACAAGACCTCATCAGATTTACCATAATGACTGCACATTGTGTTTAATGTCATTTTGCATTGTCTCCTGTTATGAACACCGTTTTAAACTTGAGCAAAACACGACTGATTGGTATACAATAATTTCAATAAACAAGGCTCGAGGTGCTGTATAAAAACACACACACACACACGCACACATACATATAGATGCCATTATGACAGATCATCTTCACCATCAAAACCATCCACACAGCTAAACAACCACTATGACCATAAAAGATTACGGAATCTTTAAACTTTATTTCTAATTCATGTGGAGTGGTAGCCTTCTGGTGACACGTCTGCCTTGGATACAAGATAATCTGAGTACATAGGATCGAATCCCACACTTACCAAACAAAATTTTGCCTTGGACAACCTTTTTTAATTGCCGTCGGTTCTTTAAAGTGCACCAAGTGAATGCTACACATGGGGCCTCTGTTCAGTATCATATCGTATCATCTGAATGACCAGCGTCCAGCCAACCACTCAAGGTCTAGTGGAGAGGGAGAAACAAAAGTGTAGCTTACACTTAGCGCACATCAAAGAACCCACTGCAACAAAAGGCTTGTCCAAGGCAAAATTCTGCAGAATAAAACTCCACTTTAACAGAAAAGCAAATACACTTGCAGGCAGAAGAAAGAGAAGAGAAAAATGGCTGGTGCTTCACTGCAGCAATGCACTCCACACACAGAGAAATCTGTTGTGACGAAGAGTAACAATAAAATACAATACAATGCAATGATACATGAACGCCATCTGTGCTGCAGTCTTTTCTCCTCCTGAATAATTCTCAACAGCTTATCCCTGAGTTAAATATCAGTGTGTGAGTGAGTTTGAGAGTTTCAGAATTTGTTGGTTGTATTTATGATTATGCACTGTGACTTGTGTGTGTGTGTGTGCATGCGCACATGCTTGTGTGTGTTGTGTGTGTGTTTGGGTGAGGGGGAGAGGGGGCGGTATTTAGTAATGTTTCTTATCTTGTGTTTAGTTTTTCCTTTTTGATATTTATGTGTGCGTGTTTTGGGTTTGTTTTTTTTTCTATTTGTAAACGCCCAGGGCTTAATTTCAAGATTAGGTGTAAATGATGATAATGATGATGATGAAAAGTCCACATACTTATCGATCGCCCAATCGAGCTACATAATTATGAGACCTGGTTGGAGACATAATTTGACAAAAAAACAAGAATGCCAGAGAATCGACAGACAGACAGAAAATATGAAAAAAAACTTAGCCGTATGAAGAGCACAGGAACAGGAGTCATGATGGCTGCCGGAAAAAGAGGGCACTAGCCAGCAGGACAAAGGGGAGGTTACCTACTTCCGGGAGGTTATCGGCCGTAGTTACTTTCGTTTTCCCCGCATAGACGGAAAGCAGTTTGCACAGTACAGGAATGTCAGACCCCTGCCGGAGCCTGCACTAGTTGGGTCATGGTTAAGTATGTGTAATTAAATGATGATAATGATGATGATGAAAAGTCCACATACTTATCGTCCTTGATGTGGTTGTACAGGCGCCGGAACTGTCGGACCTGAAAGCTCAGCATGGCCACCACCACCACCACCGCCACCACGAAGGGGTAAATCCGACGGAGGACAAAGTTCTGAGCTTCAAAGCCAAACCCTGAGGACAAAGTAATGATACTTATACTAATGGACACTTACAATGGATACTAACATAGCACTCTGCTCTAGGTGCTCTACAAAACCACATGATATCACATATAACACATTAAATCATAAAGCACTTACACAAATTTCATGTCAACCCACAGTCTCATTCTATCACAATCGACAAAAGAAACGAGAGTATATTAACACATTACATCATAAACCATTTAACAAAATTTTCACGTCAACCCACAGTCTCATTCTAACACAACTGACAAAAGAAACGAGAGTATAACAACACATTACAGTGATAAGAAACTCCAGAGCGAGCTGGAAAATACAAGGTCTTCAGAGAAGCACCTGCAAAACTTTCATGTTAATCCACAGTGTCATTCCGACACAACTGACAAAAGAAATGAGAGCAAGGACTATGCGGCATGTCAGGCATAGCCCTCTCTACTAAGGTCACAGAAAAATGAGGAAAATGTTGAGGATTTCTGGTGGATGTGCTGAACTGTTGCATTTGTGGGTTTGGCACTTGTGTGAAAATTTGAGTGCATGCACACAATCTCTCCCTCCACCTTTTTGCTCACATTACTCTCTTTCTCTGTCACATTTTTACACACACCTTGTCTGTCCCATCTCTTTCTCTCTCATGTCTATGCGCACAATCTCTTCTTCCTCCTTCCTTTCTCTCCCTCCCCCCACCTCTCTCTCATGTTCATACACAAAATCTTTCCCCCATTTCTCTCTTTCTTTGACATTTTACACACACTCACTCGCTCATTTCTCTCTCTTCCAAACAAAACCTCTCCTGCATTCTTTCTTTCTGAACTCTCTCTTTCTCTCTTATATCTTTGCACATTATTACTCTCACCCTCACTCACACCAATGACTGAGCAAGTCACCATTTTTCTTTCTTTCTTTTTTGTTTCTTTGTTGCCTAAAGCCCTGCGGACCATACAGGGCCATGTATCAGGGCAGCTTTCTTTCTTTTTCTTTTGCTCAAAGTCCTAGCTAACCACACAAGGCCATACATATCAGGGCTGACATTCTTTCTTTCTTTCTCTGTTGCTCAGTCCTACCTGACCACACAGGGCCATGATACATATAATGACTGTGAACTGACTAGCAATCTCTTAGAATCTGTTAAAAAAAAAAATAAATAAATAAATAAACACCAAACTCAGACAGCAAGTAACTCAAACTCCACAAACTCAAACTTCTTAATGACTAGGCCATTCTGCCTATGTCAAGAGGGGTGTGTGCTATGTGGGAGAGAGGGATGTATACAAAACACATGTGGATGTCAAGAGTGGAGGTGGAACAGGGTGGGGGATGGACGGATGGGCATCAAGTGACTGACCAAAGAGAGGGACGAGGGTGCGGGCCACAGCGTATGGAACAGCCAGCACCATGCCCAGCAGACACACGGCCGGCAGCGCCAGCCGGTTCAGGATGAACAGCAGGTTCATGTTGCGCAGGCCGTCGTTGTACACCTGCACAACACACACACACAGTGAGACACACACACACACATATATATTAATATTTGTCATTGTTGACTGAATTTTTCAGCATTGTGATTAATTTTACATGTACATTATTTGGGCATTTGACATAAGCTTACGGTTGGGCCAACAGCAAAGTGAGGGCTGTGTGGTCAAAGGTTTGTCCATTGCAATGAGAAATCATTTACAGCTTAGTCTTTTGTGAAGGACTTTGACTCCCAAACTAGGAGGCAAGACTGCACTGGCTCCTAGTGCTGCAGCCTTGGGGGGTTGTTGGCCTTTGGGAACCATCCCAATGCCATTGGTCCTGAAACACCCTTGGCCAAGCGAGTGAGGATGTAACTTGGGCAAGACACTCTCCACTTTAATCAAATACTAGCCCAGATGGTTCGGACAGCAGTTGCCTCCTCTGCTGTTCTGATGGTCATAGTCCAACATGACTGACTATCATACATACATTTGGGCATTGTAATGTATGTGATTAGTTCTGAAATGTGATTAGTTCTGAAATACTGTGATATGGATCTAAGTACTGTTATTTTACATTGCATTATTTGGGCATGTGATGCATGTGGTTGGTCATTAAAGTATTGTGATATGGTTTTAAGTATTGTGAAATTGGTGCTGAAGAGTTGTATTAAATGTTTAAATGCATGTTTCACTCCACTCATCAGTTTCTACACAGCATATCAGACCAAGGTTTTACATGGAAAGGTGCTTTCAAAACTAAATCATTATCATCATCATTATTATGCGACTCAAGATGTATACACTAGGACTCCTCATGACTACTATCATTGTTGCATAGCTCAGACCATACTGACCATCAATATTGGTAAAAAAAATTAAAAAATTAAATCAGTGTTGACAGGTGTGCGCCGCACATACAAGGCAGGTGAACACTGAAAGCCTCACCCTCACCTCGTTGCCTTCACCTTTGACCAGACCTTTGGTTGTGTGAGCGCAGATTATCATTCGTCCGGCACTGACCCAGTGGACCCATCATCCACCCGACAGAACCCCTCACACCCACACCCCACCCTAAACCAAACAGACCCAACCCAACGCCCTGCCCACCCACACAACCCATCCCCAACCAACCAAACCCACTCCCACACCGTGCCCACCCCGTACCCCGCACTCAATCCACAACCAACCCTACCCCCCTTCCTCCACCCACTCACCCGCCCACC
>NC_134884.1:38311408-38331408 GCF_041734735.1 Babylonia areolata | reverse complement strand
TGCAAACTGCATTTACTGTTATATTGATATTTTTTGTATTCTCTAAACTTGGCACTTTGATCTGATATTCTGACACAACAACAATAGCAGTCATTATTATCATTTTTTGTTCAAACAGGAACTTCTTTTGCTAAGCATGGAAGTTTTATTTATTTTGCAAACGTTTTGGTGCAGATAGTAAAAAAGGGAAATTACTCTGTAATTAATGCTAGGGGACTTAATTTGCTTTATTAAACTGATCTTTCTCATCTTAAACATTACATTTTGAAATTATACTCAATACATAAAAAGCTTGTGTGTTTTACTCTCAGTGTACAGGGCTTACAAATACAGAACACATTTTAACGATTAGATTTTTTTTTCTTTCAAGTGTATCACAAGTGAGTCTTGAAGGCCTTGCCTCTCGTTTTTTTTAGTATATTTATCTCATGTCCTTTCTTTCTGTCTGGTTTCTTTGCCCGCCCAACTCTCTTCTCTCTCTTTCTTCTTGTCTGTTCCTTCTCTCCTTCCTTCTCTTGTCTTTATTTGCTCTCTACACCCTTTTTGCTATAATCATTTTTAAAACAAAAACAGCAAATTATAGCAAAAATCCTTTTACACCTGCAATCTCCACCTTATAACTATAAAACCATTCACAAATCATATCATGTACGTAGATTTATATGCAATCTGAACCCAATACCGTATATGTCTATTTGTGTCTAAAGTCAACTTACCACTGATGCAACAAATCTTCTGATATGTCTGTGCACTGGTAAATGAATCATCTGGGAAAAAAAAAAAAAAAGACAAGCAAATATCAGTCAATGCAAGGAAGTCTATTATCATTTCCAATAATAATAAATATAATCACAATACACATAATCAATCATTTGGGAAAAAAAATTCTTTTTCAGGCACACATTCTCCTCAACAATTTTCATTTTCTGACATTCTATATCTCCTAAATAAATCAGTGCTTCCAATATTACCAATAAATATGGAATACAGTTACAATTTCACTTAACATTTCACATTTTTAAACAGATGATTATTTTTATATCTCTTACTAACTGAGTCTTACATAATTATATACCAATAACATAAATCAACCTAATAATGTAAACTTACTATTCTAATATAAGCACATCTTTTTATTTTATCTTATAAAATTATTTTCCAGAACATACCATTTAGAGGATAACTCAAGAAACAACACTACACAGAGCTTCAAAAACCTCTGAAATCCCATTCTCTTCATCACCAGCTCGTGATATTTTTTCCACATCTCCCAGGGCTGAAGACAGATGGGATCATTGAGGCAACAACCAGGACAATGTCATCTCCAAAAACAATGCAATAATACCTTTCAACCATTCCCCTTACTTTCAACCTACTTTAAACCTTCCAAGGACCAAGTCCAGGCCTTACCCACCCCTGCTAATGGTCAGTTAACCCCTGCCCATCTTCAGCCGTTTACCTCCTGGATGGGGTTAAAGTCTGGGTCGTTGAGGTTACGGAGGAACCAGAGGACGCCGGGCCTGAGCACCTCCCGGAGAAGCAGGATGAAGGAGGCAAAGTAGAAGACGTAGACCATGCCTACCAGCCAGTGGATGAACATGGAGGTGCCCGGCGCCAGGTGGAAGCTGTTCTTCCGGTCTTTCAGGGTGGCGTCGAACATGGACTGAAACGGTGGAGGCGTTGTGTTGTATTGTTGTGTATTGTACTGTGTTGTATTTTACTGTATCGTACTGTATTGTATTGTATTCAACAGATTTCTCTGCGTGATATTTGGGCTGCTCTCTCCAGGGAGAGTGTATCATTACAGTTAAAGCACCACCCCAACTCTGCTCCCCCCCAACCCCCACCTCCCCAATGTATAAACAAAGAAGTGGTGCATATTATAAGCCTCATGCTAGTTGCCCAGCGGTTGAGATGTGTGTGTTGTATTCCATGCGTTCAAATTAAGACTTTGTTCAATAAACCTAAAAAAAATGAGAACCATACAGTGATCCATGTCCATTCTAATTAACCCCTTGAATGCTGCCGAGGCATGCACTCATCAGTAAAGGGCTGAGATAAGGCCAGAGCTTACACACCAGGTTGTCAGCATGCTGCATCTGGACTTCTTTCACTCTTGGGATTACATCATTTCTTGTTCAGTAAAATCAATTACACCATTGCAAAGCTCACAAAAAGTAGTAAAGTTCTGTCTTTCAAACTTACCAGGGAACAGATGTCCAGCCACCAGCCACAGATCAGCGGGAAGACCCCAATCTCCATGACAACCAGAAGTTTGACCTTGACCACCACGTAGCACAGGCCAACCACCCGACGGAACCTGCCAGCACCAGATGCACCCACATATGAAAACACCCACAACAACAGATTCGTGGCCTGTCAGTCTGCTTTCTTTATCATAAATAATCTGATAATAATGACAATAACAGGCGCAACAGCTGAGCGGTTAAAGCATCGGACTTTCAATCTTAGGGTCTGGGTTTGAATCTCGTTAACGGCGCCTGGTGGGTAAAGGGTGGAGATTTTTTCGATCTCCCATGTCAACATAATTATGTGCAGACCTATTTGTGCCTGAACCCCCTTCATGTGTACACGCACACAGAAGATAAAATACACACATTTAAGATCATGTCAGCGGTTGTTAGGTTATGGAAACAACAACATACCTAGCATGCACACCCCCAATGAAGTATGGCTGCTTACATGGCGGGACAAATAAACAAAACAGTCATACACATAAACTGTTACATGTCTGTTATAGTGTGTATGTGTGCGTGCCTGAAATCTGATTGAATGACACAGGAAACGAATGATGAAACACCCAATGGCATATCGTCAGTCAGCTCTACCCAGGTAGGCAGCCCATTGTGCAAATCACCCTGTGTTTGCAAAGCACTTAGAGCTTGGTTTGCGACCAAAGCTAGGCACTATAGAAGAATCCATATCACCCATTCAACATTTAATTTACAGCAATTTGGAGTGAACGCAAAATGCATTACCATTCCTTGATTTTTATTCAGTTATGTGATAAACCATTATTTTTCTAAACTCACTTTCTCAACCTGGCCAAGGAGCAGAGCAGGTAAATGGTCATGAAGGACACGGCAATCACCAGGTATCCAGCCAAGGTGGTCAGCAGACCCTCAAAGTGAGACGCCCCCACCTGGACCAACAACAATGATAATAACAATAATAAATATATGGCGTTTGTATAGAACATTTCTCTAAATAAATTTAGACTAAAAACACTGGCAATCGCCCATTCGTACACAGTCAAAAATGACCAACCACACTCTATCATACACACATGAACCCATGAGCAGAATACAAAACAAATCAACAGTGAAGGGGGAAAAAAAAAATCACAAAAACGCCTCACAAAACACATGAGTCTTTAGCTGGGAGTTGCCAACAGAGGGAGTGATGGTTGCTGCCGAAGGCCGACAGGAAGCAAATTCCAGAAAGTGGAAGCACAAAAACTAAAACCACTGCAGCCGAAAGACTCAGGAAATTTTAGGCATTATAAGAATTTTTCCTTTGAGGACATGCATAAACATACATACACATGCCTATATAGAAACACTCATGCACAGACATGCTTTTTTATTCATTCAGTAACACACACACTCATTCATACACATGTACACATACGCTATATCCCATGTACAATACCTTATTTTTTCAATATAATAAAAAACAAAAAAAACTCACCACGTCATCCACCTTGAGACCAACAAGTGTGAAGTGCCCTATATGATATGGTGAAAACGCTGAAAACAAAGAGAAAAAAACATCACTTTTTTTTTTTTTAAGCAAAAATTACAATACATGTACAGGTAACAGATTTATGTGCCAATAGTGTCTGAGTGTGCCTGTGACAAATCCATGATATTAAAATGTTCAACGAATAACATTCCCACCAATATCTTCACACATATATAATTTCCCTAACAGCATATGCAGTCAAAGAAAAGTAGTTCCCAAGAAGTGTGAGGGTATGTGTGTGAAATGGCCATGTATGATTTTGCTAACTTATGTTGTGATTTTTTTAATTTATTAAAGTCTACAAACCTTAAACACACGCAAAAAAAAACCTATGTAAAAAGAGGATTGTCTTCAACTATTCCTTTTCGGGTTCTGATGGGAAAATAACAGCTCCACATCGGTTTTTCATCACAAAAATAAACATACCGCCAGACCACCAGCACAGCTATAAGTTTGCATAAGTACATCTTTTATGTTGCCTAACATCTGAATGAAAAATCTACTACAATATTTCTCAACTTAGCGAGTTTCAGAAAACGATTCTGCATTGGCCTACTTCCAAATTTGAAATTCGCACTGTCAGTCAAAGGGACGGAGGGTGACCAATCCAGTCCATACACGCTTTACTCAGGTTCTGAGTTTAGCAGCCGTCGTAGGTCTGAAGTAAACACACTGACAATGAAAACCCCTGGAATTTCAGTATGTCTGTGTGAGAAAGAATGAGGGGGAGTGAGCGAGCGAGCGAGCAAGCGAGCGTGTGTACGAGTGTGTGTATGTATGTGTGTGTCTGTGTGTGCGTCTGTGTGCGTCTGTTATAGCCAGGGACAGACAGACGAAGAACATGTATTTAAGCTATTAGAATTGATAACAACATGTGGCAATCATCATTTGAAATGGAGAAATCCGCTCATGATCTACCAGTCAAAAAAATGAGTAAACTATAGGACAGTCTCTCGATAAAAACAAAGCAAAAAACACAAGACAAAAAAACATATACAGCTTTTCATTTGAAGCAATCCACTTATGTTTTATAATCAGACATTAAGAAAACAGAAAAGAAAAGTAAAAACGTATATTCGCCTGAAAATAAAGGTTCAGTCACAGGTACTGCAGAATCAACAGGCAACGTAATATTACTGAATTATTAATTCTCAAATTTGCAAAGAGAGAGAGACGGGAGGGAGGGGGGCACGGGAGCTCGGGTTATGACAGTTATTTGAACTGGTATGAGGCACAGTGTGTGTGGGTCAGAGTAAACAGTGGTACTGGGACACTGCTGCTCAGTGTACACGATATCGACAGACCAGACTCCTTTCCCATGTCTTGCAGCCAGAAATAGGTTCCCCCCAACCCATGACAGCCTGTCAGTGAAGCGAGAGCAGGAGTGGTCAGGCAAAAAACTGTCCAACCGCGAGCCTACATTTTAAGTCAGATCCCAGGGATTTTTCAGCAGCGCTTTGTTGGCCTTTTAAATCCTTAAATATATTCCAAATCACACAAAAGATCTCAAAATCACATTTGCAAACAAACATACACAAACGACAAGCAGAAGAAAATGATGCAATTCACATTACTCTAGAAATCAGAACATCTTTCTTACCAAACACCAAAATGAAGAGAGTGTTGAGGGAGACCACCCAAAAGACATGTTCCTGAAACACACACACATAAACATAATCATCATCATCATCATAAACACTTAGGAACTTTTTCTCAAACAGAGCTCAAAACGCTTTACATGTACAAAGCTCATGGACTATAAATGATGAAATAATAAAATAAATCAACTTACATAGTCACTACAAACACACTCATTTACAGGAACAGGTGCCATCCCAGAAATGGATGTGATAAAAAAAACCTGAAGTGACATTTCCATGAAAAAAAATTTGGCTGTCACCATGCTCAAACACAAAACACATTATGAAACACAGAAAGAGACAAACACTGACAAGAAAGTCAAGATGGTATGATAATAAAACGTTTTTCTACACTGGGAGAGAGTTGGGGTTTTGGTGGAACGAGGCGGGGAGGGTGGCCTGGGGAAGGGGGGGGGGGGAGGCTACATATTAATTTCCGTGAACACAGTGACAGAATGGTGTTTATACAATCATGAACATATAATTACAAATTTCTTTCAGTTCTAGAGTTATGTGATATGTGGCATAATACTTCTGCAATATGTTTTCCTAAATATAGCACACACACACACACAAAGAGAAAAAAAAGAGCAGAAATGCACTACTTACCAAGAAGACAAGAGAGCCATCAAGACCCAGTAGCTGTGGACAGAAAACAGACCACACACTTTTCATTACAGAAGAAAAGAGACCCCACATTTCTCATAACAGCAGAACAGATTAACCCATATCTTTCATTACAGAACAAAGTACATGCAACTCAATGTTTTCTAAATTATTCAGTTTTGCAACAGTGAATCAGAAATGTCCACAAAACAAAACAAACAAAAATAACCTAAGGTAAAAGATAGATTTCTTTATAAAGAAAATTGTAACAGGCTCAAATTGTCAATTCCTACTTTACCTATCATTACTTAATTCTCATACCAAACAACAGTTTGTTTGTTTGTTAAAAAACAAACAAAAACCTTTCAGCTTGAACTGCATACAATAAACATTTGATCACCTGACTTCACTGGCTCATTTTCATGCTAAATTTCATAGAGAAAAAAAAAAGAAAAAAAGAAAAACATTGCTCGTCAGCGCTGTTCAGCGTTTTACTCACCCTTTCCCAGGTCAGTTCTTCAGCTGCTCTGTCCCACTCTATGGGGTTCCAGTTATTGTCATCTGCACAGAAACCACACACAATGTTTACCTTCATTTCTGGGGGAGGTTGGGAGTGGGTGTTGCTAGGGGGTGGATACTTCCACCACATAAAGGGGAATGGGGAATCCATGTCAGTCTAATACTTATTCATTGATACATCATTGTTTCCTATGTCCCAGCCAACCACACAGAGTAAAGGACAAACTCACATACTCTCACACACACACACACACACATACATATTACCAGTCATTTCTGTAACAAACATGTCATCCTCTACACTTTCTCTCACACTTCACATGTCTCTACATTTACCAGTAGGTGTGATGGGACATAAAACAAATTACTCTTTACTCACACCCCAATGTTTCATCAAACAATCTCTTGCATAATGCTGTTCAGGATCCACACTACGAACAAAGCCAACAGGCATAATCCACAGTCTCAAGGAGGCGTCACTGCGTTCAGACAGGAGTTAAAATACAATATACTCATACCTGGTCCACAGGGGAAGTAATCATGGTAGTAAAAGTTAGCTTGTACCTGGACTAGAATGAGTAAAGTAAGTCAATCAGTATGTCAGTCCTCTACCCACACTAGCCGAGTGGTTAAAGATTTGGACTTTCAATCTATGGGTCCTGGGTTCAAATCTTGGTAACGGCGCCTAATGAGTAAAGGGTGGAGATTTTTCCAAGTCAGACATTGTGCAAACCTGCTATTGCCTGAACCCCCTTCGTGTGTATACGCATGCAGAAAATCAAATATGCACAGTAAAGATCCTGTAATCCATGTCAGTGTTCCGTGGGTTATGGAAACAATATACCCAGCATGCACACCCCTGAAAACAGAGTACGGCTGCCTACATATGTGGTGGGGTAAATAAACAAAATGGTCATACATGTAAAATGTTTCATGTCTCTCTGAGTGTGTATGTGTGCATGCCTGAAATCTGGCTGAATGACACAGGAATCGAATGATGAGCGCCCAACAGCAGCCGTCAGTCAGCTCTACCCAGGTAGGCAGCCTGTTGTGCAAATGACCCCAAGTTTGTAAAGTGTTAAGACCTTGGTCTCCGACCGAGGATAGGCGCTATATAAGTATCCATATCATTCATTTCTGGTGGAGGTGGGGAGTGGGTGCTAGATGTAGATACTTTCACCACATAAAGGGGAATGGGGAATCTATGTCAGTCTGATACTACTGATCATTTTGTTGCTTATGGCTCAGCCAACCTCACAAAGGACAAATTCACACACACACACACATAATCATATCAGTCGTTTCTATAATGAACACGTCATCCTTTACATTTTCTCTCACACCCCACATTTTTTACCTGTACGTATGACGGGACATTCAACAAATTACTCCTCTTTACTCACACCCCAAGTTTTCATCAAACAATCTCTTGCACAACGCTGTTCAAGCTCCACAATACAAACATAGCCAACAGCTGAAATCCACAGTAACAACTGTTCCAGTTTTCTCAAAGAAGCGCATCACTGCGTTTGGACAATTGTCGGCACAAGGGAAAGTAACAATCATGGTGAAAGTCAGCTTGTACCTGGACTGGAATGAGCAAAGCAAGTCAATCAGTCTCTCAGTCCTGTACCCCCTCTCCCTCCCCACGCCCCCTCCTCCTCACCTTGAGCAGCGTTCCCAGCATTGTTGCCCCCTTCCATGATTCCATCGTTGTCCTGCTCCACGTTCTCCCCTCCTCCCTCCACCACCTCCTCCTCCCCCACTGGGGGGGGCTCATCACCTGCCGGGTTGTTGGGCGGAGGAGCGTTGGCTGGTGCTGCTGCTGCTGCTGCTGCCCCTCCTCGGTGTCCACCCCCTCCTCCTCCGCCACCTCCTGCCAGGCCTCCTATCAAGTTGTTCATGGCACCTCCGTCCAGCAGATTCTGTGGTGGGAGGACAACGTGTGTTGTTGTTTATTAGTGTTTGTAGTTGTTGTTGCTGTTGTGTTGTGGTTGTTGTGCTGTGCTGTGTTGTTTTTGTGCTGTATATTGTGGTTGTATTCATGCTCTGCTCTACTGTAGTGTTGTCTTGTGGTGAGTTGAGTTGTGGTTGTGCTGTGTCGTGTTTTATTTTGTTTTGTATTGTTGTGTTGTATTTTGTTTTGTTTTATTTTATATTGTGTTGTGCCATGCTGTGCAGGACTCACAAAGGCTACTTACAATTACAACCAAGGAATTTCTTCGGACTGTAAAAAATAAAAATTTAAGGATTTTAAACATTTTATTTCAAACGTTCAAAGTGCAAACACATTTTTTTTTTACACATCATTAATTCATACATACCTACCCATCATCATCATCATTATCATTATCATCATGTCTGACACTGGCCACACATCTCACCCTGGCCAGGTTGGGGGGGTCAGGGGGGGGGGGATGGTTGTCCTGCTCTAATCATCATCATCATCATCATCTTCATGTCTGACACCAGCCACATGTCTCACCCTGTCCTGGTTGGGGGGCTGGTTGTCATGCTCTATCATCATCATCATCATCACAATCATCAACATCATCATCATCATGTCTGACACTGGCCCTGACCCTGGCCAGGTTGGGGGGGGCTGGTTGTCCAGCTCTAATCATCATCATCATGTCTGACACTAGCCACACGTCTCACCCTGGCCAGGTTGGGGGGGCTGGTTGTCCAGCTCTAATCATCATCATCATGTCTGACACTAGCCACACGTCTCACCCTGGCCAGGTTGGGGGGGCTGGTTGTCCCTGCTCTAATCATCATCATCATGTCTGACACTAGCCACACGTCTCACCCTGGCCAGGTTGGGGGGGCTGGTTGTCCCTGCTCTAATCATCATCATCATGTCTGACACTAGCCACACGTCTCACCCTGGCCAAGTTGGGGGGGGCTGGTTGTCCAGCTCTAATCATCATCATCATGTCTGACACTAGCCACACGTCTCACCCTGGCCAGGTTGGGGGGGCTGGTTGTCCCTGCTCTAATCATCATCATCATGTCTGACACTAGCCACACGTCTCACCCTGGCCTGGTTGGGGGGCTGGTTGTCCAGCTCTAATCATCATCATCATGTCTGACACTAGCCACACGTCTCACCCTGGCCTGGTTGGGGGGCTGGTTGTCCAGCTCTAATCATCATCATCATGTCTGACACTAGCCACACGTCTCACCCTGGCCTGGTTGGGGGGCTGGTTGTCCTGCTCCAGCCAATCAGGCCCCCCGCCATGCAGGATCTGCTCCCTCAGCCACACTAGGCTGATGAAAGCGCACAGCGTGCAGGTCACCACAAAGCACCCCTGGAAGCAGTCCGAGGCCAGGTTCTCCCTGCAGGCCACACAGGACGGAAGGAAGGAACTTAATGACAATGATAATCATAACAATAATGACAATAATAACAATGATAAGCCCATAAAGGAACTTAATGATGATGATAATAATAATAATAATAATAATAATAATAATAGTAACTTATCGCCTGTCCCTGTAAAGCCATGCTATAGACTCTCCCTGCCACAAAGGAACATCATCATCAACATTATCATCTTAATAATAATAATAATAATAATAATAATATCAGCTCAAATCATATAGCGCCTTTCCATGTGAAGCCATGCTATAGGTTCTCCATGCCACAAAGGAAGTCACATCACCATCAAGAGTAATAATAATGATAAAAATAATAATAACTCAAATCATGTAGTGCCTGTCCATGTAAAACCATGCTAAGTTTTGCTGTACAGTGCTAAAGCCGATGAGTAACAAACACATTTTGACATTAAAATGTGAATAATAGTAATAATAATAATAATAACTTATTTTGTATAGCGACTTTCCACTGAAAGGCCAAGTATTGGTTCTCCCTGCCACAACGGAAGGAACTCACATAATCATCATCATCATCATAACAGCTCAAATTATACAGCGTCTTTCCATGTAAAACCATGCCCAGTTTTGCAGAACAATGTAAAAACCGATGAGTAAAACACACGTTTTAACACAAAAATGACTCCAGCTCAAACATACTAAAAAAATCTTTAACTCTGTTTACACAAGATTTACAACAACAACAAAAAAGAAGAAAGAAAGAAAGAAACCCAACTGTTTCCTATCTATGCATTACCCAAACAATGATTCAATATAAATGTAGGCTCGACTTTTTCCATGGAACACACTGACAGAAAGAAAATTTCACCTACGTGGACAGCATGTCAAGGGGAAGGGTCAGCAAGGAGCTGACCGAGCCAGTGAAGAGACAACGGTAGATCCGGCCTGCACACACACACATTTCACTATCATTATAAACTGCATCAATAACACGCACACACACACACTCACACACACAAAGCATGCACATATGCACGCACACACACAAACACACACACACACTCATGAACTTGTGTATGACTGTGTATTGGGAACTTGTAATGAGCGGAGTGGAAGAAATGCCACTGAAAACAGCACAGATGGGGCAACCAAAATTTAAAAAAACATAAAGGAGGGTACAATTTTTTTTTTTTTTTTTTTTTTTTTAAGGAAAAAACTCTACCATGCAAACTACTAAAACAAAGGATACTTATAACCGTTAGCCTTTACTATTCTGAAAGGAAAATGAACACACTATCCAGTTACGATAATTCCACATCAATTTAATGATTTTACTACAGGAAAATTCCTACAATGACACAGACAGAAATCTCCACCCTGGGGCACTTTTTTTTTGCACATTGGAAGGGGATGGAAATTTCCATCCCGGAACACTGAATGGATTAAATCATGCAAAGATATTTACCTGTAGGATAAATGTGGTACAGAAGCCATGTTTAAAACCATCTTAGCTGTGGTAGTTTTGAAACACAAGGGAAAAATTATTACTCTTCCAATCGAGACCAGCATGGGCTACTTTTTAGGGCAGCTGTCAGTTAGGTCACCATACCACCAAGCACTGACTTTACTGCCTGATTTTACCTTTCGGGATACAGCACCCACACACCACTATCCAGGACATTTTCAGTGGCAGAAAGTGTATTTCCTGATTTTAAGCATGACTACTCTGTGGTCCGGAACACCACTTCATAAAGTACAAAATAATTTTTTTTAAAAGGTGTGTGTCACTGTGTTGTATTTATCTTTAAATTCTTGATATGAAAAGAAATCAGCATTGTCATAATTTACCAAATCATGAATGAGATATATATTTGCATCTACCCATTCTTTCACAAAAACCACATGTCCATCTCTTATGACATTGTTATCAAAGTGATAAGGCTCTGCAAGAAGGTGATACTCATTATCAATGGTGTGTCTGTTCAAAGTATTCATAAATGCTACTCTTGAAAAAAAAAAAAATTATTGTGGTTCATACAGACAACCCCCTGGCCCCCCCCCACCCCCCTTCCCTCAAACCCCTCGCTCTCAGCCCACACACACCCACATCCTCACATATTTACACTCAAAGCAAAACATTCAATCCCTTCCATCCACACACACACACGCACACTCAAACCCACACACACTTAAAACACACACACACATACACACACACTCAATCACCCAACACCACACCCACCCCCCACAAACACACACACACCCAATCCTCCACCCCAAATACTTATACACAAATTACACAAACTTACAGGCAGTGAGAGGTACAACCCCCAGCCAAGCAAATGCCACCAGCGTGTAGTGGAACCAGTAACGCACAGCACGTGCCATGCTTGTCACCAAACCACTCACAATGTCTCGGATAGGCAGTCTCTTGGGCATGTCCGGGGAATAAACTGTTTCAAAGAAAAGAAGGAAAATAAAAGAAGTCATGATTTCTAATTCTATTCTGAAATATGTGCTGGAGTGCAGAACTCACAAAAAGATATACAATTTGTTACAAAAAGTATTGGTATGCCCATATGCACCAACTCACACAAGCACAACACAAAGCAAATAGCAACACACATGAACACAAATAATATGAGTGCAAGCGTGAACACAAACATTAATAAAGTGCTGAACACACACAAACTTTTATGCATGCAAGCACATTCACCATTCATTTAGCACATTTTTCAAGGTTGTGAAGTTTAACATTATTTTTTACATTGAACCTATGAACAAATCTACATATGGAAAAACTGACAGACTTTGATGCAGAAGGAAATTATGTAGGAATTAGAAATTAACTCCTTTCGTTTATAGTTCATGAAAATGACGAGCTTGAAAACTAGTCTGATGAAATGAGTTCATACATATATATCTGAAGAATCAATGAGGTGTAGGCTTATTCAGTTAAAAAGTTTAAAGGTCCCATCGTCTGTTTCGTTTGCCGGGACAGTGAATTTATCGTGTTCACTGTGTTTTTATCTTCAAAAACTGTAATCAAATCAGGTACCCATTCAAACCTGGGTGGAGTGGGGAAAATCAGAGTAAAATGCTTTTTTTCAAGGATGCAAAACAATGTCAAAATGGGGCCTCGAACCCTGGTCACTGGTGAACAGTGGACCAGAAGTCAACGCCTAACTGACACTGCCATGGCACCTGAGAAATGCTCAGGCGCAGGACAGAAATGAGGATTAATCTCCCTCCATCATCATTCCTTCGATCACTTCAAATATCTCAAAATACTGACATGGCTAAGTGTTCAGTGTCAAAGACTGACGACTGAGAGGATGCAGATTCAATCCCTGTCGGAACTAGGCTTTGGGCCCATGGACAGGTGCTACACAGAGCTGAGTGTGCTACAGACTCAAATGGGTAAGACTGGGACCACTCAGTCGAAGGTCATCCACTTCATAAATGCATCTTTGGGAGTGATGCTAAAATTTCCTGACCAACACAGCGTTGTCTTATCTCTCAGCCTGGCTGACACAGGGGTGTATTATTCAGTGTACAGCCCTGTTAACCAGTGCCAAACCTAAAATAGACCTGTACAGCAGCATATTCACCATCCCCATCATCATTCATCATCACCAAGATACAGAAAACAATATGTCATAAAATCTAGGGCACCAAAAACAAAGCAAGATAAAACAAACAAACAAAAACAACAACAACAAAAAAACCAAAAAAAACTCATAGTTATACTGCTCCAAAATAAATTAAAAAGTCACTGACAGACCAGCCAAGGACTTACTTGGTGTGAAGGAGTATCTGTGCTTGCAGAGCTCGCAATATTCTTTGCGGCTGTACTTGAGCCATTGGACCAAGCTGAGGGAAAACAATAATAAAAATCAAGCTAATGACATACATATCAAAGGCTTCTTCTGCATGACGTTGTTTGAACTCATATTGGTTTTTAAGGATGATGCAGACCACAAAGTTTCCCCAGACAATCAGTGTTTCATAAACACAGAACAATTCTCTCCCCGCCCCCACTCAAACGCATAAGCCCATATACACATGAAAACTATAATGTAAGTTTTTGGTTACTTTACGGAAATCACTCTAACATAATCAATGCACTGATCTTGGTGCTGTTCACACACACACACACAAACACGTACACATAGCAACACACAAAACAAACCCATTAGGTTGCTGCATTAAAAACCTATCACATACAAACCATAATTTTATTCTGTTAATTTGGAACCACAGATAGGTCATAAGCATATCACACAAGGACTTCCGGCCTGGTCTCCATGTTGGCAGACCACGATCGTCAGGGCTCCGTACATTTTTGTTAAAAAAAATGTGAAAGTGATATACCAAAGACATCAGTTCAATGTTCACCAGCACAGTCTGTGAGTGAGGTATTGTGGTGTGTATCGTGCTTAACTAAACAACATCTTCTGTGTGGAGAATTTGTCATAATTTTTTTTCACACATCCACAATATAAACAAACACTATCCTGATATAGTTTCTATAGTATAAGTATTATCATTTACAGGTTACTTGTATCAAAAGAAAAATACTGTTGATATTTACTGGTTACTCTGATTAAACTTTGGAAGTAGAGGGAAAAGAATCAATGTTTAAAAAAAAGAAAGAAAAGAATATGACATTCTGACAAGAAGGGTGTCGGGGTGTGGGGTTGTGGGGCATTCAATCTATGCAGACAGATCAAAGAAGACTAACAACAGAGTGAAATACAGATGTCTAATTAATCAAAGGAAGAAAACCTACCAGTCTTGATGGACATATTTGATGCTGCCAGTACACACACACGGATAGTACAGGGGCTTGTCTGTTGTCCCCTCACAACGGCACACTCGACAGATATCTGCAACATCCACACAATCATCAATGATATCATCAATTCTCATCCAACACAAATGCCAACTGGTAAAACAACAACAGTATCAAGGAGCATTATGCATGGGCTTTTAGTATGAGTATGGCCATTCTCAGTAATGTTACTCCACCATTTAAGACAGCCATACTTCATTTCCAAGGTTATGTGCATGCTGGGTATGCTCATGTTTCTACATCCCATCAAACACCCACTTTGCATGAATTCGGAATTTTTTTTTTTTAACATATCTTCTGCCTGTTTATACAACAAGAGAATTAAAGTGCTGACAGGTCTACATATTTTGTTAACCTGGGAGATTGCAAAAACTCATTTTGAACTCCAATCCACAGTGTCAAAACTGGGATCAAATCAAGGACCACGGGTCAAAGTGAAAGTCCAGAGCTCTGACTGCTTAGCTATCACACCTGTCATGTGATAACTATTAATTTACTCTTTCATGTGCAGCAATATATTATGGATGGACACAAAACCATCTCATGCATATTTCTTATTTTCAGGGTATCTTGTAAACTTGCTGAGGAGTTGTGTGGAAGGGGTAAGGGGTTATAATATTGGTTTTTGAGTATTGTGATTTGGAATACTGTAAATTGATTGGGCATGGTGATGTTTGTGACTGGTTTTTAAAATACTGCGATTCTTTTAAACTTTTTAGTATTTTGATTGGTTTTAAAAATGTTTATCCTGTTCAGATTTTATTTGGGGAGGCGGGTGATACTGATTTTAATTATTGTGATTTCAGATGTCTTTCAATTTGGCATTGTGATGTTAAGTATTGTGGTTGGTCTTAAGTTCTGTTTGAAGTATTGTAGTTTTAGTGTTCAGTACTGTGATAAATATAAAATGTGCATTATTTTGTTATTGTGATGTATGATATTGATATGTACAATGAGTGGGATGTTGTGTATGGAGATTTTGAGAGTGTCTGAACATACTTTAGTGTTTGACTGCGTGTTTGTGCAAGGTTATGTTTGATTTTCAATGCAGTGTTTAAATATGTATTTTACTTGCCTGTTTTTACATTGCACAGCACAGCTGAGCACTATTTATACAGAATAGTGCTATATCGATTCAATCATTATCATCATCATTACCTTGTGTAAAGGATGCAGTACAGGTGGTTGCCTTCAGGTTTTATTGAAATCTTTATGCCCTGTACATTGTGAATGTGAACCATTTCTTTTACGCCATCTCATTTATATATAAATGTTCTCAGTGAGTTTCACCCTTCCTTTGTTTACTGCACCACAAATTTCACCCAATCTCTTTACTGAACAAATACTGTCCACAGTTGCATACTGGTTTTGCTAAGTAAGAAGAAAACCGAATGCCGACAAAAGCAGCAACATAAATCATGCCTGGAGATACAAACACAACTTGTGTGAACTACAATGTTGATATCAGATACTTATGCCTTAAGCTTGAAATATCCTGACACATTTGAGACCACTTCTAATTCTATTGACCCTAAGCATGATGATGTAAAGAGGACTTGTGGCCCTTCAATACAAGTATAGCAATGCACTTTTTATGATACAGGTAAACATATGATAATGTGAGACCTTTTTGTCAGTATTAAATCAGTACATCTACATGACATCAACTTATAAAAATCAAACGGACACTATTTTGCTGACCACTGGTTGAACCTACAGCCAGGCCGAATACCTATTCCACTAACCATCAGCTGAGCCTATAAACCTAATGCCAGTTCTGTCAGTGGTCAGAAGAGCATTACGATTGCCTATTCTGTGAATCTTGATAATTCTCCAACAGTTTGAAGTCATCAACTGACAACTTGTCATCAATGAAAATGCTAGAAAATGTCACTATATCAGTATATACCTCTGATTAGGTTGTTTCTTCTTCTTTTTTTTTTTTTTCAAAGTAGACTGATGTCAATCCAGTTTCTCATTAAGCTCGGCACTTTGTGTTAATCCTGAGGAGAGTCAATCCCCTCTCATCCGATTTTGCAAAAGCATACTGCCTTCTATCTTCCCCCCTGTTGCTTTGTAACTCACTGGTGTACCTTATTAATGACAGAATGGGCTGTCAAAGTGATTGAGGGCCAACTAAACCCCACAAATGTTGTATAGGCAAGATAGCGGTTGTCAAAGTGATGGTTAGTGATAAATTTCAATCTCTGCTGACCCTTTTGACAGTTGCTCCAAGGGGTTAGGGTGAGGTTCCAAAATGGAACATGACCGGGACATATTTCACAAAAAGCTTCGAAAGTATGAGAAAATTCAGTGTAGCTGGTAAAACTGACTCCTTCAACAAGCTCCATTGTACCAATGTAACGATGTTTTTGCATTGAATGCAAAAGCCCACTCCGCAATTGGACGAACAGAACACACTCTGTAATTCAATGACTGGCTTAGAGAGCTATCAGGGGAACAGCATTTTCCAATGGAGGATCAACTGACTGTTGTTGAAACAGCCACACATAAAAAATTATCACAATTTCAAGATTGGAAATAACATAATAAAACATACTTTTAAGCAGAAAAACATAGCTATTTCAGCAAAATTTTATTTTGTATTTATCATCTTAACAACTAAATTAAAAAAACACAAGGCTTTCCTTTAAATTTCTTGGTAAACATTTTCAAATGACAATGTGTTAATTGTTATAAGTGTTACAATGTGCATTATCTTCATGTTTTTGTGTATGGTACAGGTATACATCATGCATGTTAAAAAACAAAAGACAAGAAAAGGAACTCTAAGCAAACAAGACAAGGAGCTCTAACCATCAGACATGGATTACAATTTACATTATCATTATGATCCACGTCTGCACTGATATGGAATAAATACGAAAATGCACACACACACACACACAACTAAACAATAAATGAATGAATAAAAATAATGATTCCTCAATGACAAACACTGTCGATCAAAAGATACAATCACGGATTCTTCTTCTTCTTCTTCTTCTGTTGTGTGGCCACAATCTACTCTCTGATTATTTAGCCACAGATTTGGGGGTTTCCACAAGCCGGCTGCCGGAACCCCCCCCCCCCCCCCCCCCCAAAAAAAAAAATTTGCTCCAAATCTATTTCACTGATTGCTAACTAGAAAAAAAAGACACAAAAAAGAGCTCCAAATAACATTCACACACTGCCTCCTGCCCGCTAACTGGATCAGAGGGGGCGAGAAGTGGCAGGCAGGCATCCTAATGATGGCTCCTGGCACCCCCGCCACAGCGCCCTCCTACCAGCACCCCACTACCCACTACCTACCTAACCAGGCACTCTCACATTCATGATACAGTTGGTGAGCATGTTTTGGGCCTACTCCTGAAGTCTCGCGGCTGTGAGGCTGTCCAGAGTGGCACAGTTGAGGTGGGAGGAGACCCTGTTCTTGAAGCTGGTGGAGGAGTCTGCCTCTACTATGTGGGCTGGGAGTTAATCCCACTTGCAGATGGCTCATGGAAGGAACGAAAAGAGTCTATATTGCTGCTTTTGATCCGCAAGCCTTTTGAACTGCTGGTCGTGTGACCGGTCTCTCACTGCTGGTTTAACCAAAACGCTTTTGTTAATTTGCACCTGGTCACTGACTATTTTGTAGAGCATTGTGACTCTAGATGCCTGGCATCACTTCTGGAGAGATGGCCACTTGAGCTTTTGAAGCATATCTGTTACGCTTGCACGCCGATGATATTGGTTAAGACGAATCTAGCTGCCCTTCTCTTGATGTTTTCGATTTTTCTTATGCATCCTGTCTTGTGAGGGTCCCAAACTGAGCTGGAGTATTCAAGCAAGGGTCTAACAAAGGTTAGGTATGCTTTTTCTCTTAGGTCATTGGAAGCAACTTTTAGATTTCGTCTCAGGAATCCGAGGGCTTTGCTTGCTTTCTTTGTGATGTTTTCAATGTGATCCGCCCACTCTAGATCTGTTCTCAGGGTGACCCCCAGGTATGACGTTGATTGTACTGTTGCCAGCCTGTGTCCATGCATCTCGTACTTGTCGCTGATAGAACTTTTGCAGCGAGTAACTCTCAGTGTAGCACATCTGCCTGGGTTGAAAGCCATTTCCCATTTCTGTTCCCAGACCTGGAGGCGTTCTAGATCATCTTGTTGGTGGGCATGGTCTTCTATGGATGCTATTGTGCGGTAGATGGCGGTGTCATCGGCAAACATCCTTGTTTATGAGGTCAGTTCTTCGGGAAGGTCGTTGATGAAGACCAGGAAGAGACATGGTCCAAGAACTGACCCCCTGTGAAACTCCTGACTTGACGTCGATGTAATCTGACTGAGCCCCCTCAACTACAACTGCTTGGCGTCTATTGGCTAGGAAGCTGGAGATCCGTTGGTTGATCCTGCCTTGTATGCCATAGTTGTGGAGTTTGTGCAGCAGTAGTGAGTGGCTGACTTTGTCAAATGCTTTGGCAAAGTCTAGCACGAGTACATCTGTTCGCTGTCCAGAAGCCATGTCTGAGGTGAGTTCTTCCACTAGCTCAATGAGCTGTGTTTCACCGGTCCTCTGCTGTCTGAAGCCATGTTGCTGGGGACACAGGATTTTATTCTATTCCAGGTGTGTCATGGTGGCGTGTACTATGATGTGTTTGAACACTTTGCAAGCTATGCAGGTCAATGAGACTGGGCGGTAGTTTGCTGGGTCATAATGTTCACCTTTTTTAAAGATAGGTGTCACCAGAGCAGTCTTCCAATCTGTGGGCACTCATCTGGCGTCTAGAGAGGATCTGTAGATGGTGGTGAGGATAGGAGCGATTTCCGAGGACAGCTCTTTCAGAAGCCTAGCACTGATGTTGTCAGGCCCACTCGCTTTCGCAGGATCTAGTTTCGCATTCAATCGCCTTACGCCTTCTTCCATAATGTTCACTGAGTCAGCACAAGATAGTCTCTATCAGCCATCTCGCGCTTCTTTCCAAATTCTTCTCGAGAGTATTGGATACGATCCTAAAAGTAAAAGCATGTTTGGAAACGATGCAAATATCATGCACACTAATAGAGAAACAGATAAAATAAAACTTAGAAAATCAAAAGCAACTTCTGAAACAACTAAGTTATAGTATCTCTGCGTCTGGTGTTAACAGAAAAACAAATGAACGAGTCAACATTTTTGGTCAAAAACATGATGAACATCTTTCACTCTGCAACACATAATTAAAACTAAGAAAGTAAAAAGTCTATGCTTCTTTGAAGCTCAGTGTGCTTAATGTGCAAAACAAGGATTATCTCAGA
>NC_134884.1:38256408-38303908 GCF_041734735.1 Babylonia areolata | reverse complement strand
TGACAGGACCATTCAAGAATGACAGTCTCTTACACGCTTTGTTCAGATAAGGTCTGACGCAATATGTATCAATTCATCTGTGTATATTTATATATATATAATATATATATATATATATGCTGACTGTTAGTATTATCATTTTTCAGAAGAAGGCATCAATGTTCTGCTTGCATTGATTATATGCTGAATAATTTGCAGACTACCACAAAAAGCAGATAACATCATGCTGTTTTTCACCGGATGACACAAGAGTGATTACAACGTCCACAGATCGCACAGCCAAATTTTATGATCTGAAAACAGAGACGAGTACCATCAAATTGGAGTGGGTACCACCTTTTTGGAAAGAAAAGAAGTTTATATGTGCATGAAGGCTGGTGTTGTGTTTATGTTAGTGTATGCTTTTATTGTGATACTCTTGTGTGTGTGTGTGTGTGTGTGTGTGTGTGTGTGTGTGCACACATGTGCGCGCTTGTTTGATATCAGCATGTTTTTCACTCACTATAACATCGGATGTGTGTGTGTGTGTGTGTGCACGCACGTGTGCGCCCTTGTTTGATATCAGCATGTTTTTCACTTAGTATAACATTGGATGGAGTCTGCTTAATTAATGTGAATTCCAGGAGAGAAGAGAAATAAAATCTGTTTGTGTTGATTTGTGTTTGTGTTGGGAAATAGCAGAGAAACAGAGCATCAGTTGAGAATACAAAAACTTGCTTGTGTGAACCAGGTTATAGTGTTCTCCATCCATGCTTGTGTTACCTGGACAACAATCGGTGTATGTTATTTGTGTGTGTGTGTGTGTGTGTGTGTGTGTGTGAGATAGATAGATAGAAAGAGAGAGAGAGAGAGAGAGAGAGAGACTTTCTTAGCTGGAAAAAAAAGGGGGAGGGAGGGAGGTAGAGATTTTTTTTCTTCCATTGGTGGAATTGTCTGTGTTTGCTATTCTTACTTATGTTAAACTATGTTTGCTGTTCTTATTTATGTCAAACACTTACACACACATTTTTGGTGAACTGGCTCTGGTCTGATTCTAATATCTCAAGACAAAACACAGGCAAGGTAGCTGATTAATAGCACACTGAATTATTTCATATGAAAGCTGTCCAAATTCATGTTTCAGGGGGCATGATAATGCTATCTCAAGCTGCTCCATTACATCTGATGAGCGAAAATTTGCTACAGCGTCATGGGACAAAACTATCCAAATTTGGGATATATCCACTGGCATGTACAGGTAAATAAAACATTGTTTTTCATCTTCTCTGTTGTCATATGAATTGTTGTTGTACAGATTAACCAGTTGAATGACTATAAGATATCTGCTGATGTTCTGAAAAGTATTGCTACAGTGCCTATAAGACATCCACTGATGTCCTGCATATGTTCTGATTTTTATTTTGATTTGGTTCAGTGCACATAGACAGACTCTGAATAGTTAGTTTAAAAGAGCATACATCAGGTAGAAGACCCCTTTCTTTTCCATAATAATTTGTAATTTGTTCTAGAATTTTTGTTGTTGTTGTAATTTATTACCTCTGAATCCTCAAAATTCCCTGGCAAAGGGAGAGCACATTTTTATATATACAAAATTCTCTGGTACTCAACTGGTTAAGAGTGAGGTAGGTGTGTGTGTGTGTGTGTGTGTGTGTGTGTGTGTGTGTGCAAAACAGAATCATCTAGAATATTACATAAACCAGAGTGATTAAGAATCTTTCAACAGTTTAAAAATGCCACAGCTGAAAATGAAAAGAAGTAAGAAATGGAGGGGGCAGTTCAGGGTATAGCAAAATCAGAATCAGGATTTTAAACATGGATTATTTATACATATTTCTTCTACTTATACTGTCAAGAATATACCAAAATAAAACGACATTCTAAGTTGATGTCAGTAAACCATTCCTTTCTGTCTTTCACAGATCCAAAGGTCCAACAGTGCTGAAAGGAAGCCATGATGGATCAGTGACCTCATGCACTTTCTCTGATGATGGTATCATTCACATATTTTAGAAAATAGATAACTAAAAACAACAATAAATAAACATATTTTTCAGACTTGCTACTTAATTACTTAATGTCTGTTATGCCCTCTGGCATGTGGGGGTATCAATGAAGAACCATCTCCTCTCTTGTCTGTTTTTTGTCTGTGCCCCTTCCTATCTCTGTGGCTGCCTTCACCTCTACACTCCATCTCGCTCACTATGATCAGCATCGGATCCACTCCACTTACGCATACCCAGATTCAAACTCTCGACTGTTGGCCGCTGTTCTTTCTCTGCCTCTGGACCTTGCAATTGGAATGAACTTCCTCTTTCGCTTCATCAAGTCTCCACACTCAGCTCTTTCAAGTCTGGCCTTAAAACCCACCTCTTCCCAAAATAGCCTCCCTTCCCTGCCTCTTCCTTGTCTTTAGTTTCTCCAGTTTTAGAGTTATGCGTGCGTGAGAATGATTGGTGCGAAAGTGCTTAGATTTGTCTATGCACAAGATTCAGCGCTATATAAGTACCATTATTATTATTATTATTATTATTATTTTGGGTCAGTCTCTGAATGGTACTCCATTCTGTGTGCTTCAGGGTTAATCAGCCTGTAATTGCTTACAGGGGCATAACCACAGAATGATGGTCTTTTTGTATTTGAATTTGTATTGCTTTTTTATCACAACAGATTTCTCTGTGTGAAATTCGGGTTGTTCTCCCCAGGGAGAGTGCGTCGCTACACTACACCGCCACCCATTTTTTTGTATTTTTTCCTGTGTGCAGTTTTATTTGTTTTTCCTATCGAAGTGGATTTTCTACAGAATTTTGCCAGGAACAACTCTTTTGTTTCCATAGGTTCTTTTATGTGCGCTAAGTGCATGTTGCACACAGGGCCTGGGTTTATTGTCTCACCCGAATGACTAGCGTCCAGACCACCACTCAAGGTGTAGTGGAGGGGGAGAAAATATCGGTGGCTGAGCTGTGATTCGAACCAGTGCGCTCAGATTCTCTCGCTTCCTAAGTGGACGCGTTACCTCTAGGCCATCACTCCGCTTCTGAATCCTAAAGTTTAAAAAAAAAAAAAAAAAAATCAGGGATTTAATGTGTTTCAGGGTCTGGCCTTGCTCTTCCCATTGGATAATAACAATGATGATAATAGTGAACACTAATTCAGCACTGTTTCTCGAATACAGTTCAAAGTGCTATATGTGCACAAAATGCTTTAATAGTTAAAGTGAAGAAATAATAAAATGAATCAGTTTGCACACTCACAGAATCTGAGCCAACAGCACAGTCAAATCTGAGGATGACTAGGGACTGGCCAGAAGCCAAAACACTGCCACACCAATATGCTTTTGGTGGGGTTTGAACCCAAACCTTCTGAACATTGCTCTCTGACATGAACCACTCTGCCATGGCTGCCAGTTACTCATCAAGGATATTGTAATAGTATTCTATGGTTTAGTGCAGTTCAGTTACTCAAAGATGAGTCACTGCATTCAGACAAATCCATATGTGCTACACCAGATGCCTGGCCAGCAGTGTAACCCAATGCACCTAGTCATGCCTTGAATGGGAAAAAAAAAGAAGAAAAAAAAAGATACGTATAAACAAATAAATGAATACATCATTAAAGCAATGAATACATAAATAAAACAAAATTGGTATTAGAATAAAATCAAAATAGAATGAAAATAAAAAAGCACTTAGATAATTCTATGGAGATTTACTCTATTGTTTGTGACTGACAAACATTGTAGATATAGAGTTTTTTTAAAAATTGTGACGGATTTGGTTGCTCCCAGGTCAGTGTTTAAACTGGTGAATGTATTGTGCTGATCGACAAAAGGAAACCGATTCCACTACAACTTGAGAGGCAGTTTGAATGGAAATGTATTTCCTGGCAAGTTAATAACTATTACAGTGACATGGAAGCGGATTTCTTTTTGACAGGGTTAGTTTGCGAGGAAATACATTCCAGTCATACTTAATGACAGTTACTGAACTGAACAGAATTCCATTTCATATCAGTTTGTGTATGTGTGACAGTTATAGAACTGCAGGCATGATGAAATGAGTTGCTGAACTGAACAATATGCTGTTTTATTTCAATTTGCATATGTTGTGTGTGTGTTTGTGCATGTGTGTGTGTGTGTGTGTGTGTGTGTGTGTGTGTGTGTGTGTGTTGTGTGTGTGTGCACATGTGCGTGAGTGTGTGTAACAGCACAGCAGTGTTATAAGTCTTCAGGTTGGACTAAATGACAGTAACTGAACTGAACAGAATGCAATTTCATATCACTTGTTGTGTGCGTGTGACTACAGGCTTACAGCTGGTGTCAGGATCGGCAGACATGAGCATTGTGGTGTGGGATGTGGAGAACTCTGTACAGAAACTCAAACTTCAGGTGGGGATCCCAATTTGCACAGAAGGTGCATGTATGAGCATCTTGCACTAGCAGACTTATGATGAGTAATATTTTGCATTAGCAGACCTATAATGTGCAATGTCTTGCATTAGCAGACCAATTATCATGTGCAATGTCTTGCCTTAGCAGACCAACAATGAGCAATATCTTGCATTCACATAGCAATAATGGGCCATATTTTGCATTTGTAGACCAGTTATGTGCAATATCTTGCCTTAGCAAGTGCTCATATCATAATCAGCAGACCAGCTATATAAGTACTCCTATCCTATTTAGCAGACCAACAATGTGCAATATCTTGCTTTAGCAGACCAATGATGTGTAATATCTTGCCATAGCAAACCATTATGTTATATCTTGCATTTGCAAACCAATAATGTGCAATGTCTAGCATCAGCAAACCAATAATGTGCAATATCTTGCATTACGGACCAATAATGTGCAGTATTGTGCTTAAGCATATCAATAATGTGCATTGTCTTGCTTTAGCAGACAATATACCTGTCTGCGTTTTTGCTGTATAATCCTACTATTGAGACCCATGCTTGCATTTATGCTTGTGTGATTCTTTGGTGTAGTTTATCAATGTTCAGGGGTTAAAAAAAAGTGGGGGGGGGGGGGGGGGGGGGGGGGGGGGGGGTGGGGGGGGGGAGGGGTGAGGGGGTAGCCTTCCCTACCCATTTATCTCAAGTCTTCAAAAGTTTATCCACATTCAGGTGTTAGCAAAGAGGGGTAGCCTCCCCATTTATCCATCTCTACTCAGTTGGAATAAAAAACGTATTCATGTTTGGGCAGTTAAAAAAAAAAGAAAAAAAAAAGAAGAAAAAAAGTGGCAGCCTACCCTATTTTCGAATCCCACCTTATTTATCAAACTCAAATCATAGGAGGTTTATCCATGTTCAGGTGTCAGTGAAGAGGGGCAGCCTCCCCAGTTATTATCTCTCTGTTCTTTACAGAAGTTTATCCATGTTTGGGTGTTAAAAACAATGGACGGCACCCCCCATTATCCTTCTCTATTTTTTAAAAATATTTTTTTTTATAAGTGTATCCAGATGTGAAAAATGTGCTTTCTGTGTTGTATCATCAGGAGGAAGGTGGCAGAATGGTTAAGATGTTCATCTGCCAATACAAAGAGTCCGTGAGAGGGACAAGGTTCTTCTTCTTCTTCTTCTGCGCTCACTCGTATGCGCACGAGTGGGCTTTTACGTGTATGACCGTTTTTACCCCGCCATGTAGGCAGCCATACTCCGTTTTCGGGGGTGTGCATGCTGGGTATGTTCTTGTTTCCATAACCCACCGAACGCTGACATGGATTACAGGATCTTTAACGTGCGTATTTGATCTTCTGCTTGCATATACACACGAAGGGGGTTCAGGCACTAGCAGGTCTGCACATATGTTGACCTGGGAGATCGTAAAAATCTCCACCCTTTACCCACCAGGTGCCGTCACCGTGATTCGAACCCGGGACCCTCAGACAGTCCAACGCTTAAACCACTCGGCTATTGTGCCCGTCTGGACAAGGTTCAAATTCCGTTCTCATCCTTTCTCCCAAGTTTTTTTTTTTTTTTTGCTGCCCCACTAATCATCTGCACCGTTTCAGTGGCATTACTCCCACGCTGCTCATTTAGATTCCCCCATACATGGCCACGCCCGGGTTCGTCCGTCGCAGTTCCAGCGTCAGCAGTCCACAGGGAGCCATCGATGTTAGGTCGCCAGGAGGCCACACACCAGAGGAGACCCTGCGCTGCTGCTGAGTGCTTCGGTGGTGTTCAGTGGTGCCTGTTCTGATTTAACGTACTTAGGACACCACCTACTAAGCCCCCTACTAACGACAATAATGGCTTAGTCGTGGAGCCAGACTGAGTGAGCGTCCCTCCCACTTTCTCCCAAGTTTGACTGGAAAATCAAACTGAGTGTATAGTCATTCAGATGAGAACGATAAACCAAGGTCCCATGTGCAGCATGCACTTGGTGCACAGAAAAAAGAACCCGTGGCAACGAGAGTGTTGTCCTCTGGCAAAATTCTGTAGCAAGAAATCCACTCTGATAGGTACACAAATTTTTATGCATGCACTCAAGGCCTGACAAAGCGCGCTGGGTTATGCTGCTCGTCAGGCATCTGCATAGCAGATGTGGATTTGTCGGAATGCAGTGATGCCTCCTTGAGAAACTGAATCTTTGTAGCATAGTGACTGATCAAAACACCATGAAAAGCTTTGATTGGCTGATGAGGATTATCTGTATTTTTCCATGATGCGTGTGGTGATGTGTGTGCATGTGTGCGCAGGGTCATGCTGATTGGGTCACCGATGTGCACTTCAGTCAGGACCAGTGCTGGATTCTCTCCTGTGCCAATGTAGGATGTGTATGTGTGTGTGTGTGTGTGTGTGTGTGCTTGCGCATCTGTGTGCTTGCATGTGTGCATGTGTGTGTGTGCGCAGGTGTGTGCTTGCATGTGTGCATGTGTGTGTGTGCACAGGTGTGTGCTTGCATGTATGCATGCATGTGTGTGTGTGTGTGTGCTTGCGTGCATGCATGCGTGTGTGTGCGTGTCTGTGTGTGCGTGCATTTGTGTGTGCATGTGTGTGTGTGTGTGTGTGTGTATGTTTGGGATGGGGCCTGTCTTGGAGTCTGTGACACTGAAAATTGTTGCATGTGCATTGTGTTTCTGTATGTGTGTGTGTGTGTGTGTGTATGCATTTGCACGCTGGTGTTTAGTTTGCGTGTGTGTGCATGTGTGCAAGATTTTTAATTTTTTTTTTTATATCCTAAAGTCTTACCCAAACCTAGGGCAGACACTCAAGGCCTGATCAGTGAGCTAGGTTTATGCAAAACAGGCGACTCTGACACTTCTTGAAACTGAGACAGTAGAATGTTTAAGAAAAAAAAAAGAAAAAAAATTCTTTTTTCTTTTTTTTTTTTTTAACAGCAGATGTGGTTTAGCCTGACACCTTGAAACTGAGACAGTAAAAAAAACAAAAAAAACAAAAAAAAACCCCACCACTTTTAAAAAAAAAACAAAAACAGCAGATGTGGTTTAGCATACATGAATCAGTCCGCATACTTAGATAACTCCTTGAAACTGAAACTACAGATTGTTTATTATATTTCTTTTTTTCTGAAAAAAAGACAAAAAAAAAGACAAAAAAAAGACAGGATGCCTCTTTGTTCTTGAATGGTTTACAGCAGAAGCAAAAGTGGCAGCATTTAAAAGTGAATCACAACACAATGTGTGCGTTTAGAATTTTGCAATGAGGGTAAAGTGTGGACTTAAAAATAGGCTGCTGTGTATGTTTTCTTTTAACCCATCGACTACTAAACCTTGATGGAATGATATCAGTGTGGTTCGAGTTTGAAGTGTGTTAACTACTTTATTGTGTACTTACCAATAGAGTAAATTACAAAGGTAATGCAGTCCAAAGAGGACATCCTGACCTGTAAGCTCTGTCTTATCTTATTGAGGTGACAGCTCGAAAACTGAAAAGCGTGCTCATTGGTAGCAGTCATGGGGTTAAACACTGTATGACATGTTAACAGTGATTAACATTACATCATTATACAATGGGACAAAATGTAACGCCAGCTATCAAAATTCATCAAGTTACAGTACACATCTCAAACCTTTACTAACAATTAAGTTTAGGTTAGGGTCATATTTGACAGTTCCTGTTCTGCTGTACCCACTGGTGACTTCAGCACACGTTGGTATGACTTGCAGTAATGTCAGTGCATGCTGTGTATCATTCTGTCTGGCTTTACCTGTGTATGTGTGATCTTTGGGTTTTTTTTGTTTTTGTTTTGTTTTACTTGAATGCAAAGGATGTTTGTGTTGTGCTGTGCAGGACAGCACAGTTCGAATGTGGAACATTGAGGAGTCTGACCAGATCCCCATCGTCATGGAGAACAAACGTGCACAGGGCTTAAAAGTCACCAAGGTTAACATTATTTATAATAACTAAGTTACCAGAGTTCTTATATTATTACTAAGTCACCAAGGTTCTTCTTCTTATCATAATCAAGTCACCAAGGTTTTCGTTATTATTCTTATGAAGTCACCAAGGTTCTCATATTATTATCAAGTCACCAAGTTTCTCATTATCATTATTATCAATTCACCAAGGTTATTATTATTAGAATTATGAAGTCGCCAAGGTTCTCAACAGTAATATCAAGTCACCAAGGTTCCCATTGTTACTATCATGTCACCAAGGTTTTCAATATTATTATAAAGTCACCAAGGTTCTCATTGTTACTATCAACTCACCAAGGCCCTCAATATTATTATCAAGTCACCAAGGTTCTCATTGTTATTATCAAGTCACCAAGGTTCTCATTGTTATTATCAAGTCACCAAGATTCTCATTAGTATTGTAAAGTCACTAATGCTACCATTATTTTTTTTATCAAGTCACTAAGGTTCTCATTATCATCAACTCACCAAATTACTATTATTTGATAGTCACCAAGGTTCTCATAAAGTCACCAAGCTTCTCATCAGCTCCCCAAGGTTCTCATTATTATCAAATCACCAAGGTTCTCTTCATTGTCATTAACTCACCAAGGTTCTCATTATTATCAAATCTCCAAGGTTTTCTTCACTGTCATTAACTCACCAAGGTTCTCATTATTATCAAATCACCAAGGTTCTCTTCATTGTCATTAACTCACCAAGGTTCTCATTATTATCAAGTCACCAAGGTTCTCATTATTATCATCAAATCACCAAGGTTCTCATCATTGTCTTCAACTCACCAAGGTTCTCATTATTATCATCAAATCACCAAGGTTCTCATCATTGTCTTCAACTCACCAAGGTTCTCATTATTATCAAGTCACCAAGGTTCTCATTATTATCCAAAAAAAAAGAAGTGAGATATATTAATTCAATAACTGTGTGCACTTTCTTGAAATCTATCTGCATATATGTTTATCCCACACACACACACAAAAAAAAAACATTGTAAAAATGCTCAATTATCAAGTCTAAAAAAAAAAAAAAAAAAAAAAGGTTAAGATTAATTCAATATTTGTCTACTGTTTCTTGAAATCTACCTGCATGCATGTTTTACTTTTGTGCAGAACAGAACTTATGCTGTGTATGAGGTGTCAGACTATATAAATAATAATGATATTATCATTATATAAAATAAATCCCGTTATCAATATTTTTTGTCTCATAGAAAAAGGCAAGACCAAGTTTCAATTTGAATCAACAAATTGACCGCTCGTGAAAAATAATTGCTGGAATTGATTCCTTTTCTAATGTTCAGCAATGAGTGAATGTGATCTTATTTCTTTCCAAATCATGTCTTTGATGAGAGGGCAGAGAGTTAGAGAGAAAGGATGGAGATAGGCAGCCACCCACACTAGCAGGAATACACAACAAACTTTTTCTATTAGGCAGATTTCTCACGGTGTCCAAATAAAGTTCAATTTTTTTTTTCCAAGACCATTTCCAGACCAGACTGAATAGAAAATTCATCTGCTACACCACTGACGGAGGAGATGGGCAGATATTGTTTTAACAATGTTCTAATTTACATCACTTTTTTTTCTTCTTTTTCTTTCTAATGCATTTAATGGTACTGATAGTGATTTATTAACATTCCAATACTTTAACATCCCTGGAAATAGTTATCTCATTTTTCCAGTGCTTTTCTGGTCTTCCATGACTGTATGAACCATATGACAGGACTGGCTACTCTTGTGTTTCAGTGTTCCAGTTGTGGAAAGCCGTTCTCCATGTCAGAAGTGGACAACTTCCGGGATGTGACCCTCTGTGTCTTCTGCCGTCTTCAGAGTCCAGAAAAAACATGGCTGTCCTTCCGAGATGAACCGGAAGTGTAAACCATTTGTGCTTTGTCCATCCGCCCAGACAGACATTGAACAAAAGTTTTTCATATATGCAGTTTGTGAGCTGCAACTCCCCATGTTCACTCTTACCTGTGAGTGGGCTTTACGTGAATGACTTGTTACCATGTTGCATGGGCAGCCATACTATGTTTTAAGGATATTTTTGTTTTTCCATAAGCTACCCGATACTAGCATTGATAACAGGATCTTTCAAATGCGTACTGTTCTATGCATTTGAAGATATAGGGACTAACAGGCCTGTACATATAAATTATATTGACCTGGGAGATCAGAACCCCCCCCTCTCCCCCACCAATTTCCATTCTTAACCCACCAGGTACTGATACCAGTATTAACTCAGGACCCGTCCGATTGAATGTCAAATGTTCCAGCCATTCAGCCAATACACCTGTCAGACACAACTGTTTATGACTGTTGTCACGTTTATACTGCTGCTGAAAATTCAAATAGGGGATGGGTATAGGGGTCTGTCCTGCATGTAAAATGTCATGTTAGTTATGACTGAGGCAATTAGGCAAGGTTCTCGCGAGACATGCCAGGAAGGTGCATGTCTTTTTACCACCTTTTGCAGGACTGAATCCTGATCAAGGTGGAAAAAAGACATGCACCTTCTAGCAAGTCTCATGAAAACCTTGTGTAACTATCAGTCTTGCTGGTCAATGTGAGATGAAGCAACTTCGTGGCAAGTGAAGGATAAAATCGACTTCTTGCCTCATGCCCGTTTCTTTGCCCTTGTATTTCTCACCCTGACTCTCCTGCTGCTAGCATTTGTCACTGTCACTGACAAAGGCAGGGGAGGGTGTGAGGTACAGGTGTGGGGTGTTACTGGGTTGCTGTTGGTTGGAGGTCCATGCTGATCTGTACAAAATGTTTGAAGTTTTTTTTTCCATTAAATGCTGCAGAAAATATGGGAGGTGGTGTCTGGTGGAGGGAAGCATGAGGAGTGAGTGAGGGGTGTAGTTTAGAGAGGGGATGAGAAGAAAGGAAACTGAGGTGGTCATGTTTGTGTTGACTTTTTTTCAGTTGTGAATAGCACGGCACACAGAACCTTATCACTGATATGAAGGGCAATGGGAGGTGAGACGTGAGAGAGACACAGAAAAGAAGGGGAGAGAGAGAGAGACTTGGGAAGAGAGAGAGACAATGACAAATGTTTTATTGAGGGTAGAATGGATAAGCTGGAAGCTTCTTTACACCATGCCCTCACAATATGATAAATGAAATAAGTGAATAAATAGAGAGAGAGAGAGAGGGATTACAGTCAACGTACAGGAGGGGAGGGAGGGTGGTGAGGGGACTGGGAAGTGCTGCAGTGATGTTGACAGCTCTGCCAAGGGGTGTGGAAGGGTGAGGTGTAGGAAGGTTGGGGAGTGGGGATGGTGGGCTCTGCCATTGGGTATGTTGCTCTCTTGGACAGACTACACGAACGGGTATGTGTTTTTTCCTCTAGTTCTTCAGAAAACAGACATTCCGTTTATGACAAAAACCAAAAACTGAAATCCGTCTCAGGACAAAAGAGTTGCACCCATGTAAATGAACAGTTTGGAAAAATACAAAGACAACAAAAGAAAACAAGAAATGGCATGAAGTCAACTTTATTTCCAGTTGTACAAAACAAAATAACCAACCATGTAACAAAAAAATGACTGCATGTTCTTCAAATGTACAAACATTCATCATTCCAACAGAACATTAATGAGGCGACAATTATGTACAGATGTAAAAATATCTTCTTTTTTTTCCCCCAGTGAATTTTGTTTTCACATTTGCCCATCATTTTCTCTTTCCCCACCTCCCTCTCTGCAAGCACAATGCTAGGCAGGAGAGATGCAACTCTCATGTGGCCCCCCTCCAAACAGGCCACTATAATTTAAATCTGACCAAATTCACATTACTCTCCTACCAGGAGTTAACCGCTTTTACAAAATCAGCTGATTCTTGCACACTGTTTTTGTTTGTTCCCAAAACTGTTTCCTTTCCCTGAAAATGTTTGCTTTGCTAAATGGACAAAACATTTTCTCCCACCCATACCCTGTGCCCCTCTCCAATCATGAAAACCAGCTGTAGCTTTCAACACTGAGGAAATGGAGCCATGAGTGCTTCTGGTGACAGGGAGGAGGATTCAACACGGGTGTCCACATGAATCTGTGCCAGCTACAACTGAGAGGCAGAGCAGGAACCACTGGTTACCAGTAGTGGTAGTTATTCACTTGCAGACAAATATCCGATTCCATGGCCCAGCTGCAAACATTTTAAACAGAACCGAACATCTCTTCGATTTGAAGAGTATAATTTCTGGGCCAAGCAACTCACATATGGCTTATCAGTGTCAACTTCACTGTGAAATATTCATACAAACACACACACACACAATCTGTCTGAACACGGCAGTGTCTGGTCTGTCAACCTCCTGTCACATACACTGGCTCCCTTCCTTCCTGACCCTTTCTGCACTCTTGCTGATGATGGATGCTGCCTTCATTTGACTTTGATGGGGGAGTTGCAGTCTTGTTTCCTGGTTAGAAAGCATATCTGGTGCGGATGTCTTCCAGCTTTTTGGACACCTGAAAGACACCAGATGTGCTGTGATACAACAGACTGTTCTCTGTTCCAGCTGGCATTACATAGAAAAAGCACTGACAGTTCAAGTGAAGAGTCACTGTAATGTGAACATGCTTAACCACAGATGCCTTCATAGTAGGCAAGACAAAGTAATATGATAAATAAAATGAAAACAAAAAAACAAAAACAAAACACTTTTTATTCTTCATATACAGGTTATTGCAGCAACAGCCTCTTTTCACTGCCAGTTCCCCTGTGGAAACTCAACAGACGTGACCACCACCAACACTATCTCCACAACAGTGTTCAAATATATGCCAATGTGGATCAGTAGCTAGAAAAAGCTTTCAATCATTGTTCAGATGAAACACGGAAAACATCATTTCCACATTCAGGCACTGACAGAAAATACACAATATTTTCAAAGAAAAATTCAACTTTTCCACACCAAGACGAAAGAAAAACGGGTTCACACAGGAGCAAAATATACTGGTGATACATTATATGTAACTTTTCTCATATAAAAAATGTCTTAATAAACTTCAGTGAAATGCATGCCTACCTCACTGGGTGTACGTTCCAACTCCTCAGCCACAGAGCGCTGTTTGGCACTGTCCATCGAGTTGAACATCTCACACAAGTCTCCATCAATCACATTCTGCAGACACACGTAAATAAAAAAAATCTTAAATTCTCTGTAAAATATGTGACATTGCCCATTATTGCTTACCCATTCCATCACACAAAGAACCCCCAAAGTTTCATTAGTCTGTAAGTTGTACAAACTATTCTGACAGGTTAGAATAGTTTTTAGTCCCAAAACATTACCTACTGGACATTAAAATCGAAACCAAGTTCTCATCAAAATCAAACTCCTGGAGAAAAGGTAAAAGGAACAGGGGGGAGGTAACCTACTTCGGGAGGTTATCGGCCGTAGCTACTTTTGTTTTCTCTGCATAGGTGGGTAGCAGTTTGCACAGGACAGGAATCAGACCCCTGCTGGAATCTGCACTAGTGGGTCACGGTTAAATATGTGTAATTAAAACAAACATTCTATTCAACCACACAAACACTTACAATGAAAAAAGTTAAATGATCACACCCCCACAGGAAAACAACAGGTTTCTTTCTGGATGAAACACAAAACGCTCTCTTCTCCTCTCTTACATAACAAGCAGGAAACCCTCGCCTACAGAGATATCAGAGACCACACACAACTCAGAGACTCAGTGACACTGTGCACCATTACACACACAACTCAAAGACTCGGTGACTTGGACCATTCCCACACACACACAAACTTACAGACTCAGTGACACTGTGACTGTGGCAACACGTTTACCTTGAGGGGGAAGTAGTAAGACCGATATGCCAGGTGGTCACGCCCACAAAGAGAGGGGTACTCTGAACGCATGTACATCTCCAGGTGCTGAAAGAAGTCATGATCCTGCCACAAACAACACATCATACACCATTACAATGATACATCATGAACAAACTGGCATACATCATTACAACGATTCACAAACAAACTGGCAAAAATGATCCGGTCACACTTAAACATATACCATTACAACTGAACACTGCAAACTGGCAAAAAAATACAAACCAATCAATGAACTTTCTCTCACTTACTCATCCATCCATGTCCACTCTGCACACATGCTTTGAGCGTGTAATGCAAACTTTCTGTGACAGAACAAACTTGGAGTGTCCCTGTGCATTGTGGAGTTTGGTAGAGCAGCAGTAAGACAGCAACACAACTGAGAGACCACAGATAACTGGGGAAAACACACACACACAAAATATAATAAATGGGTAGCACTCTCACTGTAGTGACACTCTCTCTGGGGACAGCAGCCCAAAATTTCACACAGAGAATCTGTTGTAATAAAAGAAAAATACAATACAAAAATCCCCCCAATATACTGACCTCGTGGGAAGTGAAAGGGACAAGCATCCCAATGCCTCCAGACAGAGTGGTGTAGACCAAGGCCTCCGAGCCTCCAGGAATCAGGGTCGCTTTCTGCAGGGACGACACCAGCTCTCCCACGTGGAAGTTGGCCACAATCTCCACCTGCCACCACCAAACCACACAACACTGCTTACCACAACACACTTGTATCATAATTTTCAAAACAATGCTCAGCAGTCACTTCTACCAGAGAACAATTTTTCCTGGGTGTCAGGACCTTACACCTGAGAGACGGATGAAGAGAAGGAGAAATGATTGTCTTTTTTTTCTATTTAATTTTTGTTTAAAATGGCTCTCTTGTCCACAGAAAGGATATATATTATAAACTTGCGTGTATTTGCACACAACTGAAGCTTGACTGAATGACAATGGTATCGAATGATGAGTGCCTAAAGGCAGCTGTCAGTCAGCTCTATCCATGTAGGCAGCCTGTTGCGTAAATGATTACGTGTTTGTAAAGTACTTTTATGGTCTCTGAACAATGATAGGTTATATAAGTATAAATAATACTAATAATAAAAGAAGAAAAATAACAGAAGCAAACTGTACCAGACCTTTTGTGATGCCCCGCTGAGCACTCCTCTGTCCCACAGAGCCTTGTTGCCAGTAGGGTCTTCATCCACCTCATCCGACACTTCAGGTGGCAGGCGGATCTGGAAAAACAAACAAACAATAACACAATACTCTTTATTGTAAGTAGATATATACTTCTTTGTGAAATACACATGCAGACCAGTTCCAACACCCATAAAGAAACTGATGCGACAGCTATTCAACAGAATCTTAGTCTCTGCAATCTTTAAAACCGACCTGCTCATTTTCAAAATTTAAGTCCTTGCACAATGAAAAAATATGACACAAAGACAATATCTTTACAACAGCTAAACCTGGACCAGTCAACTTCCTGAGGTACAGTCTTACATTGTCACAGTCACCCATACTTTTCCAGTTTCTATATAGCGAATGTTATTTAGTTTGCAATGGATACTTGTCCAGCTTAGCCCATCATTGTCAACTTCAATTATGTACAACTCCAATCATAGCTAACTTCTCCACATGCAATGGCAAATAAGTTGAAATTGTTTCAAAGAGCAAAACAGTGAAACATTACACAACAAATAGATTAAGAAAAACACACAATGCAAATTTCCCAAAGATAAAGAACCAACCGACTGACTTTGTAAGTCACTAGTCAACTGCTTGGGCTTTCTGAAACCAGAACATTTCAAGGACGATAACTCTTTCACAAGAGTAACCCTTTGCTGGACACCAGATAGGACAAAAAGGCACAGGCAGACCAAGGGAGACAAGGCACAGAACAGTTGAAAAATATCTGAAGCAGCATGGCCATACCTGGGTGAAGCTAGCTAAGACAGCACAAGATAGGCAAAAGCAACAAAGATCAGCGGAGGAGGAGTTGTAAGTAACTAATTCACTGGCTCCCAATTTTTAAAATTTTTTTTATCAGTAACATTCACTTGTCGAAAGACTTTGTTGCTAATCTCTATTTATTCTGAAAAGGAAATTCGCAGGACTCTAGCAAAAATAGATAACCCAAAACCAGAACCTGGCGATGTGAAGATGTTCTGGCCTCACCCTCCTATAACACAGAAATCTTCACTGAACTAAAACCCAAGCTCTGAACAACTTCACCTTAAAGGACATCAGCTAACTCATCATTAAACTCAACTCTACAGATGTAAAAGAGGTCCACATACATAAATGTTACCAAAACTGCTGACTTTCAACTCAACCCCAAAGCAACAGATAATTAAAAGTACAACGCCTATAATGAGAAAGATGTCCACATACCACAGAGACGTTGCCAAACTTGTCGGCCCCAGCCACAGTGTTGTAGTCTAGTAGGGTGGAGCAGGTGATCCAGCGAGGGTTGGTGTCGTCAGCGAACACAATCAGCTGGTTCTCTTGGCGACGGTAGCGCACAAAGTGGAAGCTGTCTTGGATGTCCCCCACCACCACCCGCTGGCCCATTGTGTGGATTGTCGTCACAAAGTTGGGGATGTGCTGAAAACACAAATGTCATCATTGTCACAAGGTTGGTGACCCACGCAACAGCAACAAACTTCACAATCACCCCACCCCACCTCTCCCCATAAAGAAACACTTAACATTTAAACCCAAACCTACCTTGTTCACTCAAAAAACATGACCCCACCCAAACTCCATTTCATTCACACACAAAAAAACTCCACACACTCACCCTCCCAAAACACTCATCTCATTCACACACAGAACAAAAACACAAGGCCTGAAACCCCACTTCATTCACACACAATAAAAACACACAACCACTCCCAAAACCCCACCTCATTCACACACACACAAAAAACACTAACCCCCAAACTGCACCACCTTCATTCACACATACACAAACAAACCGCACAACACAACACAACGCCAAAGCCCCACCTTGTTCTCACACTTGCGCAGCAGTTTCTTCTTGCCCAGATCATAGACACGCAGGAAGCGACCCACGCCGATGAGGGCTCGACCCTGGAACCCTGCGATGGCCCCTGGCACGTCCTCCACAGGAGTGCTATGCATGTGCTCCAGTTTGGCGCCTCCATCCACCACCCGGTACGTCTGCAGCACCCCTCCGCTCAGGGAGCGCGGGGCCAGCACCAGGTCCCGGGACACACCCACCACCACGTACTGCTCGTCCGGCTTGCTGGCAAACTTCACCAGGGCAATGCTGAAATGGGGAGAGGGTACCCAAATCTTTTGTCAATTGACAAGTGACATTTGCACGCTCACATACACACAAAGAAACACTGCAATAATACAGTAAAATTCAAACTTTCAGTCTATAGATCTTTTTCAAGGATCAAGCTGGATGTATCTACTTGTATGTAGACTATTTACAATTCATCACAAGGGTTTCAACAGATGTGACTAAAATAAATTCCATACTTTTTTCCAGACTAGACTAAAAATTAAGAATATGAAAAAACAATTAGGCATGGAGATGAAATAATTAACAAATAGTAAAGAGTGATAACTCTCTCCATTCACAAGGCACACAACCCCAAGTCAGTGCCGCTTACACTGTGGGTCGGTGGCGTAGGCGGCAATGACTCGGGGTTGTGTGCCTTGTGAATGCAGCGAGTTACCACTCTTTACTATTTGTTAAAAATTAAGAATAGTTGTCCACTTGACTGCTGACAAAAGATTGGTGGATACATTGTTCTTTTTTGGGGTTTTTTTTCAATTGTTTTCAAATCCACTAAGCTCCGTTTTTAAAATTATACTAGTCAAGGGTTTCCCTAAAACATCACCATCATAATACAACACTTCCATGTAAACAAAATTGTAACACTTGCTGCCAAGAACACCAGGAAACCAAACTGACCTGTGAGCAGCCTCATTCTGTTCCAGAGGGATTTTCTGCAGGGTCTGGCCATTGATGGGGTTGAGGATACGGATCACAGATGCCCACTGGCCGGCACCAGCTTTGGGAGCACCATACACACTCTCCGGACGGTCCTCGTTCAGAAACTGGGCTGCCATTTCCGCTGCCAGCTCCTGCTCATCTTCCTGGGCTGCTTCAATCATCTCCTGCAGCAGCATCAACCACACCCAAAAATTAGACTATTTAGACTTCCCCCCCCCTTAAAAGCTGATAAAGATTTCTTTTCATCTGTTTCAATTATTTCCTTTATCATCAACCACAGCCAAAATCCACCCCAGAGGGCAGCACCTCTTTATGAATTATTTGATTAACCTGTGTTTCTCAATTTATGACAAGACAACAACCTCAGTCATTCGACTGCAGTAAATACATTTTGACATCTGTTATTGTCTCAACTAACACTGTTTATCACAGTTACTTTTTTTTTTTATCTGTCATATTTTTTGCATCAACAAATGCAACAATCACTGTAATTTACACTTCTCTTACTCCTTTCTATGACTGGTTTGCTTTTGTTTCGAAAAGAGCAAAGTGGGGGCATGAGGATGGATCAATGAAGGCAAGGGGGATAGGGGGGTGGGGTGGGACAAACCAATTCAACACAGAAAGACGACTCACCTCAGCCATCTGCTGCTTACGCTGCTGTTTAGTCTCGTCAGTGTAGGCGTTGTGGTCTGTCTCTATGACGATGAGGTTGGAGGACTCAGGGTGGATGATGAAGCGGCGAGGGGTGTACTGCAGGGGCCAGGACACCTGGTTGAACACCGCCCCCAGCTTCTCCAGAGCCAGAATCCTGTTGTCACAAACATAATGCACAGTGTCAACTACTTCTCCAAACAGCAGGTCTCAACAATCAGCTTATATTTGAGATTGGCAATAGCTTACAACAGTTGGCCCAACAGCAAACTGACAGCTGTATAATCAATAGTTTCTCCACTTCAATTAGAATTCATTCACAGCTTAGTCTCTTGTGAAGAACTACGACTTGTATCAGAGATTGACAAAAGCTTACAACAGTTGACCCTATAGCAAACTGAGAGCTATATGATAAATGGTTTCACCTCTGCAATTAGAATTCATTTACAGCTGAGTCTTTTGTGAAGAACTATGACTCTCAAATTAGAAGGCAAGATTTGAATGGCTTTTTGTGCTGCAGCCTTAGGGACTAGTTGGCCTTTGAGGACCATCTGAACACAAACTGTCCTAAAGCCCTCTTGGCTGAGGGGAGTGAGGATGTAACTTTGGCAACACACTCAATAATAAAATTCTCACATAGATAATCAGGACAGCAGATGCCTCCACTGCTGTTCTGATGGTCAGTCGGACATGACTGGCCATCATATTTCTCCAGTAACATCTTTTTATTTTTTGTTGCTAATAGTTCAGCTGATCACATGAGACCATCAGAACAAAAAACTAAATGCTACAACCAAGTGGTTCAAATAGGGCTTTCAATCTGAGGATCCTAGATTCCAATCTGAGTTGTGGTGCCTGGCAGATGTGTTGAACTGCTTGCACCTGAACCCCATTCACGTTTATTAATATGCATGATAAAGATCTGGTGATCCATGTCAGCCATCAGTGGGCTTGTGGAATAGGAGTTGTAGCTCAAAATTAGCAGCTGACAGGTCTGGCTGTTCAACTGAATACAGTATACAAAGGAAATTTTCTTCCTAAAATTATGTTTAAGTAACATACTTACCATGACCCACTAGTGCAGACTCCGGCAGGGGTCTGACATTCCTGTCCTGTGCAAACTACTATCTGCCTATGCGGAGAAAACGAAAGTATCTATGGCCGATAACCTCCAAATTAAGTTCTTACCCACAGGGTGCTTACCTCAGCGTGTTGGTGGAGATGGCGACAATACCTTCTGGGCACTGCTCAGAGGCAAAGCCCGAGGCATACTCCAGGGTTTCGTAAGACAGGGGAGTGAGGTGGAAGCGGGACTGGTAGGTGTAGCTGAGCCAGGTACGACTGGACATGGCCAGAACCTGCACACACATTAGCAGTCACAACAATCTGCCACAATATCTAAATGAGAATCAGAGGGTTTAATGTAAAAGAATTAGCAAAGCTGCATGTTCAATAAACTCACAATTTACAACCCCCCCACACCCCAGTTCTTTCGTGACATCTGTAGCTCTAAAGATGAGATTTTAGGCTATCAATACTGTGCAAATCTTCAAATAGTGAGCATATCATCAATGGTAAAACACACCATGCTTCACAGAAAAGAGTGTCAAATCAGGCACACCAATAAGCATAATGGGAGGAAAGGATTTTAAACATACACAAAATGAAAAGGAGAGAGGTGAGTGGGGTACATATCATAAACTAAATTGCTGCAATACTTACAGCTTCAGAGCCTTGCATGGAGATGCGGAACAGCTTGACGGGCCGGGAACCCAGGTAACGTGTGCGAGTGTCAGACAGATCCCCAGTCACTGTGTCCAACACAGTCCGCAGCAACACACCATTCTAGGGACACATGAAAAGAATGGACATTATTTTCACTGCTCATTTACAAGTCAAGGTTTACAGCATGCATCTGGCCTATTTCCTCAAAGAAAACAAGTTGCGAAGAAGGTTGCCTGAGGGTGTGGGGGCACCTAAAATGCAAGAATTTAATAAAATCATCTATGAAGTTCTGACCACAACATACCCAACAAAAGAACTACAACGACATGGAAAGCATCCCATTAAAACTTGACACCAGGACTTAAAACCAGCTAATGACTAAATAGGATACAGTTGGTCCATAACAAATGACTGTGAAACTAAAGATAAGCTATGAGACTCACAAAACTAATTCTCCTTTCCTGCAAAAACTGTCCTATGACAAAAAGCTATTTCTCCTGGCTTGTGAAAACTATAAAACGACTAAAAGCTAACTAATACTCCTTTCCTGCGAAAACTATCAAATGACAAAAAAGCCAACCCTCCTTGCTTGAGGAAGACTATCCAATATCTAATGTAAGTCTCCTCTGTGGTGATGAGGAACATCCCTAACTTCATAAATGACTTACATGATTTCAGATAAGTTGCTGACATCCCAATTTTAAACTATCCACTTTAGTCAATCTGAGCTTCTCACTGAGATTTAATGAAACAGTGCTTTCTGTGAGACAGAAGTATTCATTCAAAGGATTCACCATTTTCCTATTTCTGACTCTGAATCATGCCAAGTTGCCCCAATAAATCAGGAACATTTTTTGCTAACACGTTGTCTGAAATACCTGACAAAGCTTAAGTTGTATTTAGCAACAATCAGTAGATACAAACTGATATATGATATTAAACGTTATATAAAGCCAGCAAGAATGTGCCTGATAGAGGAACAGGCGACATCCATCAGCAAATATCTCAGCAAATGTTACAAAAAACAAAAACAAACCCCAAACCCACAACAAACAGACTTTTGTTCCTACTTCCCACAAATACCTATTTCTCCACCACACGTTTCCCTCCCACTTCCCCTTCCCCTCCCTATTACCTGCAAACCGATGTTGAGATAGAGTCCTCCTGTCGTTCCTGCCTCCCCGGTTTCCTCCTTGGCTTCCGTTCCTCCCATTTCAATGATGCACAAGGACTCTGATGATGCTGGCAAGGCCTGCATACTGAGTGGTGACAGACAATCCTGCAAAAACACAGTTACTTATCAACATCTAAGAACCGGCAGAAGTATAGATACAACAGGAATATTTTTTCCTTGCAGTACAGTTCTACTTGTTTGCTGTCCTGCAAGGTATATGACGCTGCACAATTTAAACAGCCACAGCACTGAGTAAGCAATGTATGAAATTAAATTAATATTGACAAATGCTGGGTGATCTACTGTTTAGTAACTATAAACACCATTAATAACAGACAGCTTTTCTCACTGAGCTACCCAACAGTATCCAACACCTGTTCACGTTTTAAAGACCTCTCTGTCTGGTCTTAGTTTAAAGGACCAACATCCAAAAGTGATTAACTTTTGAATGCAGCTTTTATTTTTCAAAACAACAAAAGTATACCATACCATATGCCCAAAGATATCCCAAAGATGCTGACAGAAAGAAACAGCCACAATGGAAAATCATACCACATGCCAAAAATACATCACAAAGACGCTGACAGACAAAAACAACCCTTACATTGGGGTCCAAGGAGATGATGCGGACTGTGTCATCGGCCAGACCCACAGCCAGAAAACGACTCCTCTGCTCACCTGCCGGCACACGGCCCAGAGCCATGCACACCACGTCTGATGACATCTCCTTTCGCTCTGTGTACTCATTCAGCTGACCTGTCTGTAAACATCACACACACACACGCTTTATTTTATCTTAGCTTTCTATAGCGTAAAACAGAATCAGGTTACTGTCCTATCTGTAAAGTCAACATCACATCACATACTTTACCTTAGCTTTCTTAAGCGCAAAAACAAACAAACCATGTTATCATTTGATTTAAAAGTACTCAGGGAAGGGTAAGAGAGGAGTGCTAACTTGCATATTTACCATTCTAGTCCATATTAACAGCAAAAAAGCCTTAAAAAACAAAACAAAACAGTCTTTACTCTGCATTTATGCAAATTTTGAAAAAAACATGCTCACACAAGGTACCTATCTTCTGACAATTAAATATCAATAACAATCTACATGAGACAACATAACCCCAAAGAACCCACTCTCAGAATTCTGTAACAACCTACCCAGGACAAAAACAACCTAAAGAACCCACGCTACAAATTCTGTAACAATCATAATCTGCAACAACATGACCCAAAGAACCCCAATGGTGAAAGGAGAAAAAAACGAACTCACTGGATCCATCTCAAAGTAGACCAGCTCTCCTCCAGTGAGAGCAATGACCACTTGCCGCTGATTGACAGCACACTTGGTGATGTTCTTCTTTCCCGGCGTTCGCCATTCATTCACACGCTTGTCTGCGCGAATGTGACGAATACCATCTGGGTAGATCTGTCACCATAAATAAAATGTGTAAAAGTAATCTAAAAGCTGTAAAGATAATGAGGTATCACAACACCACATAAGATTTTACACTTCATTAAGTTACAAAGAGCACAGGAATCAATTTTCAATATGAGCTATCCACTTACTTCTTTTTTTCTTTGCGTGTGTGTGCGTGTGCTTTAGATCATAATCGGGTTTTCACAACATCAAACAGGAACAAGAATAGTTATAATACCCCTGCTGTTCAATCTCTAGTTGGTTCAGGATCTTCATATCATTACACTAACATGCTCTGTTACAAAAACTTTTCCTTTTTTTTTTTTAAATTTAATTTTTGGTGGTTTTTTGTTTTTGTTTAATACTGAAGTGCACAAATGAATTTTTTTTAAAGTCAAAATAAAATGGCTTTGTAATTTTTGTTTCTGGCTAATAATAATTTCCACATGCATAGTCGTGATTTTAACCCCTAGGCTGCCTGCATGACGAGATAACTCGTCATGGCAAGCATGTATGCTTCGCTGCCTGCATGACGAGATAACTCGTCATCGAAATATTCTGACTTTTCCCTGGTTTGCATTAACTTCCTTGGCAAAAATAGTGGTAGCTTTAGCCTGGGGAATCTCTCTAGATTCTATTCATAGCTAGAAACCCCATCTACGTCATGAAGCAGTCCTTTATTTGAACGTTTTGGTTGGGTCACTGTCCAAGTGTTTGGCTGACTTCTCTCCTCGCTCGCTCAACAAAATGTCGGACTGACGCCGTGCTCAAGACATGCGATCGTGACGAACTAAATCAACCATGATTTCTTTCTTTAGCTGATGCTCAGAAAGAATTGAAGCATAAATTCGAAGGAGAAGATAGAGATGAACATTTATAGGACGATCTGATAGAAAATAAAAGGAGTAATCAAGAGAGTGGCCAAGATGCGAATGTCAGTGAGTGATGCCGGCTGTACAGATGTTAGCAGACGACAGATGACCGAATTAGCAGCAGTGCGATATTCTTGGCACGCAGCCAACGCAGTCTGATGAGAACTGAATCAAGTGACCGTGTGAGAGGGGTGAGGAGGAGGGGGGTGGAGACTGAGGGGGCGTGGCCTCACATCCATCTTATCACTTGGAGAAGTCACAATGTATTGTGTATCTATCTCTTAAAAAAAAAAAATATATTGTGGTTGTTCTAGTATGATTTTGTGTTTGCAGATATCCATTTGTCCAGAAAATATGATGTTTTTGTGCAAATTACCTGACTAATGTTTGTAATGAACAAGTTGAAAATGTGACAAAAAAACCCCCACTGATTTCAAAACAATAACATGTCACTAAAAATATATAAAATGGGAAAACAGCATGTTTTTTGTATTCTTTATTCATTTACCTTTCAGAAAATATGTACTTTTATGGGTCTTTCTCGAATAACAAAGAGCACAGAATTTTTGGAAAATTTATACCCGTTTTTTTTGTGAAAAAACCCTGGCAAATAGATTTCACTTAAATCTTATTTTCCTGGCAGCGAAAGGGTTAAAGAGACAGCCTGTAAGCTACACAACTACAAAACTGCAGACATTAACCAGTCTCAGGTAAATACATGAAGTCTGGAACTGACGCTGTCTGACCTGCCAGTGAACAACATCTCACCTGCACCAGAGCGTCGTCTCCCAGCTGGGAGCAGGAGATGGTGGGGGTGGTTCCCAAGAAGCCGGAGTCCGTCACTTCCTCCACAGTCTCTCCGATAGACAGAACCAGGGTGGCGTTGACGAAGGACACGATGATGTAGGCATCGTATTCATCTGCAACACAAAGCCACAGCCTTTTGTTTTCCAACATCTCCTTCTCTGTCTTATCAAATGAAAGAAAGATTTAAAAAATAAAAATAAAAAAATTTTAAAAAAAGAAGAAAGAAAAGAAGCAAAAAGTAAATGTAGACAAGAAACTCCTTATCTTAAAAAAAAAAAAAATAAAAAATAAAAAAAAGGAATACAGATATAAAATCCCTTCCTCCATCTTTAAAAAAAAAAAATTAAAAAGAAAAGAAAAGAAAAAAAGAAAGAAAAAGAAACCCCATTTCTTTGAAAAAAAGAGAGGAAAAAGCAGGAAAGACAGTAAATTAAGTTTATCCTCAGAACTGGTAATGCTAATAAGGCTGTGACATTATAACCTCCCATCTTCGGACACATATATGCACACATAACAGCAAAAAGCAACAACAAAAAAACCCGACCTCCATCAAAACCCTATGTATTCAGAACAAAAAAGGAACAGGTGGAAGGGCGAGAGAGGGGGATGGGGGGAGAGAGCAAGGCAAGAGGAGGAGGGAGAGGAAAGATTATTTTATTTCTTCAACACTTCTCAGTACCACTTTACGAACACAGGCTGTGCCTTCATAATTTTCTGTGACTGCTTAGAGTTTGGCTGGTTCTATGGGTGAAGAGCTTCAATGTCAAAGAGGGCACAACCTGCCTTTCACTTCAGAAGTACCAACTGAGGGAGTTATCTATCAGCTGTTCTTTTATAAGCAGATGACACAGACTGTATTCTATATTGAATACAAACACACAAGCTTCAAACACAAGTTTGACAATTCTGAACCTGAGGTAAAAGACAGCTTACTTAATCACACATAGTCATAAGAAACCATGGAACAGGTAGAGGGAAGAGAGAGAGGAGACAGAGAGAGAGGAGAGAGAGAGAGAGAGAGAGAGAGAGAGAGAAGGCAGTAGTGGAGGCTGTTGCTGATATAAGTCCATGGATCATCAAACCAAGGCTCACCTCGGGCGGAGGCAGCTCCAACATCAACCTGAAACAGAAAGCAGGCATGGTGTGGGGGTGAGGAGAGTCCACCGTTCCACCCAGCCTGGGTTAAGTATTGCCTTCAACTCAACAACAGCCATTCCACTACCACTACCTGCCACAATGCACTCTGGTATGAGAGAATCCGCTGGACTTCAAGCAAATCATTTTCAATATCCCATCACATGTAGTTTATTTTAAATGATAACAAAGTCAAAATCTGAAAAGCTGCAGAGTTTGCCATAGTCACAATTGAACAACAGGTTTTGAACTGAATGTGTTATTCACATCAGAAACAGACAGAAACCACAACAGTCACTGGCAGAACTGTTAATTCACTGATACATTGCACATTGCTGTGAATGAGGATTTTTTTTTTTTTTTTTTTAAATAACTGGCCCCACCTGGGCAGGTTTTCAGTTCTTAAGTAAGATTATACAGGGCGACAATACAAATAAAATATTTCTATTATATGGTACAGGAAAACTGCTTTCTTCCTCCATTCTCTTTCCATTCCTATTTGGCATATTGTGGAGAAAGTAAAAATCACTCTCTCTCAAGTCCAGCAGAACCTCTCAGATCCCAAACAATGAATCAATCTGCAACACCAGTATCTGAGGCTTTGTGTATTGTAGATTAATGATAACCAAGACTTCACATAAGTGCCAGCCATAACTAACCCCTTCACTGCTCAGTATTCTTCGATACTTAAAAGACGATGTATGCATCTGCTTTCCTTCTTTGCTGATTCGCAAATAAAATATGAAAAATACTAATCACTTGAAAACAGAAAATGCTCTGGCAGTGAAGAGGTTAAAATGGAATATGAAGATGAAAACAACAAAGAAAACATGTTATAAAAAACAGAAAGAAAAAAAAAAGTAGTGGCAACACAGATATTATCTAACCGACACACTTCTGAACATTCACACCTGGTGACAACACATAAACATTAACAAACAGACACACTACAGAACATACACACCTGACACATCACACAACAGACAAGACAGACACTTTACTCACCAGACACGTAACAAAACAAACACATTACAGAACAGACATACTGACACACTGCACATCTTATACATTACCAGACATAACAGATATATTACTGACACATTACATAACAGACTTGACACATTACACAATGGACATACCCAACACTATTATCTTACTAACACATCACAACTGAAACACAACACAAAAGACATAACCAACACATTACTCAACTGATGCATTACACAATGGACAAACCAGGTAACTTCAACATAACTGAACAGACAACCGACACAATACACAAGTCAACACACCATCCAACAGACACAACCAAAACACCACACAACAGAGTCACAACAACATATAACTCAACAGATGCACCTGACAAATTCCACAAACACACTACACTACAGACACGTGGAGCGATGGCCTAGAGGTAACGTGCTCGCCTAGGAAGCGAGAGAATGTGAGCGCAGTGGTACAAATCATGGCTCAGCCGCCGATATTTTCTCCCCCTCCACTAGACCTTGAGTGGTGGTCTTGACGCTAGTCATTTGGATGAGACGATAAACCGAGATCCCGTGTGCAGCATGCACTTAGCGCACGTAAAATAACCCACAGCAACAAAAGGGTTGTTCCTGGCAAAATTCTGTAGAAAAAAAATCCACTTCAATAGGAAAAACAAATAAAACTGCATGCAGGAAAAAAAACAAACAAAACAAAAAAAAACCCGGGGTGGTGCTGTAGTGTAGCGACGCGCTCTCCCTCGGGAGAGCAGCCCGAATTTCACACAGAGAAATCTGTTGTGATAAAGAAGAGAAATACAAATACAACTGACCAATTCCACAATCAAACACACCATACTACAGATGCAACATGACACAACACACAACAGAGTCGCAACCAACTTATTACCCAACAGATGTAACTGATAAATTACACAATCAAATACAAGACACAACAGACACACCTACACAACACTCATAACCAACATATTATCCACAGAGCTCCAACCAACATGTTACCCAAGACATAACCGACAAATTACACTGTCAAACACATGATACAGACACACCACACAACAAACATAACTGACGAATTGCACAAACACATGACACAACCAACAAAACCACAGGACAGTCACAACCAACATACTACCCAACAGACATAACTGATGAAATCACACAAACCAAAAAAATTACACAACAGACACACCAACTGATGAATTACACAAAAAAGCACATGACACAATAGACACGTTACCTTCTATGTGCCTCTTCACAGTCCACACAGCATTGGGGTTACCGGGCAGCTCTGACACAGCCATCTCGGACACCTGAAACACACACACACACACACAATTATCTAACATAATACACAATCAATGTTTTCAGGAAATGCTGGGCAGCAAGAGGAAATTTTGCACTGAGCAAAATCTGCTCCTGCAATATCAGCAGACTTCGAGAGCACGGTATAAAATTAGCAAATGATTAAAGTTTATAAGACTCAATAGTTCTTTCAGTGTCACGGATTCTTTTGACCTCCAACCATTGATAAGTTATTCAACCCTTAAAAAACCATAAAAAAACACAAAATAAATAAATAAATAAAAAGACAGAAAAAACAAACAAGTTATATTTCAGAGTAGACGAACAATGAAATAAAGCAACAATCTGACCTCCAAACCATGACGCAGGACTCGTAGAGTGGAGCGAGGCCCACGACCACACAGCGTGTAGATCTGTGGTGTGTCCTCGTTTACAAGGTCAGCAATCTGCACACACATACACACAACATCAATACCATCTTGTTCACACACATATATACACACAATGTCAACACCATCTTGTACACAAACACACAATGTCAATACCATCTTAACACACCTGCCATTTTCCCCATCAGGTCATGCCATTTTTCTTTATCATTTTCAAAGATGATGTGAGAGTATTGTGGATCAGTGTTGTATTTCAATCTAATCATAATTTATCAGGTGAAACACGGAAAACATCATATCCACAATCCTATATCATTCTGTGCAACATTTTTTTTTTTTAAATCAGATATTGCTCCTGATGAGTACCATTTTGTAAAAGAAAATTGTCATATCCTCTAAACACAACTGGATAATGACAGAATACCAAAATACTTGATAAATCTATGTCCACAACAAGAAGTTTATAATTAAATGAAAAAAAAAAAAGACGATAAACTGTCGATCAATCAACCCCACCCCCAACCCCTGGGATTTACAGAAGTCTTTCAAAAACCTAACCTTAAAACCTGCCACAATGATAATAAAATTTTCAATTCTCGTTTTCACACCAAAGATCAAAGTGAACTGTGGATCAGACAATGATTTATTTTAATCACAACGTTTCAGGTGAAACACGGAAAGCATCATGTCCACAATTCCATAAATTGGGCAGCCTCCTGCACAAGTGGCTTTCTACACTGTTTCCATGGAATAAATCGGTGTGTCTTTCCCGAAGGACATTTTATTAAAAAAGACAGGTGTTCACACACTCACACAAACATACTCTACAACATCATTATTTGACCACCTCGACAAAAAAACAGATACAGATAAAAAGAAAAACACCATCACAAGGTGGTGTACTTTTGGCTTCACACGTTGTGAAACAAAAGCACTTTCTGTGACTTAACCTTCTGAGAAATGGAATTAACTAGCACTCCATCTCCCAATGTTCTGAGTATGATACTGGAATGTGTCTGTCACAACAGTGCTGACTAGACAACACCAGCCTAATTCATTTGGGCAAGGGGAGGTAGTACAAGTAGACTTAACTGTGAGGAATAGGATTTTAGGCATAGGGCAGTAATACAAGCAGATTTAATTGGGAGGAAAAGGGTTAAGTCTCTGCCCCTTACCTGCGTAGTCAGGATGGGAGACAGACTGTCCATCTCATCCACCAGGGCCAGGTTTTTGAGAGTGCGGGGCGCAAACAGGAAGGTGTCTCCCTCCTCAATGGGTGTGGCAGAACTGAAAGTCACCTCGTCATCATCCTCTCCCAGCTGCACTATCTGGTACAGGTAACTGAAACAAAACATATTATTATTATTATTATTTTTTTTTTTTTATTTTTATAATAAACATTAATCAAGTCCTTATTTCTCAGTTACTCAGTTCACATATTTCACACTCACACACATATACTGCAGACATACTTAAAACATCAAAATACACACATGTGCACATAAACATACTGCATGCACACTAAAAAGACGCCATAGTTTAAATATAAACTGAAGTCTATTTTTAAGCTGGAACTTCTGAAATTGTAAAGGGTTTAGAGCAAAATTATTTGATAAGTTACTATACCTATAAAATCATTATCATTATTTCCAACTCACCCCTCGTACCAAAATGTGAAAACAGAAAGAGATCATCAGTAACAAATGCCCGACTCCCTTCTCAATAAAAGAAAAGAAAAGAAAAGGTCACAAATACTAACTGGTTTCCAAACTCTGCAGCAATGAAGAGGAACCCTGACTTGAGCACACACATACTGGAGGCCACCGGCACAGTGTCAAAGTACTTCAGGCGGATTTCTGTCACCTGGGAGACATAGATGAGGTATACAAGAACTGGTAGACAAAAATAAGCAGTTTCAATCCTTTTAATAATCTTGAAAATGGGCATGAACAGCAAAAATGTTATGCCAAAAGAAGATGATTTAATGATACGACGGAGCATAATCTGAAATGAAATACTTGGCAGAAGAATGCACAGAAATAGCAATGGCTGGCTACATTCACAAGCTTCACACATACATTTAAATCAACACAACCATGCTTATTTATGGAAGTACTCTTGAATCCTTATTCTGTACAAGGGCATCAACTAGCACATTTCCTGATAAATGAAATCGAACATACTGAACACATATAAAATTATTACATGAAACTTGCATTTGAAGAGATCAACAATCTGAAAAGAACGCAATATTTCCAAGGATGATCTTTACAGCTGTGAAAATTCTGCAGATCTGGGAGCTACGTTTCATTTTGACATTACCCAGCTGCAGTTCATTAAAAGATCTCAACTATTTGAGGGCAAGGGGGATGGCAGAGAAGGAAAAACAGAGACAAAACCACTTACAATATCTTCATCTGTTTCCAGTGTCACTTTGAAGATGTCACCCTGTTCTGTTTGTACCAAGAAGAAAAACATGGACTGCACACAAAACACACAAACCATGTTAATACCTCAGCTGACCAAGAAAACCATCTCTCATAGCTTTCAAAACAAGATTAAAAGTGCACAACACTTAAAACTGCTATACTGTTAAATCCTAGCACAAGAAAAAAAACTGCTAACATTTATCATTTCAAAGCATGCAAAAAATTCTAAGGGATTAAAAGGAAATTACACAGGATAGGAATGTCAGACCCCTGCAGGAGTCTGCACTAGTTGGGTCACGGGTTAAGTATGCGTAATTAAAATGAAATTTAATGCATACTTCTGTTGTTGAATTCATCTGTTCGACAACACAACTGGCATTTTGGTGTGGAAACTATTCCTTTTAAATGAATCACTTCCACTCCCTCTCAACAATTTACTATTACTGACTTACTATGTGTTTCTGCATGAAAATGTGTGAAACATCTTATGATGGACTTATTCCCTACATACAGTAAAGAACAAAGAAGACTCACCTTAGTCTTGTGGGTAGCACTGCAGACAAAGATCATGCCTCTCTCAGGATCGTCCAAGTCAGTCTGTGGGAAAAGCAAACTAAGCATTCTAAGAATAATGTCAGATGTGCTCTCATACCTTTCATGATTCATATCTGGAGAACTACCAGGTTTGACAAATACCTATTCCATGTCATGAATACAGCAACAGACTGAAGACTGAATTATAGTCAGTGAGGGCTTGTGGATCAGCAAACAACAAAGTGTAATCAAAGATTTCAGTTGAAACACGGAAACCATCATCTCCACAATGAAAATAACAAGATCCAATGGACCAGCACCAGATGTGCAAAAATTGACAGTGTTACCAACCCTGAACCAGCCCATATTGTTTCTCTTTACAATACCAAAACCAATGTCACTGCCAGCAGGCAAGCAGATTTATTTCATTACTGGTATGAGGTAATTATTTACAGGTAAAAATAACAACCAGTACATAACTGATCAAACAGGTCCTCCAGTTTACTGCATTTCTGTCAATGACTCATTCTTCCTTTTAGTTCAATCTATTCAAACATTCACAGAAACATAGATTAATGGAAATACTATTCAATTCATTACACATATTTGAATGATACTTAACAATTTTCATTGACTTTGTTGTCCTGAGAAAGAGGCATGGCATTTGTTGCATTTCCTGAATACAATAACAGTGCATTCAGTATGGGCTTGTGGATCAGCAATCAATAAAGTGTAATCACAGATTTCAGGTGAAACACGGAAAACATCATCTCCACAAATTCAGTGAAAAGAACCAGTACAAGATCAACAACCAATTCTACCATTTTTCAACTGCCATGTTCATGGTACTGGCTATATAAAAATCACTGTATTCAGCAATGCGAGACATGTGGGGCAAGATAAAGAGTGTGGCGCATACGGTGTGATTCTATTGGTGTGAGGTAAGGAGAGGTTACTACAGCTGTACTCAGTAGGACTCACTGGATTCTGCAATTCATTCGGTGGGGAAATGTCATAGGTAATCACCTTTCAAATGACATTGTAGGTGAGAGAGAGCCAAGCAAAATGCTGACATTTCCAGCTGGTACACAGTTCTGGCATTATTTATTTGTTACTAGTATGCGGAAAAGTTACTATTAAAAACAGCTGACTGCCAGTGAAAAATGTACAGATAATAACCAGCAAGCACTGGTCCACCGACTCACTGCATTGTCATTTCCCAATTCTCCCTTCAACATCACCCGCCTACAGGGTAAGAAATTACAACAAAATACATGTCTGGTGCATGCTCAAGAAACAAGTTATCTTTAGAATGACAAGCTTTGACAGAGATCTGTTCCCTTTCATCAACAGATCAACAGACTGTGAACTGCAGTCAGTAAGGGTTTGTGGATCAGTAAACAATAAACACGTAATCACAGATTTCAGTTGAAACACGGAAACCATCATCTCCACAAACCCTGAACAAGATCCATTTGAGGTCACAAACACTGCACAGTATTTATCACTTTCTTTTTTCTTCTTTAAGTGACAGTAAAATCTGCAGAACAGAAGTTTCTAAGGACAAGAGAAACCTGCCTGTGATAATTAAATTTAAGTTCTGCTTGGGAAAGAAATGAAACAGAAAAGCATTGATAAAGAAAGTAACATTTGCTTGAATACATCAGCTTATTGTGCCGTTCATGTTCACGTTAATTAGACTCCACTGCAAAGAACAAAATAAAACCAAATCAACATCAAAAAGCAAACCTACCCAAAACATCTGAAATAACTTTCTTTTTTTTTTTTTTAACTGTAGAAAAAAAAAGCGTTTGATTAACCTACCAAAAACAATGAATCAGTTACTTATTTTCACGAAACACCTTTTCATCCTGTACCTTTCGAAGAATATTCTTGAAAGTGTGTATTATACTGCAATCAAGACTTCAGAAATCCTACCCGCCAATGCCAAACAGCTCACACACTCTACCCACCCTTCTGCGTGGAATGGGACATCGGATGTCGGGCTGGTCCCCAATGTTTTTGTAGGTAATGTAGTTCTCCGAGCAAATCAACACTCCACTGGGACCATCGTTCCCACCAGGCACTGCACATTCATCATCACAATGAACTGTCAATATGCAGGCACAGGAAAGTCTCAGGCAGAGAAAGTAAACTGCGGAAAGCAGACTAACCCCACCCCCCCCACCCTTCCTCTCCACTAAACTTCCTCACAAACGAAGACTACACTTTCCCTTATGGATGAAACAAGAGTAATAACACAAATGACTTCTTTGAGTATTGTTCTTTTGTTAAGAGCATGAAATATACCAGTTTTTTTGTTTTTTTTACTCTCATTTAAATCAAACCTATTTCTTTGAGGCAAACACATGAACAGAATTAGAAGAGTAAACACAATGTCACACAAAAAAGTGGTTACCTGCCTTCTAAAACAACTTTATCTCCAATGTATCTGGCCCACCCATTACCTGATATCAAAAAGTTGGCATGCTCCTCCAACTGTTCAGAGTATTTGCGCACGACATGGTTGAGACCCAGGTCCAGCTCGTAATAGGTCAACAACTGCTGGGTCTTCTGGGCTGCCTCTCCACTTGGATCAGAATCCGCTTCCTGACGAAACATAAAACCAACAGACATTGAACACTTACACAATGAAACCAACGATGATGTTAATATATATATATATTAAAAAAAACAACACCTCCCCTCTCTTTCAAACATAAACAGATAACACATAGCTGTGTTCAATGTCTTTAGGTAAAAAACAATAAAACTTTCATTAATGCTGGTTTACTTAAAAACAGTAATCAGACTGTACAAGACAAATTTATTCAAAGTATGATTAAACTGAACAAGACAGTTTTTTGTTCAAAGTAACAGAAAGAGGGAAATAGAGAGACAAAGACAGAGAGAGTCTGATGCTCAGAAATTGAAAATAAGAGATCGACTGTGACAGACAGATACAATTAGAGAATGCAAGCCACTGTGTACTGACACACTTCTTTTCTTTCATGTTATTTTAAGCATCATAAACTTCAGAAATAAATATCCCTAATGTTCATCTACATGCACTGATACACATATTATATAACATAAATCAATCCAAAACTTTCCTGTAAAATATACTAAATATGTATAATATAACTTGCTGTACCTCATAATCAATCTCCAGACATGTGAAGTGAGGGTTTTCAAAACCAACGTCAATGCCAATCATGTGATAAACCAGAGTATTCGATTTGTGAGCCTCCAGAGGCGAGGATATGGTCAGGCGAGCTTGTGCGTCACGATTCAGAATGTACACCAGCTTCTGCTTTTCAACTGCACCTGATGACACAGAAGAATCTCAAAATATACAACAAACCTGGTGTTTCACTGCATATTCATGCAACCTGTTGTTTCACTTTGTATTCATAACATTTATTCTTTTTTTTCCCAATCATGTTTCTTGCAACACTGACCTCAAATTTTTCATTTATAAAAAAAAAACCCTCAACTATTGGTATAAATTATTCATTCCATGAAAGAAAATTCAGAACATGCTTTTGAATGAATAATGAAAGCGTACAAAATACTGGGTTTTTTTGTTTTTTCAAATATGTATTAAACTAATTTTTTGTTGACATTAACTGACATTAATAATAATATACTGAGTGGTGTAAGAGACCCCATCATACCACAACAAAACATTTTCATGCAGTAACTCAACGTTGTCCACTGTCACTTCAAATTCCTTTTCTTTTTTCAAAGACTTAAAAAAAGACTGCAAATATACAAAATATTCAACAACATAATGGGTTTTGAACTTTTTCATACAGCAACTCAACCTTGTCCACTGTCACTTCAAACACCAAAAACCCCCACCTGTCATAGTACTTCTTATATCCAACATAACAGCTGGTTTACAATGCCATACATAATCAATGACAACCTGCTGCTTAACAGTCCCATACAATGGCAAACATCCTAAAGCTTTACAAACCGACAAGAAACGATGACAACCTACTGCTTTGCAATCCCATGAGACACAGTGACAAACAACCCACTGCTTTACAAACCAAAGCACAATGACAACTCGCTACTTTACAAACCCACACACAATGACAAACAATTGTCTTACAAACCTATGCGACTCATTATTAACTACCTACTACTGTACAAACCTACAGGACAACAGCTTTAAAAACTCACAAGACACAATGACAAACTTACTGCTTTTCAAACCCACGGAACACAACAACAAACAACATATTGCTTTACAATTCCATAGGACACAACAAACAACCAAGAGCTTTACAAGCCCACAGGACACAATGACAAACAACCTGCTACTTTACAACCCCCCACACAATGATAAACATCTTACTGCTTTACAATCCCACACAGTGACAATCTACTGCTTTACAATGACAAACATTGAACAACCTACTGCTTCATAATCACACAATACACAATGATAACCTACCAATCATGACAGCTCTGCCCTTGGGATCCACAGCCAGATACTGGCCGGGGACAATGCGCCGGCAGCCACTCTTGCCAAAGGTCTCCTGATGCACTTTCTCAAACTGGTTCTTGGACGGGATGTACTCCAGAATCACAATGCGCCCAGAGTCTGATCCCACCACCACATAATCTGGAAGAAAACACAATGCCATAAACTATGGGGGATATTATGACCTGGTAATTAATGTAAATCTTTTCTGCTGGGTGGAAGGAGAGGGTGGGGGTTCCAAGGGGGTGGTTCCCCTTCACATCCCTCCCCTGATCTTAACAATTGTTAACCCCTTTAACCAGTTCAGCGCCAGAGAATTATGTAAAAAAGTGCTCTCCCCTTGCCAGCGAATTTTGAGGATTCTGGGATAATAAATCACAAAAAATTCTAACACAAAAGTGATGGGCGATACAGAAAGAAAGTAAACATTTCTGTGAAGGAAATTGAGTGTAGATTTTGCTTCTGGGCTTTTTTTCTCTCCCCCAATTAGGCTGATTGTAGGTAACTGTTAAGGCATGTAAAGTCAAGATAATAATTTTTGTGCAACAAAAAGTCTATTTCCACCTCTACATAATGACATCCATAACGAAAAGAAACAAAATACAGCCAGAAATAGCATGCCTATTGTCAGATTATACCCGTAGAAAAAATCAAAACAGGCTATAAGTTTATAAAAACAAATCATAGCTCGTGCAGACATGTAAGTAAATCACTGTCCTAACAATGACAAAGGTGGGTAATGTCAATGTAAACGGTCAATCATGGTCTCAAAAACTGAGCTGGAAAGCTTTCTGACAGCAAAGAGTGTTCGCAAGTGAGAGGATGAAGTTCTTTGATGACATTCACTCCCTTCAAGTTGCATGTGGGGCGATGACTGCTGTGCATCTGGCTTGCCACCTCTTCCAATGTCATCCAGCCAATTCAGCGAAAAAATAAAAAGCGTTAAAAAAAGAAAGCACGTGTTTCACATCCAGTGCAGGTTCAACCCTGTGTTTTGTGAAAATCGTGAAGCATTGGCGTTTCCTACAGTCTGCTCTGATATGTGAGAACACTCGTCCCAAAAGCCATGCCCCCGTGATGACCTCTGGCTGGCATTCAACCTATTGTCTTATATCACTCCTCTCCCTCTTCTAATGCTCACTGCACGTATTCTGTCAGTCATAGCCACTTGTTCAAAAACACTGTCTGATTTGATGGACGGACTGAATTGCCATCAAATGAGCTGTCAGTTTCATCACTGTCATTGTCAATCACCTTTGTTTTCAAATCAATCATCAGACAAAAGAGATCCTTCTCCATCACATTTTTTTTTGCACAAGATGCAACCCCCTTTTCCATGCGCATATCATGTGGTCAGTTAGCAAATTATTACTGAGTAGAAAGGAGTCTTCTACCAGATGTATGTTAAGCCAGGAACAGAGGAGGTAGGAGTGTATGTGTTAGGGTGGTGGTGGTGGGGTTACAACTTCCAGTTTACATGCAAGGACTTTCACTTTTATATAATCTTGTGGCAATCCCTAACAATATACTAAGCTGTAACTGATTCTGTGCTTATGCAATCTTGCAATCATCACATTGTCAGAATTTGTTTAAAAAAAACAACAAAACAACCAACCAACAAACAAAAAACCCTATAAAAATAATATATTCAGGAAGGTCATGCACGCTACCTTTGGTTCCTCCAGTAAGCCTGAAGGGCATGAGGGAACGGACGACTCCGAACACCTCGATGGAGAGGACTGGGTAAATCTTTCCGGTGTTGGGGTCATGGCGCAACAACTCCAGCACCTTGCCTCGTGACACCACTATCTCCTGCAGCTTAGACCCTGAGAAGTTGCCGTGCACCGCAGCTACGATCCCCGTCGATCGTTGCAAGGTCAGGTTGTACAGATGCATATTTCACTCAGATAAATCTGCAAAAGAAAACAAGATACTAGATAGTAATTTTAAATATGAATCATTTTCTAAATGTTCAGTTTTACTGCTGCTTGCTGGTATTAATAACACCGTTACTATCAATGCCAGATACCAGTTTTCAGTTTTCTTTTTAGTAAACTGAGTATCATCACTATGTGTGCTGCATGTGTATTGTGTTCATGCAAACACATGATGATGTTCAACAGATACTATACTGACAGGATTTATTTGTGGTAATACTTGGTAAACGTTTGTGCATTCATTTGTGTGAGAAAGATTTGGATTTTGGGTTCACAAGTTCCATCAACTGATAAATCAATTATGAGCTTGCTGTGGGATAAAAAAAAAAGGCATGTTATTCCATGTTTCAATGTACTAAACACAAGACTTCCTGCAAAAGCTCTGGAACATAAACATGATTCTCATTCTATGACTTTGAGGGCAATAAAACGAGACTGTATGTGTGTCACCTATGTGTGTAAGATAAAGGGAGAGAAAACGAGAGCTAGGGTGTGTGTGTGTGTGTGTGTGTACAGTTACTGTTAATCACCTAATGTGCATTCATCATTTCAGGGGCAAGTTATGAAGCCCAGTTAAACTGGATTGAAATGGATATCTAAATCTGTTAAGCATCAATACAAACCAATTTAGTGTGGACTGAAATGGATATTGTAAATTTGATTAACATCATTACAAACTAACACAGTATTTGTTATAAAGCACCTGACATGAACTGAACTGAAATTCCAGCCATAGCCTTTCTTCGAATGTTTGATGGTGCTTTCTGCAGTTGTATTGTTGTTATCATTTAACCGGCAAGCCGATTGCTCATCAAGCCTTTCAATCGGCCAATTGTCTTTTTGGTCTACAATACACTAATCAGAAATGCACAAACGAAACAAAGTGCACGCAACCTGCAAGTGCTTGACAAGCTTTCTCTTTGAAACATCTCTTTGAAACATTCAAACGAGGCTGTCAGGCAGGGACATTCAACTTTCAATCGGGCAATTTGGTCGACTGATTGAAAATCAATTACAAAAATATCATTCTAGATATTTACATGGTTGCTTAAAATATCACCAGTCCAGTGAAAAAAGATGTTAACTCCACTTACTCGATAGATACAACGAGATTCAGTTCATTGTATTGAATGTGCCCGGGAGACAGCCAAAACGCTTTCCGGTTGTACACTACTTCCCGGCATGCACAGCTGACAAGATGGCGACCTCCATGGGGGATGCCACGTCTATGGCGTCTATGGATTCCGTCGAAAATTTGACAGAAATTGACGATATTAAAAAAGCTTTGGAACGGCTAAGCAAACACGAGGTTTGTACGTTGTGTGTGATGTTTCACGGGATCCTTTATTATATTCAGTTTTATTTCAGAGTCAAACGATTAAACTCAAAAACACTGTGCGACTGGTAGCAGACTAAAACTCACTCGCAATCTTGATAGCTTAGTTACGTAGTCTATGAAGCTCACACTCAAATGAAAACAACATTGCAGATAAATGTTCTTGTAGTCTAGTATTTCAGTATATGCAGGTTTGATAACGACAAAAATACAGTCCATAGAACCTAGGGCTTCAGCTTACTTTTCCCCTGCCCCTTGCTTCCTCCTCATAGGCATACCTTGTCTGTTGTCACACCCATTCACTGATTCAGCTTACACCGTTCCCTCTTAAATACTATATTCCCTATCCTTGATGCAAACAGTCCAACACGTGTATCTGCGTGCTCATGATTTATAGTGATAATGATCAACAGTTTGAAGGTTGATATAAAACATTGCAAAGGACTGCAGATAATGCATCCCCCATATGTGTGTGTGTGTGTGTGTGTGTGTGTGTGTGTGTGTGTGTGTGTGTGCGTGCGTGCATGCGTGTGTTTTCTTGCAAGAAAGAGTTGAAATTGCAGCAGAATACCAATTAATGATTGATGCATGAATGATTCATGTAACTGTAAGCCTCATACATGCAGGTTGTTCTTTTTGCTCGTTAAATATATTATCTGTGCTTTTACTCTTTGATTTGAAAAAAAAAAACCAATTATATCCCAACACATTTCTACCTGTAATCTAAGCAGAGCTTGGTTTTTTTTTATCATCAGCTTTGTAATTAAAACTCCTTTTTTTGCCAGAAGCTTTGCATGTGAAGACCAGTTTATAAAAACAACAAGAACAACAACAAAAACAAAAACCAAAAAAAAAAAACCAAAAAAAACCCAACAACAAATCCAAATCAGTGGACGTAAATGACTAATGTGTTTTCAGGATGAGGTGGAAGAACAGCTGAAGGGGTTACTGGAACACCAAGGCACACTGGAAAGCAAAATGACCAGTCTACACAAGATGCTGTGAGTGTCAACTTTTCCTCCAACTGAAGTTCAGCTTTTGTGATCAAATGAGATGAAAAAGACATGTGATATACTGGTCATTTCTGTCTGACCTCACTTGATGAGAAACAGACTTAGAATGGCTGGCAGGACAGTGAATCTGGATCAGTAGTTATGAAAAACCATACGGTGTGTAATTTGTAACAAATCAAATAATGATGCCACCTTAACTATTGATTCAGAAACACTGAAGAGAAAATATGCAAGATATCAAGGCAGTTGATATAAACGTGTTTTCTTTTTTCTTAATGATAATGTCCACAACAAAATTGTGACATTTTATTTAATCTTAGATTTTGAGGCATTAGATGATGGTTGAACACAGCTCATACATACACAAAACATACATCAATACTCTCTTCCCTCATACACACATATTCACACACACACACACATGCAGGCATGCACACACATATACAAATATGCACACACAATGTAAATTAAGCGCATTTTTATTTTATCATTGTGTTAACCTTTTGATGTTAACAAAGCATCTGGTTTTGGTTTTGTTTTGTTCACAGACCTAACTTACAGATACTGGAGACAGACTCCCGGCAGTTGAATAGCATGATCTCATTCACCTCCACATTGGCAGAAAATGTCAGTGGTAAAGTGCGCAAACTGGATCTAGCAAAGGTATTCAAATAGGTATATATTTATAATATATATATAGTGCACGAATGCAAACTTACAGTAAGTTACAGACACACAGGCACACCACACACACAGACACATACACAGACCGAGAAACAGACAGACAGACACACATACATGAACATACACTCATGGATATGAACGCATACCATTAGTTCTCCCCCCAGACATAAAAGAGCTGGAAAAGGACACTCAGTTACTGTTGTAAGATATTTCTTGTAATAATTAGTGTTAATTACTTTCACATTTTCCCCATTTCTCTGTCTCTACTCTCTCTTGTTTTTTCCCCGTAAAGTTTATGTCCTGAGCATACCTAACTGGATCCAGCAAAGGTATTCAAATATAGGTCTGTTTATGAATGCATGAATACAAGCTTACAGTGAGTTACACACACACACACACACACACACACACACACACATGCACACACATACACACATACACACTGACATGCACTCATGGGTATAAATGCATACCATCAGCACTCCCCAAACAAAAATAAAGCCGAAAAGGACACTTCATCACTGTTGTAAACCTTGATACTCCTTGTAATAATTAGTGCTGATTACTTTCACATATTTCCCAATGTTACTGTCTCTCTACTCTGATTTGATTTTTCTCCTTAGATGTTTATGTCATGAGCAATGGTCGTCTAGTGAAACAGATGTCATGTCCAGTGAAAATTATCAGCTTTGAAAAAATAAGTTTGTGTTATGTGAACAGATGAAAAGTCAGTTGTTTAAACAGTTTTTATATGCATACCTGAAAGCAAAGCAAACAATCAGTTCATTGACAGTTTCTCTTCTATTGAAAATAAAGATTTTGTCTTGTCTTTATGCTTTTTCTGTTTCAGTGATGCAGGATTTCTTTTTTTTTTTTTTTTGTCAGTGTTTTAAACAAATGGCTCCACATTTTCTGTTTCACTTTTTGACAGTTATTGCTATTAGGGCTCTGACATACTTTTGGTATTCTTTGTTTCATGTCATGAATTAATATTTGTGCAACACATTTATTGTGCTTATACATGGTATCAAATTGCAGTAATGCCAGATGGCATCAGTTTTATGTTTGTATGATCATGCAGTCATATTTATCAATGTTTATAATGCCATTCTACTACTAACAGAAGTCTGGAATGTGATAATTTGGCTACAGGTGGGTAATGCATTTAATACACAATAAAAAAAACCTACAACAACAAAATGGTTGTCCCTGGCAAATTCTGAAGAAAAAAAATCCACTCTAATATACATGAGTATTTGTGCATGTGATTGAAAGCCTGACTGAATTACACAAGTAATAGATGATGAGCGCCTAAAGGCAGCTGTCAGTAGGCCCTATCAAGGTAGGCAGCATGTTGTGCAAATGGCTTTGCGTTTGTAAAATGCTCAGAGTTTGGTTTCTGATTGAAGATCGACACTTTTTGAATATCAATAACAATAAGAGTTTGGTTTCTGATTGAAGATAGACACTTTTTGAATATCAATAACAATAAGAGTTTGGTTTCTGATTGAAGATAGACACTTTTTGAATATCAATAACAATAATAGTAATAATGATAATGTTTTACAGAGTCGTGTTGTGGAATGCTCGCAACGAGTGGAAGACATACTGGACCTGAAGTTTTGCACAGATGGGGTTCAGATCGCTCTGCAGAATGAAGACTATGAAAAGGTGGGACTGACACTACAGCCATGTTGATAGCGGATTGTTTTTGTTGAATTTTGGATTATTTTCTTGAGAAATTCCTTGCTCTTGTGCATGCTTCTTGAATGTGACCTAGCTGAATGCCTATTTACTTGAATTGTTTAAATTGTATAAGTGAATGGAAAAGAAAAGAAAAAAAAATCTGATTAGTAAAGTTTGTCCGGTTTCCAAGAATATTCACAAGGTGGAACTTTCTGTTCACTTCTTAAATAGAATATATCAATGGGAATAAAAATTGAAATCAGAAATGTATCTGTACCAATCATCTGTATTTTTTAATGAGATTACAAGAAACGAGACTATATAAACCATAAGGGTAATTTTATGACTCCTCAGATTTATATATAAAAAGGAAATGTCTGCAATCCATTCTGACATTTGAACAAACAAATTGAAAACTTCAACAAAACGAAACAGATTTATGAATTCAGGTGGGGTTCTTTTTGGATGAAGTTCAGACTTTTTAATAAAAAATGTCATTGGCATATATACAAATATTTAAAACCCTGAAAAACTATCCACAGTGTTTTTTGCTTGTTCACACCTCAGTTTTCTGATTTCTGATTGAAATGTTTGATTCAGTATGCTTGTTTTGTACAAATTTGGGCTGTCACTATAGTTTGTTGTTTTCATCCCTAGTGAATGTTTTACATGAGTACATGATTTCATTGCAAACCAAGTTTTAAATAAAGTAGGGTTTGATGAGTTGATTAGTATGGATACTAAAGATCTGTTCATTGCTCTAAGTCTAAAACTGCTGAATGAGTCAGCATGGAGTGTGTAATCATGTTGTCGATGGCCTCTTTTTGTTTTTACACAGGCTGCAGGACACGTGCACAGATTCCGTAACCTTGATGAAACTGTGATTCGTATGAGTGCTGAAACAAACGAAGGTTAGTGTGTGTGTGGACCATCCCTGTGTGTTGTGGTTGGACGTATTTGATAACGCATGTGAGTACATTAATGTGTAACATTTTTATGGTTGGACGTATTTGATAACGCATGTGAGTACATTAATGTGTAACTTGCATGTAGAAACTGTAATATGAAGTAACTTAATTATCTGAATTTGTTTTTAATTTGTTTCTAATTTGACAAAAATCTCTTCTTCTTGTCTTCAAATTTGAGATCAGAGTGCAGTTACAGTTTTGATTATTAGTTCGAAAAGATATTTTCATAGATTCACCATTCTTGTGTTGAAATTTTTCTGACAAAGTTTTAAAATATCATTAACACAAAAACTTAGCACAAAAACATTCTTCTCTTAAAAATTAAAAATTATGATACAACAACAATTATTTTGATCAAACACACTCAGAAAAAACCCATTTATACTGCTACAGATTTACATCACAGTTTCTTTTTTTTTTATATTAAAATTAAATTTGTGATTAAAATTTTTTTATATATGTGTACTTCATCACATTTCCCAAATGCAAAGCTGGTGGTTTTAGAAGTAGGGTGGTATCCATACCTACTTCATCACAGTTTACAAATGCAAAGCTGAAAACTGTGTGGAAGTGCTGGAGCTAACACTAACACGCCGGACTTTTCTTCCAGTTCCAGGCAGCACGCTGGACACATCGTTCAAGCTTCTGTATGAGTCGGAGGAGAAGCTGAAGAACATCGTGAACAGCAAGTTTGACGCAGCAGTGCACAGCCAGGACGTGGCCTCTGTGGAGCGCTTCTTCAAGATCTTCCCCCTGCTGGCAATGCACAAGGAGGGCATCACAAAGTTCAGCAAGTACCTTGCTGCTCAGGTGTGTCTCGCTCTCAATCCTTTATCCTTTTTTTTTTTTTTTCTCCATTGCAAAGTTCAACAAGTACCTAGCTACTCAGGTGTGTCTCAGTGCAATCCCCTTTTTTTTTCTTTTTTTTTTTTTAAATCGAAATTCAGCAAGTTCCTGGCTGCTCAGGTGTGTCTCGCTCTCAGTCCTTTTTTTCTTTCTTTTTCATCACAAAGTTCAGCAAGTACCTGGCTGCACAGGTGTTTCTCATGCTCAGTCCTTTATTTTTTTTATTTTTTTTTTTTATCACAAAGTTCAGCAAGTATCTGGCTTCTCAGGTGTTTCTGGGACTCAGTCATCTTTTTTCATCAAAGTTCAGCAATTATCTGGCTTCTCAGGTGTTTCTGGGACTCAATCATCTTTTTTCATCAAAGTTCAGCAATTATCTGGCTGCCCAGGTTAGTCTCCTGCTCAGCCCTTTTATTTTTCATTGCAAAGTTCAGCAGCTGCTCAGGTGTGTCTTGCGGTGGATCCTTTTTTTTCATCACAAAGTTTGTCTTGCGCTCAGTCCTTTTTTTTTTTTTCCTCAAAAAGTTCAGCAAGTACCTGGCTGCTCAGATGTGTCTGGCGCTCAGTCCTTTTTTTTTTCATCACAAAGTTTGTCTCGTGCTTAGTCCTTTTTTTTTTCTCAAAAAGTTCAGCAAGTACCTGGCTGCTCAGGTGTGTCTGGCGCTCAATCCTTATTGGTTTTTTTTTTCATCGCAGAGTTCAGCAAGTACCTGGGTGCTCAGGTGTCTCTTGCGCTCAGTTCTTGTTTTTTTCATCACAAAGTTCAGCAAGTATGCTTAGGTGTGTCTCAGTGCAATCCTTTTTTTTTTTCTTTTTCTTTTTCAGCAAGTACCTGTCCGCTCAGGTCACGAGGTGTGTCTCATGTGTAATCCTTCAGTCAACTGTGTTTTAAAGGAAGAAAGAAAAAAGAAAAGAATTACAAGAAGTAGAATGATTTGAATGATAAAATACCCCCCCAAAATCAAGTATGGCTGCATGCATGGATGGGTAAAAACGTTCATACACGTACAAACCCACTCATGTACATACAAGTGAATGTGGGAGTTGCAGCCCTCCAACAGTGAAGAAGAAGAAGAATGATAAGATGCTCTGTGGATTATGTGATTGAAATGAAGTGTGTTAAGAAAAATGAAATAGAAATAGATTGGAATGGTGATTTGCTGTGCTATTGTTCACATTCATGCATACTTGTCACTAATTTGTGTGTGTGTCTGTGTGTGTGTGTGTGTGTGTCACTGTGTGTGCGTGAATTGATTCTGTCATGTTCTTTTGTATTATAAGTTTTTCTTGTGGAGTGCACACAACTTTGAAGTGCATGAGAGGAGTGTGCTATGGAAATGGTTTGTTATCATTATCAGTAGTTGTATTGTAGCAGCAGTAGTAGTATATGTGCTCATAAACACTCACACGCACCCACACACTCCGCATAGGCGGATAGTAGTTTGCACAGGACAGGAATGTCAGACCCCTGCCGGAGTCTGTACTAGTTGGGTCACGGTAAGTATGTTATTTAAATGTAATTTTAGATAGAAAATTTCCTTTCAACGTCATTTAAGTGAGTCTTTTGTTTTTTTCTTGAAATGCACTTCTAAGAAACAAGTGAAATCATTTCAGCCAAAACATGATCAGATTCAGATTAAACTTTTTTTTTTTTGTACACAAAACATGTCGGAGTGTGTATATTTTATCAAAATATCATCAGAAATTTTCAGAACACAACAAATCTAAGTCAGAAAGTATATCTCCTTTTTACGAATCGTTCAGATATCACACACAAAAAAAGCAGACAATAACTTTAGGAAGTGTGCATATTTTATTAAAATATCATAAGGAATTTTCACAGCAAAACAAAAGATCTAAGTCAGAAAGTGCATGTTTTGTTTTCTTCTCTGGTTGTTCAGATATCAGAGAAAGCAGACAACAACCTGAAGCTGGCACTGCATACATCGGAAGACGACAAGCGAAGGAATGTACTGTTTGCCGACACAGTCACCCTGTTGTTTGAGGGCATCGCCCGGGTGGTGGAGATACACCAGCCACTGGTGGAGACCTACTATGGTGAGAAACCAGTTTCCTTCTTTAAGAAACCAGTTTTCCTCTTTTAAAATTTCTTTTAGAAACCAGTTTTCTTCTTTTAGAAACCAGTTTTCTTCTTTTATGATTTCTTTTAGAAACCAGTTATGTTCTTTTAGAAACCAGTTTTATTCTTTTCAGTTTCTTTTAGAATCCAGTTATCTTGTTTTAGAATTTCTTCTAGAAACCAGTTTTCTTCTTTTAAAATTTACTGGTTTTCTTCTTTTAGAATTTCTTTTAGAAACCGGTTTTCTTCTTTTAGAATTTACTGGTTTTCTTCTTTTGGGATTTCTTTTAGAAACCAGTTTTCTTCTTTTAGAATTTATTGGTTTTCTTTTAGATAAAAAACAAACAAACAAAAACAAACAAAAAAAAAAACCAAACAACAACCAGTTTTCCTCTTTTTAGATTTTGTTTTAGGAACCGGTTTTCTTCTTTTAGGATTTCTTTTAGAAACCAATTTTCTTCTTTTAGAATTTCTTCCATAAACCAGCTTTCTTTTTTTTTAAGAATTTCTTTTAGAAACCAGTTTTCTTCTTTTGGAATCTACTGGTTTTCTTCTTAAAGAAATAAATTTTCTTCTAGAAACCAGTCTTTTTCTTTTGGAATGCTTTTTGGTAGCTGGTTTTCTTCTTTAAGAATTTTTTTTAGAAACGTTTTTTCTTCTTTTAGAATTTCTTCTAGAAACCTGTTTTCTTCTTTCTTGTGCTCTGTTGTGAAGTCTTTTTCTTCTTTGAGTGTAGATTGTTCCTCCCATATTTACTTGTTTGTATCAGTGGGCACC
>NC_134884.1:38226408-38253908 GCF_041734735.1 Babylonia areolata | reverse complement strand
TTTTAAGATAACCATTATCAAACTTGTCATTTGGATAATCACCATGGAATGTTTGTTTTCTGGAGATGGCAGAGAGCATTTGCAGTTTAATGATGATAGTAATAATGATAATAGTATTGACAATAATGATGATAGTAACAATATATGATTGATTATGTAGTGCCCATTCTGTAAATAGGGCTCTAGGCACTTTCCGAAAATGGGTAAACAAACACACAGATGAGAAGTACACAACGTGAAGAAGTTTGACAAAATACTGGTGCTCTCTTCAATTTGCATTGGTATGATTGTCGTTTTGTTTGGTGTTCAGGTGAAACAAGTTCAGCAGAGTGTGATGTTACAACAGAAACAAACAGCAGGTGAACGGTAAGTGGTGATTTGTTTCACACACACAGAGAGAGAGTGACAGAGAGAGAGAAAGAGAATGCAAGAAAGTAAGAGATGAAGAGAGCGAGAGAGAGAGAGAGAGAGAGAGAGAGAGAGAGAGAGAGAGCGAGACCAAGAGAGAGAGAGAGCAGGAAAGTGAAAGAGTGAAAGAGGAAGGGAAGAGGGCGTGGGGGAGGGGGGTGGGGGGGTGGGGGGGGGGGACAGAGAATGGGAGTGCAAGAAAGTGAGAGAGGGATAGAAAGAGACCAAAAATGAGAGAGAGAGCACAGAGATAGAGAGTGCCAGAAATTTAGAGAGGGGGAGAGAGAGAGAGAGAGAGAGCAAGAAAGTGAGAGGAAGGTGGAGAGAAAGAGACTGGGAGTGTGGGAAAGAGTGAGAGATTGAGAATGTGAAGAGAGTGGAATGGGGATGGGGGGGTGGGGGGGGGCAGGGGGCGGGGAGAGGTGAATATGTGTTGCAGATACTACCACTTGTCACAAAGGCGTTTCTGAATGAAAGTCAGACTGGAAATAAATCTCGTATGTACTCAGCAAATTTCATGGAAAAAAACCTGTAAATAATAAAGTAACATAAAATTCAGTCTGTAAATATTGTTGGTAGAAGGTTTGTAATGACATATACATGTACATGTAAAGTAAGGATGATTAATTCAGAGAAGATTTATACCAAAATCTAAGTAAAAAAAAAAAAAAAAAATCCTCTTAAAGCCTGAACCGGACTATAAATGGCGGGCGATTTGAATCAAGCCAGTTTCTCACCAGAGTCTGACACTGTGACGTCGGTGAAGGTTTATTCAAAATAAAAGCCCAATAAAGCTACGGTTTGGCTTCATTTATGGCAGAGAGCGAGATTTGCCTAGCAGCTTCCAATCTAGACCTGAATTGACTTTGGAAAGTACAAAATGTGTCAGCTACACGTAATACAAAATTTGAATGCAGAGAAAAGGGGCGGAGCTAGAGCCGTTTGTGTTTGCGCTAGACGTGTCTGTCAGATAAAAATAGCACCAGCACGTGGTACTGTCCGGTGAGAATTGGAAAGCATGCAGACAGCCCCTCGACGTTGGCAACCGTAAACGACCACATTGTGTGGCAGGAGTACACGGATATCTTTCTCCGCTAACAGTGAGTCGGTCTTTGTTTTGCTTTCACCTCCCACATGTTTACATTTCTACCGGACACGTGCTCGCGCTTTTTATAGATAAACTCCGCCCCTTTCCCTTTTATGGATAGGCTCTAGTGCGCATGCACAACCGAAACCTTGCTCTCGGGAGTTAAGACTTTAAAAGTTGCATGGTGAAAAAGTCTGAAGATCAAATGTGCACATTAGAACCAGCCACCGCGGCGAAGTGATTAGCGTTGCTGTTTGTGGGACGTGGTGGCGGTCTCCACTCTGGGAGGGATGCTAACTCAGTCTGGCTCCGCGACTAAGCCATTATTGTCATTGGTAGGGGGCTTAGTAGGTGGTGTCCTAAGTACGTTAAATCAGAACAGGCACCACTGAACACCACCGAAGTGACTCAGCAGCAGTGCATGGTCTCCTCTGGTGTGTGGCCTCCTGGCGACCTAACATTGATGGTTCCCTGCGGACTGCCGGCGCTGGAACTGTGACAGACAAACCCGGGTGTGGTCGTGTATGGGGGATTGAAATGAGCAGCGTGGGAGTAATGCCACTGAAATGGCGCAGATGATGGGGCGGAAAAAAAAGAAAAAAAGTGCACATTAGAGATCCCATGATCCATGTCAAGGTTCAGTGGGTTATGCAAACAAAAACATACTGAACACACCCTCAAAAGACAGGCTGTAAATGCTCAAACACACTTGTATATATGAGTGATTGTGGGGAGTTGCAGCCCTTGAATGCAGAAGTAGAAAAACACTTTGCGAAACTGTGTTTTTTGTTTTGTTTTGTTTTTTCAGCTTTTTCAGTGTTTGCTTTTCATGGCATCTTGCGTGTGCAGAATGGAGCCAGTGAAACTGTGCAGAGTTTTTATTCTCGGCTTTCTCCGTGCTTGTGCAGAATGGATCCCCGACACCTGGACGTGGTCCTGTCAGAGGTGGCGCTCATCAGCGCGCGTGCGGAGCTGTACTCCAGATTCATGCGTCGACGAGCCCTGGTGAGGAGGAGGAGGAGGAATTTTGTTTGATGTCCCATCACGGATATTGGTGAATGTAGACGTTTTGTTAACTCACTCAGTACGGCCAGTTCTCTCTTCTCCTCAACACAGACCTCTCGGATGTCCAGTGGGTGTCTCAATGACCCAACCTTTAGCTTCCGTCGTCAGAATTGTGGTATTCTTTGTCAACATTCACGTCTTCAGTATAAGAGCCTTCCGCTTGCAATATTTTGATGATGGTAATTGGGGTGAAACGCTGTTAACGTCGTCTCTTTCGCCGTTCGTATGGAAAGAGTTAAAAGTATTGATTCTCACTTTTTTAGTGTTATCGTTTGAAAGGAAGGGAAGGAGGTGGGAGTTGGATTGTGAGTCTGGAGAAACAGGGTAGGTGGGGGGGTGAAATCAAAGGGGAACGTTTGAAATAAACAGAAATACTATTAAAGAAAATTTCTTAATGGACATTATAAAGGAGAGAAGTGGTCAATTTAAGAAGAGAAGCAACTGATTAAGATGCTTTATTGGAAACTGAACATTATTTTCACAGATCATTGAAAACATTTCCTCTCTTAAGTGGGTGTTATATATATATATATATATATATATATATATGTTTTTTTTTAAATAATTTTTTTATTATTTTTTTTTTATGTCTTCTCAAGATGTATCCATACCAGGTTGTTCATCAGAAACTGATCGTGGTTTTTATAGATCATCTTTGATGCGATGTTTATGTCATCATGAAATGTTTGTGTAGAAAACAGTTTGTCAGAACTGAATATGATTTTTGCATATTTTTGAACACATTTCCTCTCTTTGTTGTGGTTTTTTGTTGTTGTCACAAAATGTTTATATACATGACAGTTTATTCGAAGCTAAACAGACTGACTGACTCACTGAGTAATCGAAAAGGCAGATATGTATTTACTTATTTATATATCAGTATGGTATTTGAAATGAGCCTGTAGAACTATTTAAGTTTTTTTTTTATTGTGCTTGAAGCCCACAGCAATTAAAGTCAGTTGATTTCAATTGATCAGTATGCTTTTGAATGTTTGAATGCATAGGGTGACCTGGAAGTGGCAATGCCTGAGGAAGAGAAAAGAAAAGGTAATGTGGACTTTGTCAGCTTAATCACTTTGTGTGTGTGTGTGTGTGTGTGTGTGTGTGTGTGTGTGTGTGTGTGTGTTGTGTGTGTGTGTGTGTGTGTGTGTGTGTTGTGTGTGTTGTGTGTGTGTGTGTGTGTTGTGTGTGTGTGTGTGTGTGTGTGTGTTCATCTAGTGTGTATGTGTGTTGTGTGTTTGTGTGTGTGTGTGTTGTGTGTGTGTGTGTTGTGTGTGTTTGTGTGTGTGTGTGTGTTGTGTGTGTGTGTGTGTGTGTGTGTGTGTGTTTATCTAGTGTGTACATTCAAGCTCATCTATGCTTTTATGGGCATTTGTGTGGTTGTATTCAAATACAGATTTGTAAAATTATTTTTCTTAATTATTGGCCAAAATTATTGTCATGGGCAGTTCATGTATGATTCCTCATTGCCGTTGAATACTCATGATGCTGCAGATTCTTGACACTGTCAGTTTGAAATATCTTTGAGTTGAATGGAAATGATAAATACTGCTTTAGTCTTTTGTTAGTCCTCTGATAGTGTTATCTAGTTGGGGAAGAGAGGTGGGGTTGGGGGAGTGGTGGTGGGGGGTTTGGGGTGGGGGGTCTGGGGGGGGAGGCTCAGACATATTCAGGTTTTCAGGCTGTACACCATATCTTCAGGGTGGAAAGCGAGTCTCCTAGACCTTTCCTCAATACTGAAATCATGGTATTGAAAAAAGGAATAACTGTCTGTTTCTATTATACGTGAAGATGCCAACTGTTACGATTTCACTGTATTTTGTTATGCTTGATATACAGTTTGTTCCAACGTTGCACCAATGTCAAATTTGTTCTGATGGTCACATGCTTTACTGTCGTAACATTACCCAGACACTCTAGACTTATTGATCATGAGGCTAGGGCAGTTACTACTAACCTTGGTCTCACGTGATGATTCTCAGCTAATCGCCTGCGTGTTTACATTGAAACAGCATTGAATAGACCAATCAGCTTAAATTGCCCGAACAACTTGGTGACAAAATCACATTGCGTGTTGGTCAAACAGCATCTGTGCCCATTTGCTGATGTGGTTTGGAGTCTGAGTGTTCCTACCAAATTCAGAATGTTCCTACCAAATTTCCTTATTGTTCCTACAAACACTTGACAGGGGTTGTTGGCATCTGTGTATAAGCCCCCAGAAATACATCCTGCAGCCACCCAACCAGAACCACGCTGTCTCACGAGGTTTACTTCCCTTGACTAACATGACCTGTCATTTATTGCCATGGGTTTTGACCGTTCCTGATTCAACAAGGAAGTTGGCATCGTAGAACATTTGTGTACTGAATGCACACAGAACGATTAACACTCTGAATCACAGCTGTGCTGTAAACCATTCAGAGAGGTGTAAAATTAAAGACATGAAATGTCTGAAGAAATGCACAGGAAGCAGTTTTTGCATGCAGGATGTGGCATGCATGTGCATGACCCACTGACCTAGATACATACATGCATAGTAAAAGAGTCTGTTTCAGTTTCAAGGAGGTGTCAAAGTGTGTGGACTGATCCATATACACTACCCCTCTTCTGCTGTAAAATATATGAAAAATAACTTTAAAAAAAAAGGAGCAGATGCCTGACCTTGGCTTAAACCCAGAGTGCTGGTCAGACGGGCGTGAAGCTGACAAACTCAGAGCATACAACCATCCACCCATGAAGAAGAGGGTATCCAAGGCGATACTGAAGCAATGATTATTCATGATACATGTGAGGCCAGCCTCAGTGTGGTGGCTATGGTTCTGATGAGGAAACAGACCATGGATAGTCAAAATGATCAGCTTGTGATGAAGAAGAGGGTGTCTAAGGCGATATTGAAGCAATGATTGTTATCAGTACATGTGAGGCTGGCCTCAGTGTATTATTTACATTTCTGTTGAGGAAATAGACCATGGATAGTCATAATGATCAGCATGTGAATGCAGCAACCACTGTTTTTGAATCAGACAAGTTGTTTCCATCATAGTTTAGGAGGAAAGAAATACTTGAAAACGTAACGTCTGTTTGAAACATAGATTGTAAATGCATAATTATTTCAAATTGTGGTATGTCAGCATTTTCGGTGACTTTATTCCCCCTTTTGATAACTTTTTCCCTTTCCCTCTCTCACATGATGTGTGCTACATGTGTGAAATGTTTATGCAGAGGATTGTAATTTGTGTGTGTGTGTGTGTGTGTGTGTGTGTGTGTGTGTGTGTGTGTGTGTGTGTGCAGAGCATGCCAAGGAAATAGAGACGTTTTGGTCGGCTTGTGAAATGAGTCGCATGGTGCAAGAGCTGATTGGCATTTACATCATGATGGAAGAGTACTTCATGAGGGAAATGATCTTGAAGGTATTGATAGTGATTCTTAAGAGAAATGTTTATAGAGGTATTGTTAACAAGAGTGCATCATGAGGGAAATGATCTGAAACATATTGTTAACAATTGTGCTTTTTGAGAGAAATGATCTTAGATCTGTTGGTAGCCAGAGTGCTTCTTGAGAGAAATAATCTTAAAGGTATTATTACAAGAGTACATCTTGAGGTAAGTAATACTAAAGGTATTGTTAATGAGAGTGCTTTTTTAAAGAAATCATCTTAAAGGTATTGCAGTCAAGAGCGTGTCTTGAGAGAAATGATCTTAAAGGAATTATTAACAAGAGTACCTCTGAAAAAAAACCCCCCAAAAAACCCCATCACAAAGGAGAGTAATTCTTCACAGAAACATTTTTAAAAGAATTGTAAACAAGACATGTCCTTAAGAGAAACGATCTTGAAGGAATAATTAACGAGAGTACTTTTCAAGAGAAGTGATCTCAAAAAGAATTGTTACTGAGAGTACTTCTTGAGATGAATTATCGTAAAGGATACGTCTATGATAATGTAAAAGTTGTTCTTTGAGTGAAAAATTATACTGGAGCTCATAAGGTGCCAAAAAATCAACAACAAAAATTGCAGTAAAGATCCATTTATCATGATGTATAAGATGTTCCATGAGAGAACCCTTAGGGTGCCAAAAAACCGAAAAACGAAACAAACAAACAAACAAAAAAAGCATTGTTTGTTGATTTGCAGGCAGTGAGCATGGACGCCATTGAGGAGGGCCAGCACACCTCCAGCATGGTGGACGACACTTTCTTCATCGTGAAAAAGTCTGTCAGGTCAGTGACCCTCTGCCGTGTGCACGCTCCTTCTGACCATCTGGAGGATGACTAAGGGGTGGGGGTGTTATGGTGGATGGGGTGAGGGCGGAGGATGGGTGTGAGGAAGGAAGTTTTGTTCCATTTTGCTTCCCTTTCCTAGCAGTTCAATGCATGCTAGTGAATGGGCGAGTCCTGTTAAAAAAACAAAACAGAAAAGAAATGTGTCAGAATACTAGCAGTCACACTTACCGTATTCATAATTGGCTGTTTTAAAGAAGCGAACATGCTGAAGCAATACTAGCACTCACATACGAAATGTCTGACCTCTGAGAAGAAGAGGAACTTCTTTTTTTAAAGAAGAAAAAAAGAAAACATAATTCCCTTTTCTTTAAACCCCCCCCCAAAAAAAAACAAAACAAAAAAAACAAAAAAAACACACACAAAAAAAACCAACAACAAAAGACAACTTGGAAGTAAACTGTAGCAGAGGTTACTTACTTCCGGGAGATTATTGGCCGTAGTTGCTTTCGTTTTCTCCGCATAGGCGGATAGTAGTTTGCACAGGACAGGAATGTCAGACCCCTGCTGGAGTCTGCACTAGTTGGGTCACGGTTAAGTATGTGTAATTAAAACATAATTTTAGATAGAAAATTTCCTTTTTGCTTTCCTGTACATTCTTTACACAGCAGCAGCAGTCGTTCTTTCTCCTTGGTATGGTTGAAATGATGTGTCCTTTTACTCACCAAGAGTAATTGTCATTGTTAATTGCATGGGCATGAGATGAAACTAATTTCTAAATTGTCATTTGGCAAAAAAACAAAACAAAAACAAAAGCAACTTTATTTTAGTTTGTTTTGGTATTTAGACACACACTTTGGTTGAGTGGCCCCTGGCTGGACTTCGATCGCAGATTGTTCAGTGTTTAACAAAAAAATCAGTCACTTGGCATCACAGCCAGATACTGTTTTCATGTGAAGGACAGTCATACTCTTGGGGTAGGCATGTCTGTTTACTTATTCAACCCTGTGTTCGAATGCTGGGTGGGTGTTGCAGATCGTTACTCTCCGCCTGAGCTTGAACAGCATTCAGGTGAAGAAACCTATCCACTTACACTGGTCCATCAGCTCGCTAGTATGCTGTCATTAAACTGCTAGGTAAGGGGAAGTAACTAGAACAGAACAGAACTTCCTCACAAGCACACAGTTTTGCTGAGTTATTAAAACAATTTGTGTGTTTTTTGTCTGGTTTTCCGTCAAAGGCTTACTGCACAGCAAGAGCTTGATACTTTAAGAAAGCGCTTGTGTCATCAGTCATCTTGTAAAGTTTGGTAGCTATTGGTTGAGCGGTGTCATTACAAATGTGCTTGAAGTGAAGCATTGATACCAGGCTGGGAAGGCTGCACAGGCAGAAGACTAAAGTGTTGAAAGGGTTAAATAACAACAAATGAGCCGTTAACACAATAGCTGAGTGGTTAAAGCGTTGGACTTTCAGTCTGAGGGTTCCCGGGTTGGAATCTCGGTAATGGTGCCTGGTGGGAAAAGGGTGGAGACTTTTCTGATCTCCCAGGTCAACCTATGTGCAGACCTGCTAGTGCCTTCATATGTGTACCCACGAAGAAGATCAAATACGAACGTTAAAGATCCTGTATACCATGTCAGTATTCAGTGGGTTATGGAAACGAGAACGTACCCAGAATGTTCAATCCCGAAAACAGAGTATAGGGTGCCTACATGGCAGGGTAAATAAACAAAAAACAAATGAAAACGGTTGTACATGTAAAATGTTGCATACCTGTCTGACTGTGTATGTAAGCGTGCCTGAAATCTGATTGAATGACACAGGAAACGAATGATGAGTGCCCAATGGCAGCCACCAGTCGGCTCTACCCAGGTAGGCAGCTTGTTGTGCAAATGATCCCCCCGAGTTTGTAAAGTGCCTAGAGCTTGGTCCCTTACTGAGGAGAGGCACTATATAGTTTCAGTTTCAGTTTCTCAAGGAGGTGTCACTGCGTTCGGACAAATCCATATACGCCACACCACATCTGCTCGGCAGATGCCTGACAAGCAGCATAAGCCAATGCACTTAGTCAGGCCTTGAGTGCATGCATATAATATATATTTGTGTCCCTATCAGAGTGGATTTCTTCTACTGGATCTGCCAGAGGAAAACACTCTCATTGCCATGGGTTCTTTTTCATTGCGCCAAGTGCGTGCTGCACACGGGACTCCGGTTTATCGTCTCATCTGAATGACTGGATGCACAGTTTGATTTTCCAGTCAAACTTGGGAGAAAGGGCGAGAGTGGGATTCGAACCCAGACCCTCACGGACTCTCTGTACTGGTAGATGAGCGTCACCATTCTGCCACATTCCTGCACTATGGAAGTATCATTCATCATTCATGCATGGTGAGTGCAGGCGCGCCATCTCCAGCTGCAGCATCGACGGGGTGTGCGCCATGCTGAACCACGCCTGCACCATCCTGGAGCAGGACTTCCGAGAGGTGCTCTACCAGCGCCTGAGGGCCGGCTTCCCCTCGGGCTTCGACCTCCAGCAGGCCTACAACCTGGTCCAGGCCAGCATCACGCAGGGCAAGCTGCAGAGCTCTGATGCCGAGAAGGTCAAGGCCAGAGCCAGCTTCCTGGTGAGTGGATTGGAGTGAGCTGAGGAGTGAGCGGTAAGGGGCGCGGTGGTGGAGGAGGAGGTGTGCGTTTTTTGGATGTGAAGCGATTAACCCCCTTGACTGCTGAACTTTGGTGCAGTGGGGATCAGTGTGGCTTGCGTTTCAGGTGCGTTTCCTACTTCTTCAAGTTCTTGCGTACTGTTAAAGTATTGTTATTGATTTTACTGACTAAAAGTAATGCGATCCTAAGCGAAAGGAGTCCTGATCAAGAATGGTGGTATTGTTTCCTGTTAGTGTGTTGTAGGGTTGTAGAGTTGTAGGGTTTACAGTGCATTTCAGAATCTTTGATTTACCGTTTTCTGATTTGTGTGAAGTGGAAATATGTTTGAATATCAGTGGTTTACCATGAGTTGTTACTGGTTACTTGGAAGTTGAAATATATATGAGAACTATGTTTATCATGATATACACTGGGTTATGTGAAGTGTAAATAATAATGATAAGTTCATAAATATGTTTAAAACAACTGGTTTACTCTCTTTTGAAATGAAACAAGCAGTTAACAGTGATGAATAGTGGTTCATATAAATTGAGAACAAAGTTTGGCAATCTGTAGTTTACCATGATGTACACTGGTTCATAATAAGTTTGAATGAAGTTTGAAAATGTGTGGTTTAACTTAATGTATACTGGTTCGTATGAAGCAGGAATAGTTTGAAAATTTGTGGTATACCATGATGTATACTTGTTCATATGAATTGATAATGACGTTTGAAAGCCTTTGGTTTGTGATGATGTGAAACTTGTTCACGCCAAATGAGATATCATTTGAGAGCCTGTGGTTTATCATAATACTTACTGCTTCATGTGAAACAAGAGCGAGTTTGAGAACTGGTGGTTTGACGTCATGTACATTGGTTCATTCTTTAGACGGGCGCAATAGCCGAATGGTTAAAGCGTTGGACTTTCAATCTGAGGGTCCCAGGTTCGAATCTTGGTGACGGCGCCTGGTGGGTAAAGGGTGGAGATTTTTCCGATCTCCCAGGTCAACATATGTGCAGACCCGCTAGTGCCTGAACCCCCTTCGTGTGTATACGCAAGCAAAAGATCAAATACGCACGTTAAAGATCCTGTAATCCATGTCAGCGTTCGGTGGGTTATGGAAAGAAGAACATACCCAGCATGCACACCCCCGAAAGCGGAGTATGGCTGCCTACATGGCAGGGTAAAAACGGACATACACGTAAAAGCCCACTCGTGTATATACGAGTGAACATGGGAGTTGCAGCCCACGAACAAAGAAGAAGAAGAAGAAGAAGAAGGTTCATTCTTAGGCCAAAGTTTCGTTTGTTTGTATGTTGTTGGTTTTGCTGGCTGACTGATTGTTTTGTTATTTTGGTATTTCTGGCAGGCTGTTTATTAATTTTTCTTCTCGGTTCTGATTTCATGATATTGAATGAAAAGAATTTTTCTTTTTTTTTTTTTCAGACATCCTTAAACAATGCTGAAGTCAGCTGTGACTACTGCAAAGCTTTAAAAAACAACCTGGAGGTAGGTAGATTTTTTGGGATATTTTAAAATTATTTTTTATTGCTCCTTCTTCATACAACAATGACTTATTTTCTTTCTGAGGGAATGAATTGGAGTTTGATGCTGGTTCAGTAAGCAGAAAGAGCATGAGAACAATTCAGAGTTTGTTGTGAGAGCATGGACCAGACAAGACGGTTATTGACATGCTTTCCCTTTGCATAAGAGACTGATTTCATTGTGTGATTGCTGTGATGATGATGATGATGATGATGATAGTAATAAGATTGATAATGATAATAACAATAATATATAATATCAATGATAATAGTGATAAAGTTTTTATTTTGTGCTGAATCTTGTGCAGAGATAAATCAAAGTGCTTACACATCAGTCATTCATACGCAGATCAATGGTCTGATTCAGAGGGATAAAGATAAAACTTTAAAAAATATATCCATGTAAGTAGAAAGCTAGAGAAACTGTGTTCCACATTGCCAGAGCTTTTCTGTTAAAGTTATGGTATCTTTAGCTTTACAGTGATGCCACCAAAGATTTCTGTCAGTTATGTCTTTAGCCTTTCAATGCTACAAACAATGCTTTTTTCATTTCTTGCTGGAAATAAACTGGATTTTTCTTCTTTTTTTTTTTTTTTTAACACAGGATGAAGTGTCCAAGCTCTACGTTCAACAGTGTACGGAACAAAGTAAAGCAAAATTGGAGGTCAGTCATTGTTTGCAAGAATGTGTAGTGGTTAACGTCATGGACTAACAACTGCGAGGGCACAGTTTCAAACCCCATCAGTTTCAATCTGAGGGTCCCAGGTTCAAAACTCGGTAACTGCGCCTGGTGGGTAAAGGGTGGAGATTTTTCCAATCTCACATGTCAACATATGTGCAGACCTGCTAGTGTCTGAACCCCCTTCATGTGTATATGCAAGCAGAACATCAAATACACACGTTAAAGATCCTGTAACCCATGTCAGCGTTTGGTGGGTTATGGAAAGAAGAACATACCCAGCATGCACACCCCTGAAAACAGAGTATGGCTGCCTACATGGCGAGGTAAAAACAGTCATGCATGTAAAAGCCCATTCATATGCATACGAGTGAATGTGGTGTGGGAGTTGTGGCCCACGAACGAAGAAGAAGAAGAGTGTACTGTATGCCTTGGCAACCTGGTCGTATCTGGGTGGTTTTTTTTTTTTTTTTTTTTTTTGCTGCCCCATCATCTGCACCGTTTCAGTGGCATTACTCCCACGCCGCTCATTTAGATTCCGTCATACACTGGGTGGTGTTTTGATAGCAGTCTGTCTGTGTCATTCTCCTTGTTAACATTTTCACCGACACACACTTTCCAAAACAAGAGAAGACATGTTTATTTCAGGAAGCCCCGTGGGGGCACATAAAAATATTTCATATTTCATATTCCATGTAACTAATACAAATATAAATCACATTTGGTATTGTACTCATAATGTTTTTTTTTTACAACGGCCACTCCAACTATTTGGTTAAGACATAACATAACATACATCTGCTCAGGTTGTTGTAGAATGGTGTCTCTCTCTCTCTCTCTTTTAAAAAAAAAATTTTTTTTTTTTTACAATGGCCACACCAACTATTTGGTTAAGACATACACACATACATACATCTGCTTAGGTTGTTGTGGAAAGGTGTCCCCTTGTTTTCAGAGTTGCCTTGGTGACCTGGGCACGGTGTCTGGGCGGTTCAAGGACGTGGTGGACTTTGGCTTCTCGCAGCTGTCGTCCAGCGCCATCAGGCCCCGCATTAAGCCCCTGACCGACTCCTTCCTCTCCACCAACCACAACATCTCGGAGGTTCGTTTGTGTCCGTCCGGTTTTTCTTTTTTTTTTTCCTAACATTTTTTACTCAGACAAAGGTTTACATACCAAATAAATATTTCACATTAGGAAGGCACAACAGTATAGCGTTCCGAACATCAACCATTCCACATCGGGCATCGCACTGGCAGAACGGCAAATATCAATTCAAACATTGATCTGTGTGATATTATTATAACACACGAATTACAATGAAATTGTAGTAATGACAGTATACTTTCTGTTCACACATTGCTTCCACTGGTATTGCTGAGCCCAATTCATATCAAAGTAATGTAGGTTTAATTATACATAATACAAATCTTAATCTTGTACGATATATATGTATGGTGCCCACAGATTTGTTATATTCCATGGATATTCTAAAAACATACTTGTCAATTTTGTATGCCTTTTTAAGATCTTTTATGAACATTTTTTTTATGGCTTTGGTTGTGTCTGCTTGCAATATTGCTTACAATAATGATGATAATGACAATGTTGATAATGATAATCATGATTATTAAACATCGTGCTGAAGCTGTTGTAGAAAGAAATTAATGCACCCCATGCAAGGGTCCCATTCCTCACCATCTCTGGCAACTCCCACTTGTATTCCTCGCAGCATTTTTAAAGCATTAGACGTCACTGAACCAATCTGAGGACAGGAAAATATCTTGATTGATAATGATAATGACAATTTTAATAATGATGATAATTTGATTTATATGGTACTGTTCCATGTAAACATGTTCAGTTGTGGTGCCCAGTGGAAAAACTTATGTGTAAAACATGCATTTAATCAAATGCTAAACACTTAGATAGATAACCCTGCCTAGACATCTAACCAAACACACAAACACAAATCTATGTTCACGCACACACACAAAATCATCACACACTACACAGCATTCATTTCATACATCACAACACCAAAATGATGAATATGATATTTGATCATATTACAGTACTACACCAATATCTTTATTCTTAAAAATCATATCACAATACGTAAAACAAATCCTAACATCACAATACTTCACACCAATATCACGATAACTAAAAACCATCACACAAAACTTAAAACCAATTACAGTTCTCATACATCACAATGCCCAAATAATGCTCATATCACAAATCTGTCAGTCACACCCTGCCCCCAACCCCCTCCACACAGCACCTCAGCCACATGGTGGCCTAGAGGTAACGCATCTGCCTAGGACACAAGAGAATATGAGCACGCTGGTTCGAATCACTGCTCAGCTGCCGATATTTTCTCCCCCTCCACTTGACCTTGAGTGGTGGTCTGGACACTAGTCATTCAGATGAGACGATAAACCGAGGTCCCGTGTGCAGCATGCACTTAGCACACGCAAAAGAACCCACGGCAACAAAAAGGGTGTTCCTGGCAAATTCTGTAGAAAAATCCACTTTGATAGGAAAAACAAATAAAACTGCACGCAAAAAAAAAATACCAAAAAAAAATGGGTGGCTCTCCCTGGGGAGAGCAGCCCGAATTGCACACAGAGAAATCTGTTGTGATAAAAAGAAATGCAAATACAAAATACAAATTACACGGAAGACAGAAATGGTATGACTTGTGTTATTTCTGACAAACAGCCTATGATGCTGTTTACAGGAGGAGTTTTCCAACTACGAGGCCAACGACCCGTGGGTACAAGGCAGTATCGTCACGCTGGACACCATGCTTTCTACCTTCAAGGTGAAGTTTGTTGGGGGGAGGGGAGGATTGTGATGGGCACAATAGCCAAGTGGTTAAAGCATTGGACTGTCAATCTGAGGGTCCCGGGTTCGAATCACGGTGACGGCGCCTGGTGGGTAAAGGGTGGAGATTTTTACAATCTCCCAGGTCAACATATGTGCAGACCTGCTAGTGCCTGAACCCCCTTCGTGTGTATATGCAAGCAGAAGATCAAATACGCACGTTAAAGATCTGTAATCCATGTCAGCGTTCGGTTGTTTATGGAAACAAGAACATACCCAGCATGCACATCCCCGAAAACAGAGTATGGCTGCCTACATGGCGGGGTAAAAACGGTCATACACGTAAAAGCCCACTCGTGTGCATACGAGTGAACGCAGAAGAAGAAGAAGAAGGGGGGGATTGTGTGTGGATTGTGTAATGTGGTGTATGTGTGTTGGGGTTTATATGAGAACATTTTAGATTAATCTGTTTGTTTTTTTGTTGCTGTCACATCTTTTGTTGTGGCACTGCTTTGGCACTATACTGGATACAGTGGTGTTTACCTTCAAGGTGAAGTTAGTTAGAGGTGTGTGGTGTGTGTGGATTGTGTAATATGGTGTGTGTGTGTGGATGTTTATATGAGAAAACTGTTGATTGTTTGTTTTTTATGTTTTTGTTGTTGATGTCCACATCATTTGTTGCGACACTGTTTTGGCACTATGCTGGACACAATACTTTCTACCTCCAAGGTGAAGTTTGTTAGAGGTGTGTGGATTGTGTAATGTGGCGTATGTGTGGGGGTGTTCATATAAGAAAATTATAGATTTTTGTGCAGTGATAGCATACTGGGTTTTTTTGGTTTTTTTTTTACTTGTTTTTGTTGTTGTTGTTGTTGATGTCACATCGTTTGTTGTGGCACTGCTTTGGCACTGTACTGGACACAGTGCCCTCTACCTTCAATGTGAAGTTAGGGTGTGTGTGTGCAGTTTGTGTAATGTGATGTGTGTGGGTGTTTATATGAGAAATTGATGTATTTTGTTTCAAGTGATAGGCATGCTCTTTAGTTGTTGCTCTTTTTTTTGTTTTTGCTTTTTTGTTGCTCTCACATCTTTTATTGTACCATTACAGTGGCACTACACACACATAGGATCAAGGGGAGTTGTATAATTTAAGATTCTGGAGTCGACCGGAGGGAGCGGAGGAAGTGGAGGAGGCGGTGTGTTGGCGTTGTTGAGAGGGCCAGGAGTAGGGGGCCCAGAGTGTCAGGGAATCGATTGCAATCGCACCTTAATTTTAGCATGATTCCCCAATCGAGCTACATAATTATGTGACCTGGTTGGAGACATAATTTGACAACAAACAAGAACGCCAGAGAATTGACAGACAGGCAGAAAATACGAAAAAAAACTTAGCCGTATGAAGAGCACAGGAACAGGAGTCATGATGGCTGCCGGAAAAAGAGGGCACTAGCCAGCGGGACAAAGGGGAGGTTACCTACTTCCGGGAGGTTATCTGCCATAGTTTCGTTTTCTCCGCAGATGCGGATAGTAGTTTGCACAAGACAGGAATGTCAGACCCCTGCCGGAGTCTGCACAAGTTGGGTCACGGTAAGTATGTTATTTAAACGTAATTTTAGATAGAAAATTTCCTATTAATTGAATTTCAAAGAAGGGTGACAGTATCCGTATTACCTGGTGACACAGTTACAGAAAATGAGATACTGTGTTGTTGGTGCTGACTCTGATGAAAGTTTGCTGATGGTGTGGGGCGATTTGCAGAGTTCTCTAACCAGTGCCAACTACGATACCTTTGTGACCTTGGTGACGACGGAGATCACCGTGCAGCTAGAGAAAGCTGTGGGAAAGACCACCTTTAACAGAGTGAGTTCTTGGAATGATTCTGTGTGTCTGTTTTTATGGTGAGTTTTAGATTCAGTTTCTCTAGGGAGGCGTCACTGCATTCAGACAAATCCATATACACTGCACCACATCTGCTAGACAGATGCCTGATCAGTATATCCCGAAGTGCCAAGCTAGGCCTAGAGTGCATGCTTATATTTCTGTGTACCTATCCGAGCGGATTTCTTCTTCGTAATTTTGCCAGAGGACAACCCTCTTGTTGCCATGGGTTCTTTTTCAGTGTGCCAGGTGCGTGCTGCACACGGCACCTCAGTTTATTGTCTCTTCCGAATGACCAGATGCTCAGTTTCTTCTTCTTCTTTGTTCGTGGGCTGCAACTCCCACGTTCACTCGTATGCACACGAGTGGGCTTTTACGTGTATGACCGTTTTTACCCCACCATGTAGGCAGCCATACTCCGTTTTCAGGGGTGTGCATGCTGGGTATGTTCTTGTTTCCATAACCCACCGAATGCTGACATGGATGACAGGATCTTTAACGTGCGTATTTGATCTTCTGCTTGCATATACACACAAAGGGGGTTCAGGCACTAGCAGGTCTGCACATATGTTGACCTGGGAGATCGTAAAAATCTCCACCCTTCACCCACCAGGTGCCGTCACCGTGATTCGAACCCGGGACCCTCAGATTGACAGTCCAACGCTTTAACCACTCGGCTATTGTGCCCGTCTGCTCAGTTTGATTTTCCAGTCAAACTTGGGAGAAAGGGTGAGACTGGGATTCAAACCCAGACCCTCACAGATTTTCTGCATTGGCAGCTGAGTGTCTTACCCATTCTGCCACCTTCCTCCTTTTTTGTGAATACTGCCTTTAACAGAGTGAGATTTTCTCGAAATGATTCTGTATATGTGTATTTATAAAGACTGCCTTAGCAGAGAGTTTTTCTGATTCTGTGTGTCATTTTTTTTCCCTCCAACAGTGTATTTGTGTCTGTGATATATTAGTTGTATTTCTGCATCTACTGTATGTAATTATTTGATTATGTTTAGAGGTTCTTTTTTTTTTTGTTGTTGTTGTTTTCAGTGCTCCAGAGAGATTGTTTTTGTTTTTGAATAGTCTCATGTTTTGGCAGAGTGCTTTTTGTTAGTTCTTTTAATTTTTTTTTCAATCCTCTAGTATTGAAAAAAATTAGAATAGTCAACACCAGTGGCATATCTTGTTACAGTATGGTATTTGTGCCTAATATTTGATCATCCAGGTTGTATATGTATGTGTGTGTTTGCTTTTAGTTAGTTTTGATGAAAGAGGAGCTGCAATTCTTTTTCCCCCAAGACAAGAATGTTTTTCAGTCCTGATACAGTACAGTTCAGTGCATCTTTGATAACCCATTTGATGTAGAGCTTCCAAAATGTTAAAATGCTTATCATTTCTCTGTATCATGAGAATCTGACCCACTTGCATTTTTGACTGCTTTAACTCACTCAGTACGGCCAGACCTCTCTTCTCCTCTACACAGACCCCTCGGATGTCCAGTGGCTGTCTCAATGACCCAACCTTTAGCTTCTGTCATCAGAATTGTGGTATTCTTTGTCAACATTCACCTCTTCAGTATAAGAGCCTTCCTCTTGCAATATTTTGATGGTGGTAATTGGGGTGAAACGCTGTTAACGTCGTCTCTTTCGCCGTTCGTATGGAGAGAGTTAAAACTGACTGACTCCAGTCTGAAAAAGAGCAGCCAGCATCTGAAAGATGAGAAAAACGCAGTTGCTTCCCTTGCATCAGAAATAACAAGAACAAAAAAATCCTTTTCTCTTTTTATTTGTTCTTATTGCTGCTGTTCATATTGTTATCATTTTTTATCATATCAGTTAATGTTTTCTTTTTGTTTTTATCTTATTATTACCCATATTAGTATTAATATTATTACCATGATGGAGTGATGATGGCCTAGAGGTAACGTGTCCGCCTAGGAAGCGAGAAAATCTGAGCACGCTGGTTCGAATCACGGTTCAGCCGCCGATATTTTCTCCCCCTCCATTAGACCTTGAGTGGTGGTCTGGACGCTAGTCATTCGGATGAGATGATAAACTGAGGTCCCGTGTGCAGCATGCACTTAGCGCACGTAAAAGAACCCACGGCAACAAAAGGGTTGTTCCTGGCAAAATCCTGTTGAAAAATCCACATCGATAGGAAAAACAAATAAAACTGCATGCAGGAAAAAATATTAAAAAAAAGGGTGACGCTGTAGTGTAGCGACGCGCTGTCCCTGGGGAGAGCAGCCCGAATTTCACACAGAGGAATCTGTTGTGATAAAAAGAAATACAAATACAAATTATTATTATTGTTGTTGTTCTTAATTTCTTCCTCTTTTTTTTCTTTTCTGTTCTTCTTATCAGTTTCTCCCTTATATTTTTTCCTTTCCATTTTGTATAATGTGTGTGTGTGTGTGTGTGTGCGCGTGCGCACATGCAGCTTGGGGGTCTGCAGTTTGACAAAGAGCTGCGGGCACTGGTGGGGTACCTGTCGTCAGTCACCACGTGGACAGTGAGGGACAAGTTTGCCCGACTGACCCAGATGGCCACCATCCTTAATCTGGAGAGGGTAAGGGGAGGGTGGGGGTCAGGGGGGGGGGGGGGGGGGTTGCTCAGTGCAGTGTCTGTCTTGTCTTTGTGTTGTCTGGCGTTTGTTTGATCTGATTTGGTGGGACAGTGCTCGGTGTCTGTTTTGTCTGGTGTGTGTTTGAATCCTATGCGCTGGGAGTTTGGCCAACAGTAAAGTGAGAGATGCATGGTCAGTGGTTTCTCCATTGCAGTGGGGAGTCATTTACAGTTTAGTACTTTGTGAGGGGACTACCACTTTCAAACTTAGGAGGCACGATTGCACTGGCTCTTTAGTCTTAGTGCTGCAGCCTCGGGGGCTAGTTGGCGTTTAGAAACAACCCCAGCGCCAACAGTCCTCAAACCCTCTTGGTCGAGAGAGTGGGGATGGAACTTCTTCTTCTTCTGTGTTCGTGGGCTGCAACTCCCATGTTCACTCGTATATACACGAGTGGGCTTTTACGTGTATGACCGTTTTTACCCCGCCATGTAGGCAGCCATACTCCGCTTTCGGGGGTGGGGATGGAACATGGGAGTGCCTTGTTATTGTGGGTCCTTTGTCGAGTGTCTGTCTTTGTTAAGTGTCTGTCATTGTGGTTCCTTCGTTTGCTGGGTGTGTCTTGTTTGTTGTTTGTTTTTTTGTGTGAAGTGTCTGTCGTTGTGGTTCTTATGTTTGCTGAGTGTCTGTCTTTGTTGCTTCTTTGTTAAGAGTCTGGTTTTGTCTGAGTGTCTGTCTTTGTTATTTCTTTGTTAACTGTCATGTCATTGTGGTTCCTTTGTTTGCTGAGTGTCTGTCTTTGTTATTTCTTTGTGACTTGCCTGTCTTTGTTGTTCCTTTGTTTGCTTAGTGTCTGTCTTTGTTGAGTGTCTGTCTTTGCTCTTCCTTTGTTTTCTGAGTGTCTGTCTTTGTTGTTTCTTAGTGTAGTGTCTTGTCATTGTGGTTCCTTTGTTTGCTAGCTTAGTGTCTGTTGTTTCTTTGTGAAGTGTCTGTCTTTGTTGTAATCTTAGTGTCTGTCGTTGTAGTTTAAGTATCTGTCGTTGAGGTTCCTTTGTTTGTTGAGTGTCTGTCTGTGTCGTTTCTTTGCTGAGTGTCTGTCTTTGTTGTTACTTTGTTTTTGTTGAGGGTGGGCAGTGCTCAGTGTCGGTCTGCTTTTGGTTTTTGTCGGTTAGTTGAAGACGGTAGGCAGAGAACATTGATGGAACATGTTGCAAACTTATTTTCAGGATCATGGAGAATCACGAGGAGAAAAGAAATCACTAGCAGCATTTCATGGAATGTGTCACAAAGTCATTTTCATATTATTTGGGGGAAAATCATGAAAAAAAAGAGATTATCTTTTCTAGTTTTTAACAGAAATGTGACACTGTGTGTGTGTGTGTGTGTGTGTTAAGGGGAAGGAGGAGAGTTTTTGCGAGAGAGAGAGAAATGATTTTTTTGGTTTGTTTTTTTGAGTGGTTTTATATATCATGTTCCTTACTTCTTGCATGTACTATGCTTCTACAACTTAATGTATGAAAAGCATAATTTTACTTTTTTTTAATATCTCATGCTATCTTGTCATCCACAAGCCAGATTTCCTTTTTATTTATCTTTATTTTATTTCATGAGGACATTAAACTTAAAGCGATTTGATTGATTGATTGATTGACTGATTGCAGGTGTCGGAGATCATGGACTACTGGGGACAGAACTCTGGGCCGCTCACCTGGCGCCTGACACCTGCTGAAGTGCGGCAGACTCTCAGCCTCAGGTATGACGTTGGTGGTGCCAGTGTGCTGCTGCTGCCTTTGTATTGGGATGTGTTGTGTTTGTATTTGTATTTCTTTTTATCACATCAGATTTCTCTGTGTGAAATTCGGCTTGCTCTCCCCAGGGAGAGCGCGTCGCTACACTACAGCGCCACCCTTTTTTTTTTGTATTTTTTCCTGCGTGTAGTTTTATTTGTTTTTCCTATCGAAGTAGATTTTTCTACAGAATTTTGCCAGGAACAACCCTTTTGTTGCCGTGGGTTCTTTTACGCGCGCTAAATGCATGCTGCACATGGGACTTTGGTTTATCGTCTCATCCGATTCGAACCGGCGCACTCAGATTCTCTCGCTTCCAAGGCGGACGCGTTACCTCTAGGCCATCACTCCACTGTTGTGTTGTGTTGTAGTCTGTATTGCATTGATTTGTATTGCATTGTATTCCGTTGTATTGTAGTCTGCTGTACCATTCTGTATTGTGTTGAATTGCATTATGTTGTATTGTACTGTATTGTGTTGTACGATGCTGCATTGTATAGTATAGTATAGTATAGTATAGTATTGTATTTTATTGTATTGTATTCCATCAATCTATATCTATACATAGATATACAGATACATATACATAGACATATATATATATTACCTTGGGAGAGAATTGGGATGGATGGATGGGAGTAAGTGGGAGTAGAAAAGTGACTGTGAAATGGGGAATATGGCTGTCAGAATGGGACAGAAAAATAAAGAGCTGTTGTGAATTTAAAGTCCTATTTTGTGAAACACTTTAGCTGTACATGTTCAGAGGTATGCTGTTATATATATATATATTCCTAAAAACATGATCCAACTTTACTGTGGACCTACATTTTTTTAAGTTTGTCTGTTCACCAAAGACAGTTTAATGTTATTCTGTTGATTCTACACATTAAGAAAAGGTCTACTCAGTTGCTGTAAAAAAAAAATTAAAAAAGAAGAAAAAAAGAAAAAAAAAGTCCAGTTTTTATGATACACTGTGTTTCTGCATGCAAAGTAACTGGCTTTTCCCACTGATTTGGTGCAGTTGTATTGGTATATCTGTGTTTCCCTTTTCTTCTCTTTTTCAGGAAAAAGAAAATTGTGTGTATTTCTCTTTGAATATGTATTTTAAGTCCTATTTTATGAAGTACTGATTAGCTTTTGGAACAGACTTGTTGTTTTATCTCTCCTTTCTGGGTTTTTTTTTTTTTTTTTCCTGTCTGTTTCCAGGAACGACTTCCGAAGTGACGATATCAAACGTTTAAAACTGTGATGTGATGGTGCTCTCAGTGCTCACTGCCTTTGGAGATGGTCCATCCGTTGTTGGTTTCTTCTTCTGCTTCTTCTGCTTCGTCGTCTTCTGCTTCTCCACCTGTTGTTGTGGGTACATGTTGCAGGGACTGTGCAAGTCAGCTGGACCCTTGGGGTCAGCTGAGCGGGCATCTGGTGTGCATGTGTACCGACATGTGGGTCGTTTCTTCTGGGTTGGTGTTCAGTTGGGGTTCCACAGTGAAATGCAGCAGTTGTGATTTTGACTTGTTGGTTCATTGTGACTTGACTTGGCTTGACTTGTTGGTTCGTTGGTTTTTGGAAGGGATTAGTTGTTTGGGTGTTATGGGAGGATGTGTGTGAAGTGTGTGTGTTTGTGCATGAAAGAGAGAGAGAGAGAGAGAAGTACTTATGTGTGACTTCCAATGTGGGTTTGTTCAGCACAAACGATGTTGGTTAGATGCTCATTGATAATCATTGCCACTACTACAATAGGATTATCAGGACAGGCAAGACAACCCAGGTGTAGGAAGAAAATGTTGTCCTCCAAAAACAGATTGGACAGAAAATGACATTATTTCTTTCCCTGCAACATGATATTGAAAGACAGATGATTTTACAACACAGACAGCTATAGAATGGGTTTCGTATGTATCTGGAAAAGAAACATTGCTATTACATTATCCAAATGTGTGGAGGGTGAGAGAGGTGAAGCAAAAAGCAGGTGCAAGTTGCACCTTTTCCTAAAATTGATGGTTCCCTGTGGACTCTTGGCACTGAGACTGTGACAGATGAACCCAGGTGTGGCTTTGGGATCAGTGTTGTGGTGGTAATGGCACTGAAACGGTGTAGGCGATTGGGCAGATGGAGTTTGCGGCATACCGTTCTGCATAGAGAAGATTCAAACAACAACAACAACAACACACACACACACACACACACACACACAAGCAAAAGAAGCCTCCCCTGTGTGTTAGTGAGTGTGGGTGAAATTGATTTTTTTTTTTTTTTTTTTTTAGGGTGGGGGGGGGGGGGGGTAGTGATCATGGATTATTGTCTTAATCTGTACAGAGTTGGGGATTGCACATGTGCCTGCAATAATGTGTTTATTATTTTTTTGTATATAAATAAAGTTTTGGTGTGATAGATAGGAGGGGGTTAGTTAGGGGGGGGGGGGGGGGATCATCTGAAGGTAAATTTTGTTTCTTTTTTTTATATATTCATAATGAGACTGCAGAGTGAATGAACCGACACCAACAAACTTACGACCACAGCTGAAGCACTCAGTTCCTGCTAGCTTACACACAGTGATGCCAGCTATCCTGATTTCATTGCGTTTTGTTAACGACCAGTGGCAGTGTGTTCACATGCTGCATGGACGTTGAAATCGCTCCTGTGACGGGCGCAATAGCCAAGTGGTTAAAGCGTTGGACTGTCAATCTGAGGGTCCCGAGTTTGAATCACGGTGACGGCGCCTGGTGGGTGAAGGGTGGAGATTTTTACAATCTCCCAGGTCAACATATGTGCAGACCTGCTTAGTGCCTGAACCCCCTTCGTGTGTATATGCAAGCAGAATATCAAATACGCATGTTAAAGATCCCATAATCCATGTCAGCGTTCGGTGGGTTATGGAAACAAGAACATACCCAGTATGCACACCCCCGAAAACGGAGTATGGCTGCCTACATGGCGGGGTAAAAACGGTCATACACGTAAAAGCCCACTCGTGTGCATACGAGTGAACGTGGGAGTTGCAGCCCACGAACGCAGAAGAAGAAAGAAGAAATCGCTCCTGCAAGTTAATTTCCTGCCAGCTAAGGTCACCCACCTGTTTTCTTGTTGTCAGCCGCTTTGTGATGCACAAGGTGTAACTGTGCACTGGTTGGGGTAGTGTATTGTATTGTATTACTCTTTTTGTCACAACAGATTTCTCTGTGTGAAATTTGGGCTGCACTCCCCAGGGAGAGCGTTTCACTACACTGAGAGCTCCACCCTTTTTTTTTCTTTTTTTTTTTTCTGCCTGCAATTTTAACTTGTTTTCCTGTAGAAGTGGATTTTTCTACAGAATTTTGTCAGGGACAATGCCTTTGTTGCCGTGGGTTCTTTTGCATGCGCTTAAGTGCATGCTGCACATGGGACCTAGTTTGTCATCTCATCTGAATGACTAGCGTCCAGACCACCACTTGAGATCTAGTGGAGGGGGAGAAAATACTGGTGACTATGAGATTCGAACCATGGCACTCAGATTCTCTCTCTTCCAAGGTGGACGTTTTACCACTAGGCCCAAACGACTAATCTCATGTGCTGAGGCGTAGCCAAAGGCAGTCACGCACATGTTTACACTGAACCCGTGTTGACTGGAAAATAGATCCTTATTTTGCCTGAACAGGAAAGGTTATGGAGTTTTTTTTTCTCGGGAAGGTAAACAATGTGAAGTGATGTGCCAGAATCGTTAGGGCATAGGACTTCTGATCAGAGATCAAGGCCTCATTTTTAGCTAGGTGTTTTTGTCCTTGGGGGAGGAAAGGTATTTTACGCTGATTGTCCTCACTCCACCCAAGTGTGAATGGGGTACCTGACCGGGTGGAGAAGAGTAGAATGGTGGAAGAAGGAGAGGATTTCTTCCTGTGGCAAGTCCCAGGCATCGTGAATACAAAACTCACTGCCATGATGGATGTAGAAGGGTACAGGAACTTTTAACCATTTTTTCAGACACCGTATGTATACATGCTGTTGTGAGTCTGATGGTTCTGAAAAGAATTCAAAACTTTCCTCCAAACTGTTCAGAAGGGTTGGCATTTCTGTACACAGTTTGTGCTTGTTTCATCATCATCATGCAAGCTGTCATACTCACCTGCACGTGATAGGACTTGTGATAATGACACATGGAAGGTACTTACAGGAGAAACCTTGGAGTGTGTTATGGTGGTTAAAGGGAGAGGTTCGTTCGTTCTTTAGTTTAACGTCTTTTCACTGTAAATATTAGACGAGGGAAGGAAAAAAAAATCGAGTGGGGGGGGGGGGGGGGGGGGATTTACTGTGTACGTATACGAGTAAGTGAAAGTGTGTGTGTGTGAAAATTAAGGGAGAGGTGGTGAGAATCACATTCATGTTTTACCAGGCGAAGAAGATTGTGATAAGCATGGTGGTATGATCAGTGCATCAGCTGTGGTGTACATTCCAGAAATCTCATTGCATAATTTGGATTTTTGTTGTTGTGTTGTGCTGTTGTTTATGAGCAAATGTGTGTGTGAAGGAGAGAAGCTTCTTTTATAGAGAGAGTGAGAGGTTTGGTGGTTAATTCAACAGGTTTGCATGTGTATTTGTGTGTGTGTGTGTGTGTGTGTTGTGTTCATATTTCTGCCTCAAGAATGACAAGATTCTGAATCATGATTCCTTGGAAAAATGTCCAGTGATGTGTGCATTCATGTAATTCCTTGTTTTTATTGCATGAGGTGCTACATGCCATGTATCAATGTGTTGCTGCTACAAGATGTGGATGAAACTGGCATACTTGTAAATATACACATGAACAAACAAAATAATTGATCATCATCATCATCATCTCCAAAATGTAATTTGCAGTATGTCAGTGCATTTTATATTGAAAACTCTCTCTTTCTCTCTTTTGGTGACAAAACTACATATTGATTAACTGATCAATTAAAAGTGATGTTTATGAAATCCTAAAAAAAAAAAACCCAACCATACTGTAGCATAAATGATGAGAAAGGATGACCTCGTATTTAAAGCTTATGGTATACAAGTAGAAATGTCTGTGCTTCTGTAGTTTGTAAATCAGAGGTAGGTGTGCTTGGGTGTGAGAGAATGAAAAAGAAAAAGGTCAAGTGAGCTTGCATGCATTGAAAGTTTGGTCTCTTAATTTTTTCTGTCATGCTATTTTTTTGTGAATCAAAGAGTTGGTAATGCATTTGTGTGAGAGAGAGCAAGAGAATGAGAAAGAGAGTGAGTGAACAAGTGTACTTGCATGGAACGGTTAGATACGTTGTTTTAAGGTTTTGTCAAGCATGTGTAGTTTGCTAATGAGAGAGTTTGGCATGCATGTGTGTGTGTGAACACTGAACACTTTAATGTCAATAGCTTTACAGCCCTAATGACATGGGGGTTCATAATACAAATAACAACATGCATCAATAGTAATAATATTGATGAAAACCCAAACCAAAACGAAATCAATCAATCTGTTCAACAAAGTGCAGTTCGACCATCCATTCAAAGTAATGTGATGTAGTGAGAAATAAAAACAAAAACATATATAAATGTATAACATAAATATTTTCCATATGAGAATGACAACACAGATTTCAATTTTCACAATGAACAACACCTGATACTATTATATTGTTGTTTTTTTCGTCACATGTTATTCGCTTCGGCAATATATTTTGCAAGTGACTGTATTGAAGTTTCCTGATTTAGATTAAGCACTCCAAAAATGTCTTCATTCTTTGCTAAATTTGTTTTAAATACAACACATTTTTCTCGAATATCGTCATAAGCTTTACAACTAAACAAAAAAAATGTAATTCATCCTCCCTTAAATGACCGCACATCGGACAAGGGGAGAGTAATGAGGGCTCAGTCTGAAACCACTTTTTATAAGCATTCAACCCAATCGTTCTCCTTCTAAATCTGGCGAGACTTGTTCGGTGCCACTTGTTTGTCACGACTGTGATATATGCATGTGTGTGTGTGAGAGAATGAGAGAGGGTGAAAATGAGAAAAAGACAGAGACAGTGTGCTTTAAGTAAGTTTTTTCTCCTGAGAAAGAGAAAGAGAATGTGTTTGAGATCAATACCAACAGATTGAATATGTGAGATGGGGTTGTGGATAAGTTTTTGTCCTGCTAAATGCTATGAATAAAAAATAATTTAGAATGAACTGGAAACAAACGTTTAGTCTTGCATTGTGTGTTGCTTGATAATGTAATTCTCCTAATGGACCAACTTACAGATTTTGTTTGGTGAACTGTGCAGAATCGTTGTGTTAGTTGACCGGAGTCCAGGCAATGCTGTACATGTGTACATGTGGGTTGTTTCAAAGGTCATTTATTTTTGACATGGTGGAACAAGTTTGTTGGTGGTTCTGCTATTTCTGATTCTTTTTTTTTTCTCTTTTTTTTTTTTTTGAGGGAGCATTGGCATGGATGGATATTGTGGGGGCATGTTACAGAAATAATATGGTATGTTGAAAAAGATGTGTGTGCGGTTGTGTGTCTGAATGCATGTGTGTTTGGACAGTGTGTGTGTGTGCGTGCGTGCGCGCGCGCGTGTGTGTGTTTGTCTATAGGAACAAGAGGAGACATGCATGGATCAAAATGTGAGTTTGTGGATGAGTGCATGTGTATGTGTTCATCAATGGGAACAAGAGAAGACATGCATAGAATGATATGTGTTTACATGCATGTGTGCGCACGCACGTGTATGTGTGTGTGTCTGTGTGTGTATGTGTGCGCATGCACCTCTCTGTGTATTGTCATAAGTGTGAGCAAAAGGATGCATGCAAAAATAAAACTGTGTGTGCGAGAGTGAAGTCAC
>NC_134884.1:38183908-38216408 GCF_041734735.1 Babylonia areolata | reverse complement strand
GTGCGCAACAAGTCTCACTCACACACCGCTGTCGTATCGTGGGAAAGGGTGCATGGAGCAAAAAGTACAGTACAACAGACAGCAGCCAGGACCTTGGCGCATGCATGCAGCCGTTCTTTTCATCCCTCTGAATACCCCCACGAGCTGCTGGCATTGTATTGCCCCTCTGAGCGCCTCACCGCGTCATAGTTCGTCATAGCTGCCTCAAAGCCACGACTGACACAGCCTCCGAAAAGGTTTCCATCCTTTAGCCCCCCAAAAGTCTCCCACGAGAACTTGTTGTAAGGCGTGAATAAGAGCTGTCGGGTGGAAATACTGCAGCCGCAACCGCCTGTCTCAATAGGACTCGGTGGGGACTGAGACAGAGAGGGAGAGAGAGAGAGAGAGAGAGAGAGAGAGAGAGAGAGAGAGAGAGAATAATGCTCAGTGGCGATTTGCAGACACAGACATTGAAAGAGACAGACAGACAGACCAACCTATCTCACTTGGGAGCCCTCGTCAGTGGTCCATTAAAACTGAACAGGCGCAAAGAAGTAAACATCGTTGACTCGCCTGGAGCGACGCAACCCTCAAGATATCTTTTGCCTCCGTCCAATTTTTCCTTCTTCCCCTTTTTCTTCTTTTTTTTTTCCTCCCTTCTTTTGTGATATACTTTTCTTTTTTTCCCTTGTGCAAAATTGCGGCAAGGGGCCGTCACCCTGAGAACGCAGCCAATCAGCACGTGCGGGCAAAGGCGCGTGCAGGGCGCGTGTTTCTGGGCCGCCCCAGCGCCGGACGTGACCCCTTGGGTGTGAATGGGAAAATGTGGAGGAGGAGGAGAGAATAAGTTTGTGAGGACAAACAACAATGTGGTGGGCGGGGGAGGAGGAGGAGTGGGGATGAGGGAGCTGGGCCTGCCGCCCCATCACAGAGTGCAAGACGGTTTTCCACGGGCCGGGGGTTTTTGTTCCCCTGTTATGGCTTTTGTCGGGACAGCAGTCTGGAACGTGGGAAAAACCTGGAGCAGACAGTGCCGTAATGAGCCTTCCTCCCCCCCTCTCTCTCTCCCTTCCTTCCTCTCTCTCTCTTCCTTGCCTCTCTCCCTGTACCGCCGATGATGCTAGTCATGGCGTCGGAAGCGTTCCTGTGGCAACAACAATGTCCCCCACAAGACCCGGAACTTGTCTCTCTCCACGCTAGGAGGGGAGGGGTCACGTTCTTCTTCCTGTTCCTGCTGCACTTCCGCTTTGTGTGTGTGTGTGTGTGGTGGGAGTGGGGAAGCGGAACAGGATTGCAGGCACGGATTGACTCGGTTAATAAAGTCTGGAGCTTTTCCATTCTGAAAATATTTACGTTTCCGCGTCCTCTGAGGAACGTGAAGAAGGAGGAGGAGGAGAGGAGAGGAGAAAGAAAAAGAAAAGAAAAGAACTGAGAAGGATAGAAACAAAAACAAGCAAACCTGCATTCTTGTCTCGACTTGGGACAAAGGGCAAGAGCGGGATTCGAACCAAAACCCTCACGGACTCTGTATTGGGAGACGAGCGTCTTAACCATTCTGCCACATTTCTCCTAACACAAAATCAAAAAGAATAATCCGAAACAAAACATATATCGACTACGATACGATTTTATGGGCGTTGATGACACACTTGTAAAAAAACACAACAAGAACAACAACAACGGCAACGACAATAACAACAAAAACAGCAACAATAAGTACCAAAAGTTCTCATTGCACAGTGTTTTGGTATGGTTTCGTTTCGTCAGTTTCACCTTTCTATGTTCACACTGAAGGGAGTTAATAAGATCGCCATGAGATTCCCTCGTCTGGGTAGGTTGTCTTTCCTAGCTCTCTCTGTGTGTGTGTGTGTGTGTGTGTGTGTGTGTGTGTGTGTGTGTGTGTGTGTGTGTGATAAAATGTTCGCACATGCTGTGCTTTGCTGTTGGCTGTACTGTGTTATGCTATGTTGTACTATGCTGTGGTGTGTTGAGGTATGTTATGCTGAACCGTGCTGTGATCTTTTATGCTGTGCTGTTACGCTTTACTGTGCTGTCGGCTGTATTGTCCTGTGCAATATATGGTTCTGTGGTGTGCTGTGCAGTGCAGAGCAGTGCTGTGCTATGTTCTGTTCACAACAGATTTCCCTGCGTGAAATTTTGATTGTCATAATCCTCCGGCACCACCCATTCTTTCTCCTCCTTCCCTGTCTGGATGTATAGTTTTTCTGTCTATTAATCAGTCGTGGTTTTTTTTTTCTCTCTCTACAAAATACTGTCAGCGGCAACTTTTGTTCCTTTGGTTTTGTAGACATGCGTGCGAGCTAAGCGTATGCTACACGTGGGACCTCGATATATCGTTTCAACTGAAAGACTGGTACCCTGACTATCACATAAGGTCTAAGTAGGGATTGGTGGACGGGAGGAGGGGAGTTGGGGAGGGGGGGGGGGAGGTAGGTGGGATGGAGTAGAAGGGAAAAAGACGAGGAAGAAAGAAAAAAAAAAGGTCTTTGCGGGAATCTGCTATAATTGCTCTGCGATTGGGCCATCGCTACACACATCAAACCTACTTTCAAGTCTTACCTCCTCCTCAACAGTCAGGGAGTAATTTCTTCACTAACATCGCAGTGGTGAAGGAAGGAAGGAAGGAAAAAAAAAAGAAAGAAACAAACAAACAAACAAAGCAAAAGACACCTCTCAACAACAAGAAACACACACACACACAAAAGGAAAAACAACCCAAGAAACAACACACACACGCATATACACACACACATAAAAAGAAGAAAAGAAGAAGAAGAAGAAGGAAAGGAACAACGAACGAACGAACGAAAGAAATATAATGAAGAAACACACAGACACACACACAGACACACACTCTGAGAGAGAAAAAAAAGAAGACGGGTTTGTTTCTGGTAAAAGCATGCTTGAGGCATTGGCGGCAAAAACAACAAACAAACAAACAAAAACTACAGTTGTGGTTGCTGTTAACCTATTTGGGGCTTTATTTCCCCCCCTCTCAAAATACCGTGGTTCAGTAATTCACCGATGAAGACTGAAGAAAATATAGAATAATATGACTTCTGGTGCAGATGGTGGGACAACAAAAAATTGATTTGAAAGAAAGAAAGACAGAAAGACAGAAGGAAAGAAAGAAACAGTAACAGTAAAACTCATGGCCAGAAGAGAAACACTGAGAAAGAAAGAAAGAAAGAACGGTAACTCATGGCCAGAACAGAAACACTGAGAAAGAAAGAAAGAAAGAACGGTAACTCATGGCCAGAAGAGAAACACTGAGAAAGAAAGAAAGAAAGAACGGTAACTCATGGCCAGAACAGAAACACTGAGAAAGAAAGAACGGTAACTCATGGCCAGAAGAGAAACACTGAGAAAGAAAGAAAGAAAGAACGGTAACTCATGGCCAGAACAGAAACACTGAGAAAGAAAGAACGGTAACTCATGGCCAGAAGAGAAACACTGAGAAAGAAAGAAAGAAAGAACGGTAACTCATGGCCAGAAGAGAAACACTGAGAAAGAAAGAAAGAAAGAACGGTAACTCATGGCCAGAACAGAAACACTGAGAAAGAAAGAAAGAAAGAACGGTAACTCATGGCCAGAACAGAAACACTGAGAAAGAAAGAAAGAAAGAACGGTAACTCATGGCCAGAACAGAAACACTGAGAAAGAAAGAAAGAAAGAACGGTAACTCATGGCCAGAACAGAAACACTGAGAAAGAAAGAAAGAAAGAACGGTAACTCATGGCCAGAACAGAAACACTGAGAAAGAAAGAAAGAAAGAACGGTAACTCATGGCCAGAAGAGAAACACTGAGAAAGAAAGAAAGAGTTTCAGTTTCACTTTCTCAAGGAGGCGTCACTGCGTTCGGACAAATCCATACACACTACACCACATCTGTTGAGCAGATGCCTGACCAGCAGCATAACCCAACGCGCTTAGTCAGGCCTTGAGTGCATGCTTACATATTTGTGTACCTATGAAAGTGGATTTCATTTTACGTAATTTCGCCAGAGGACAACACTCTCGTTGCCATGGGTTCTTTTTCAGTGCGCCAAGTGCGTGCTGCACACGGGACCTCGGTTTATCGTCTCATCCGAAAGACTAGACGCTCAGTTTGATTTTCCAGTCAAACTTAGGAGAAAGGGCGAGAGCGGGATTCGAACCCACACCCTCACGGACTCTCTGTATTGGCAGCTGAGCGTCTTAACCATTCTGCCACCTTCCTCCTATATGAAAGAAAGAAAGAATGGCAACTCATGGCCAGAACAGAAACACTGAGAAAGAAAGAAAGAAAGAACGGTAACTCATGGCCAGAACAGAAACACTGAGAAAGAAAGAAAGAAAGAATGGTAACTCATGGCCAGAACAGAAACACTGAGAAAGAAAGAAAGAAGAACGGTAACTCATGGCCAGAAGAGAAACACTGCCACACAACTGGATTATTCACGGACGGGTAGCCTGTTTGCAGGAAAAAGGGTTGGTTTTTTTTTCATTATCATGTAAAAAAGCTTTTGATCACAGTTATTACCTGTGTACAAAAAACATCAAGAGCAAAACACTGAGAACGAGAATGTGGGAGTTAACCTGTCAGTGCGCTCTACTGTGAATCAGAAAATGATCGGTGCGAACCCCCGAAAACGACTGCCTACATGGGATAAAAAAACAACAACAAAAAAACAAAAACAAATAAAAACGGTCATACACGTAAAAGCCCACTCGTGTACATACGAGTGAACGTGGGAGTTGCAGCCCACGAACGAAGAAGAAGAGATCGTTGCGAAATAACAAGAGGCCGACGCGAAAACAACAGCAATTTCATTAAAGTCAAGGACAACACTTAAGCACGATCAAAAACCAAACAACAGTGATGATGGCTCAGTGGGTAACACGTCCGCCTATGAAGCGAGAGAATGGGAGCGCATGGGATCGATTCCCACACTCACCAGTATTTCTCATCCCCTCCCCTCTCCACCAGACCTTGAGAGGTGGTCTGGACACTAGTCATGCGGATGAGTCGATTAACCGAGCATGTATTTAGCGCGGGTAAAAGAACCCATGGTCACTAAAGGGATGGTGTTTGGCCGTTTCCTGTCAGAGCTCGGGGCTGACAACGGTTCTGGGAATGTTCTGTGTGTACTTGTTTATCTTTTGTCTCAATTGACTCGACTGTGCTACAGCTGATATCAGGAGAGGCCACAGGAGCTTTGGCATCAGCATGGACTGTAGGCACCACACTTTGTCAGGAAGGCCACACTGATCTATGATATGCAGGCCTTCTTTTGCTGTCTGTTTGGTGTCCTTTCCTCTTTTTGTGTCTTTCAGGGACTCATCATACCGTCTTCCGAGGCTTTTGCCTGGTTCATCTGACATCGTTGGAATGGCTTGGTAGGCTACAGTCAATGTGACCGTTTCAGCTACCTTTCCTTTATGCAGTGAGAGGCTTCGTGATTTCTTTGGTTTGAAGTTCATCCTGGTTGAGGCAGCTAGCTCGTTCATCCGCTTCAATATTTCATGGGAGTCTGTGGGTGATGCTTTTTTGGTGACTTTACAGGACTCTCTGATCCATACGACGAGAGTGTGCTGACAATGTTGCTGTTGGGCGGTGGGATCTTCATTTTTGTGCTAATGATGGTGCCAGTCTTCCATACATTCCTGAATGACGGGTGCAATAGCCGAATGGTTAAAGCGCTGGACTTTCAATCTGAGGGTCCTGGGTTCGAATCTCGGTGCACCTGGTGGGTAAAGGGTGGAGATTTTTCCTATCTCCCAGGTCAACATATGTGCAGACCTGCTAGTGCCTGAATCCCCTTCGTGTGTATGCACACGCAGAAGATCAAATACGCACGTTAAAGATCCTGTAATCCATGTCAGCGTTCGGTGGGTTATGGAAACAAGAACATACCCAGCATGCACACCCCCGAAAACGGAGTATGGCTGCCTACATGGCGGGGTAAATAAATAAAAAAAACCGGTCATACACGTAACATGTTATATGTCTGTCTGAGTGTGTATGTGTGTGCGTCTGAAATCTGATTGAATGACACAGGAAACGAATGATGAGCGCCCAGTGGCAGCCGTCAGTCGGCTCGACCCAGGTAGGCAGCCTGTGGTGCAAATGTCCCCGTGTATGTAAAGCGCTTAGAGCTTGGTCTCTGACCGAGGATAGGCGCTATATAAGTATCCACATCAATCAATCAATCAATCAATGACACAAAAGACTAGGAGATATTTGTCTTATTTCTTGCTACTGTGCCCCCCCCCCTCCCCCTACGCCCCCCATCCCCCTCCACGCCCCCTCTCTCTCTTTTTCTTTGAGCCTATGTTATTAATCTTTTGAACATTATCGATGTCTTCTCCCTGCATTTTGGCCGGATCATCAGAGGTCTAGTTTGTCTCCAGCTCCTTGGCCTGCTGTTAAGACAGTATGGCGATAATCTTCAGAGATACGTACACTCTTGGTTTGCTTCGGAGCTGTCAGTCTCAGAAGTCATGAGCTGATATGCTCAGAAGTAGTTAACCAAGGAAAAAGTACGCGCGCGCGCGTGCATGTGTGTGTTTGTGTGTGTGTGTGTGTGTGTGTGTGTGTGTGTGTGCGCGCGCGCGCGTCCCCGTGTGTCCGTGTGCGTTCGTGTGCATTTATGCGTGTTCTATTCTTTACGTGGATTAGCCTTTCATAAGTTTGATGATTCTTACAGTTTTAGTACTTCTGTACCAAAATATCACGCGGCAGACAGGCAAAGAAACTCAGAAACAGAAAAGCAGGAAAAAACAACAACAGCTAACATGAAAAAGCAAAGAGAGAGAGAGAGAGAGAGAGAGAGAGAGACAAAGAGACTAGTATGTAGAGAGAAACAGACGGACGGTGGACAGACAGACAGACAGACAGACAGAGACAGAGAGAAGGAGAGAGAGGGGGAGACCGAGAGACAGACAAGGACATAGACGTGGACAGACAGACAGACAGAGAGAGGGAGGGAGGGACCGAGAGACAGACAAGGACAGAGACAGACGGACTGAGAGAGGGAGAGCGCCGGAAAGGAGGAATTAGAGAAACGGGGAACAAGGACCCATTACGGTCATTTTCTTGTCACATTTTCCCATCTCCCTCCCACGGCAAGAAAACTACCAATTTTTTTTCCCTTTCTTTCTTCTTTCCTTCATTTCGTTCTCTCTCTCTCTGTCTCTCTCTCTTCGTCTCTTTGTCTCTCTCTCTCTCTCTCTCTCTCTCTCCACGCTGAGTTTTAATAGCTTTTCTATCTTTTCTCTCCCCCCCAACCCCCCCCCCCTTTTTTTTTTTTATAGTGCATCTTGTTCCTTGCCATCTCTCTCCCTTTCTCTTGCTTCGCATGTTCGTGCGTGTGTGTGTGTGTGCGTGCGTGCCGGTGCGTATGTGTGTCTGTGTGCGCACGCGCGCGGGAGAAATGGGGAGTCTGGGCTTCTCCTCCCCTTCTCCTCTCCCCTCCCCTCAAGACAAGGCAAACTGCTTCCGCGTGCCGTCTGCAATCACGCGCCTGCACCTGGGCCAATCAATAGCCAGCGAAACGTCATCGGCACGTGGCGATTTGAATGGGCCAGCCCCGCCCCTCGCTTTGCGCCCGGCGGCCATCTTTAGCGCTCTCATTAGCCTTTGCTGGCACGCTTGAGTGACCTGTGGCCCTCCGAGGGCGATGATATTAACTTTGCCGCGAGGAAGGAAGGGGGAGGGGAAGGGAAAGGGAAGGCGGGAGGGGGTGAGGGAAGGGGAGAGGGAGAAGGAGGGAAATGGAAGAGAGAACGGACAGAGGAGAGAGTAAAACGCGGAGCTGTGGCCAAGTGGTAATGCGGTCCGCCGGCCTTGGAAGCCGGAGAGTTCGGAATCTGAGGGCAAGGGTTCGAATCCCACACTCAGTCATCACTGAGAATTTTCTTTCCCTCCTCTAGACCTTGAGCCAGTGGAGGCCTGGAGCCAGTTGCATTGCTCGGACGGAAGAGCCTAGTATGGTCGTAACCAGCTACTAACTGTGTGTAGTATGGAACTGACCAATGGCGTAGTTCGGTCAACGTGGGCATTAATTTTTGTCACTTGAAACTGTCAAAAAGTTAGAACCAAGCAATGCAACTGGCACCTGGGTGCTAACCGTTTGGATCGGAGACGATCAACCGAGGTCCCGTGTGTACTGCAGCATGCACTTAGCGCACGTAATATAAACCACACTGAGCAAGAAAAAGGATTTTATCCATGAAGGCAAAATTCTGTAGAAAATTCCACTATGGAGACAGAGAAAAAAGTGGCGATGCACTGTGGCGATAAAGGTCTTCTTGGCGGGGACAGTAAGTAGCCTGAATTTCACACAGAGGAATGCGTTGCGACAAAAAATAAAAGTAACACAAAACACCACAATACAATACTACCATATAATACAACATAATGCACTACAATACAATACCACAATATGATGCAATACAATACAATATCACAGTACAATATAATACCACAATATAATATACTACACTACAAGACAAAACCACAACATAATACAATACAATACGATACCACAATAGTGATAAGAAACTTTAGGAGAGCTGGACAGTACAAGTTCTTTAGAGATGAAGTCCCCCTCAGTCAAGTATTTGGCCCTTAACTCCTTACACTCTAAGGGGGCCGGGCCGCACCCAGATCCTGACTCCTGGATGCCCTTGTATTACCGCCTTTTTTTTCTTCTTCCCCCCTCCCCTCCCCCGGTCCTCAGCAGGTTCGAACTCGCGCCTCCAGGGTGGTCGCCGCTTCAGGACTGAGTCACCTTTTCTGGCAGACGTATTAACCACTGGGCCATCGTACGCCTAGTTTGAGTAGGAAATTGAATCCTTAGGGAGTTTACTTTCATTCCTCCTCGACCAGATCCAGCCGGAACTCTTTTCTGCTGCTTCTGCCATTGCCTTGAGAGCCCATGTCCTCTCTCTGCCAGAAATCGACAGCTGTTTCATGAGGCTGTAGGCAGATGCGCCCATGCCCACAAACCTTCTTGCACCAATCTCTATGGCGAGGACTTTGGCTTGGAAGCCAGATTCTCTCAGGCTGCTGGCTAGACTAGCATACTTCTCGGTATCGTAGATGTGGGCTTCCTCCATTCTTCTTTCGTATGGCACAGTGAGCTCAATCAGAATCGCTTTTTCGTTGCCTTGGAGTGGAGTACCATGTCAAGTCTCATGCCGCTCTTGCTGATGATTTTCGGGTGTTTCTTCCCCTCTGGTAGGTCAACTGTGCATTCCCAATCTTCGGCGCCATCAAGCAGCCCGCATTTCCATGCTTTGGATGTTACAGCTGTTCCTGGCCAGACTTTATTGCCTTCTGCAGAGAAAAACCCTACTGGACCTTCTGGTGGTGTGGGTGCTTCTTGGACAGTGCTCACCACGTGTGCAATGCCTTTTAGCATTTGGTTGTGCCTCCATGTGTACCGACCTTGGCTCAACGCCGCTTTGCATGAGCTGAGGACATGTTCCACTATTTGTTTGCCGTGGCTGAGTGGGCACACAGAGTCATCTGCTTTCCCGCATTTCACTAAGTTTGTATTCGAGGGAAGGAGATCTTACACAGTTCTTAGGATGAAGCTTATCATCATAGGGGCCATGTTCCACATGTCGCTCCAGCTGAGGCTTCTTTGGAGTGTATTTTCCCATGTTGTCCACTGCCCCTGCTGGCCTTGCTTGACTGCCTTCTGGACTCTTCCATCATCCTCTTCCTTCTTGATCTCCTGTATGATCATGTCTCTTTGTGCTTCCCCCCTAGCTACCATCCCATCTTTGTCAATCCCAGGCCCTGTCTGTTGGTTTGGGTGTGTCCCATCTCCTTCGTCTTGAGACTTTCTTTCGCTGCACTGACTGCCTCCCTGACTTTCCATTTTCTCCCAGTCTTCAGCTTGGGTTGGTTGGATCTCACAATACTGTCTTTCGAGTCTTCGAGCATGCTGAGAAGTCTTGCCTTCCCTACCTTGTATTCTTCGACAGGGGATCTCAGAGGTAGCCCCAGCTTTGCTTGGCGACAGTAGAGTGCCACGTCAGTGAGACCATGTGGGACTCAAGCCATTTGCGTGTGTACTTGGTGATCTTTGCCTCAATCGACTCGACTGGACTGTGCTACAGCTGATATGTATCAGGAGAGGCCACAGGAGCTTTGGTATCAGCACAGAATGAAGGCACCAGACTACAATATATACAATACAATACAACACCACAATACAATACAATGGGGAGATGAGTATCTATCTATCTATCTATATCTATTTGCATCATCAGTCCTCGTTTTGCTTTCCAATTTCCATCGGGTCATTATTCTCTGCACTCTTTTTTCTCACGTATTCAGTTATTTCACATAGTGCATATTTCGTCAAGGTGGTGACTGATTTATCTTTTTCTTATCTTTTTCTTTCGCCTCCACCACATCCTCCTTCTCCTACTTCCTTATTTTCCCCTCTTCTTCTTCTCCTCCTACCCGCTTTTCAGCTTCTTCTTTCTAATTGTTCAGTTTGCTGGTTCGAATCTCGACAGCATAAAGGTATGAGCTGGATTATTATTTTTCTTTCTCCTTTCTCCCATAATTTTCAGGTGAAGATGCGGGTGTGCAGGGTGGGGCGTGTAAGTGGAGGTTTCAGGTTTTCGCTTAATCTAGTTTTGTCTTGTTCTTCCTCTTAACTAATCAGGTACTTTACAAGTACACAACAGCACAATCACTACCACAACCACAACCACCATCACCACAACACTACGACATCATTATCTCATCATGATGACGATCATCATCATCATCAACGCTTCTTCAATATCCAGCCTCGTAACACCGAAGAAAGCGTGATCATTGAAGGCATCAATGTCATCTCAAAAATGAAACTTGATCTCGGTAAATTAAACACAAGCATTCGTGACACACTGCATGGACGGGGAGCTACTGGACATGTATTCGATATGGAACGATATGGAATCTTATATCTGCATGGTACAGTAAGAGCAATGCCCCAGTAGGTGTAATTCTATGAGAACACACACACACACACACACACACACACACACACACACACATATATATATATATATAGAAAGAGAGAGAGAGTGGAGTGATGGCCTAGAGGTAACGCGTCCGCATAGGAAGCGAGAGAATCTGAGCGAGCTGGTTCGAATCACGGCTCAGCTGCCGATATTTTCTCCCCCTCCACTAGACCTTGAGTGGTGGTCTAGACGCTAGTCATTCGGATGAGACGATAAACCGAGGTCCCGTGTGCAGCAAGCACTTAGCGCACGTAAAAGTACCCACGGCAACAAAAGGGTTGTTCCTGGCAAAATTCTGTTGAAAAATCCACTTCCATAGGACAAAACAAATAAAACTGCACGCAGGAAAAAAAATTAGAAAAAAAGGGTGGCGCTGCAGTGTAGCGACGCGCTCTCCCTGGGGAGAGCAGCCCGAATTTCACACAGAAAAATCTGTTGTGATAAAAAGAAATACAAATACAAAATACATACATACACACACACACACACACACACACACACACACACATATATATATATATATATATATATATATGTATAAACACCACCACCATCACCACCAAAACCAACAAAGACTCATACAATAACAGCCCATCCACTTGACTTTAGCTGCCCAATCAAGCTCGCTTATCGCTCTCTTATTTATTTATAGTCTGTTCATCTAAGATGATGATATTAGATTGAAAATAAATGATATTGTTATCATTTGGATTATTATCATTTCTATCATAATGATGATTCTTATTATTAATTATTAATAATTATTGATTAATCAACCGTACCGCTTCAGTTGCAGTGCTCCAACGCCACCCACTACTATTACTACTACTGCTGCTGCTACTACTACTACTTCAACAACAGCTGCTGCTACTGCTGCTGCTACTACTGCTTCTACTAGTCAACAATAATAACAAACGTGTTTATTTTGCGCTAATTATTGTGCTGAATAGATCGGAGCGCTTTCACACTCACTCAGAACTGAAAAGACAAAGAACGAAGGACAAAGCTTATAAACATATGTCGACTGATGGCTGGAGAAACTCACTCCTCCGAATACGCCATACACAGCCACGCCCAGATTCGTCTGCCACAAGTCGCGGCCCCGGCAGTCCACAGGATACCATAGCTACGAGGCCGCGTGGAGACCACACACCAGAGGAGACCCTGCACTGCTACTGACTCACTTCGGTAGGGCTCAGTTGTACCTGTTCTGATTCACCATTCTCCGAAAAGCATCTACTAAGCCCCCGCCCCTCCCCTCCCCCACCACTCCCAACCCCCTCCACTCCCCCTCTTCCTATCCTTCACTGACAGCAATGTAAAAATCGTTTAGTCACTCTGTGTGTGTGTGTGTGTGTGTGTGTGTGTGTGTGTGTGTGTGTGTGTGTTGTGTGTGTGTGCGCGCGTGTGTGTGATAAAGTTTAGTGAGAGACACACACAAAGAGAGAAGTGTGATATAGATACAGATCTAGATACAGACAAGACAGACAGACAGACAGACAGACACACACACACACACACACACACACTACACACACACACACACACACAGAGGCAGAAGCAGCACCAGCTCATACGATATGTCATGTTTGCCAGGTTATCTCTCCTCTCGCCTCCCCTTGTCAAGTTTAAAAAAAAAAAGAAAGAAAAAAAAAATCAAAACAACGATCCGGAATAAATTTCATGCGTGCGTGTTCGGATTCGTCCTCGGGCTTTCAAAAAACAAAACAAAACAAAACAAAACAAAAACTCTCCCCATCTCCCCGCTTCTCATATTACCTCAGAACTGCCCTTCTCCCTCTCTCTCGGAGGACAAGTTTTGTTGTCAGTGGAAAGCTTAAAAAAAGAAAGAAAAAAAAGAGTTTGGAGTGGGGACAACGAAACGAAACTCTCTCTCGCGGCCAGGGCCAGGTCTCGGAACACGTGCAATGAACGAGTCATCAGTGCGCATGCGTCGCCGGAAGATGCCACGTGCCGTGTCGTGGGCGCTGTAATCAAAGCTGTCTCGTCTTTCGCCGGCGCTGTCGGCCGTCCCCGTGGAAAGGAATTGTTAGCCATGCAAATGCGTTGGTTATCGATACAACCACCCATAAATCTTTTCTCTAGCTACCGGGGGCCCGGCCAGCCAGCCAGCTAGCCAACCAACCAACCCTCCCCTTGTCGTAGTAAGCCTCCTCCCACCTCTACTCTCCGTCTCCCGCCTTTAACCCCCCCACCCCCACACACACCTCCCTCCATACACACACACACACACTCTACACCACGCACCTCCTCCATCGCTAGGACATACATGCTCTGCCGTGCCGTGCCGTGCCGTGTGATGCCTCCCTGCACGATTATATCAAATGGGTGGTGCTTGTTTGTTACCAAAGCGTGTGTTTTGGATTTCTGACTTGTGAGGTTATATATAAATGTGTCTGTTTGTCTTGGTTATAATTATGTCTGTCTGTTTGTCGATATGCCTGTCTGTTATCATTTTTCTATGTATCTATCTATGATGTCTGCCTGTCTGCTTATCTATCTATATGTCTGTCTATATAATTTTATTTCTATCTTTCTATGTGTCTGTACGTTTTTTTCATCTATCGGGTCAGACGCAGACTTGCAAGCTTACATCTATCTAGCTACCTTTCTATCTGTCTGTCTATATATATATATATGTCTATTTTGTCTGTTTGCTTCCCTATCTACCTATCTATCTGTCTGTTGGTCTGTCTGTCTCCTGCTTCCTCCTCAACTTCTTTTTTTCTGCGTTCGTGGGCTGTAACTACCACGTTCACACCTACAAGTACGAGTGAACTCTTGCGTCCATGACCCTTTCTACCCCAGCATGTAGGCAGCCATACTCTGTGCCCAAGGGTGGTGCATGCTGGGTATGTTCGCGTTCCCATAACCCACAAAACTGAAGACATGGATTTCGGGATAGTTAAAAAAAAAAAAAAAAAAAAAAAAAAAGTGCGCATTTGATATTCTCTACGATTACGCAAACGAAGGAGGGGTGGGGACAGGGTAGGGTATTTGTATTTGTATTTGTATTTCTTTTTATCACAACAGATTTCTCTGTGTGAAATTCGGGCTGCTCTCCCAAGGAGAGCGCGTCGCTATACTACAGCGCCACCCATTTTTTTGTATTTTTTCCTGCGTGCAGATTTATTTGTTTTTCCTATGGACGTGGATTTTTCTACAGAATTTTGCCAGGAACAACCCTTTTGTTGCCGTGGATTCTTTTACGTGCGCTAAGTGCGTGCTGCACACGGGACCTCGGTTTATCGTCTCATCCGAATGACTAGCGTCCAGACCACCACTCAAGGTCTAGTGGAGGGGGAGAAAATATCGGCGGCTGAGCCGTGATTCGAACCAGCGCGCTCAGATTCTCTCGCTTCCTAGGCGGACGGGTTACCTCTAGGCCATCACTAAGGTGGGGGTGGGGTGTCAGGCACCAGCAGGTCTGCACTGTGACCAGGATTCGAACCGACGACACACATGGATTGAACGCCCAGCCCAACGCTTGACCCACTCAGCTGTTGTTCACGTCACCTGCCATTGTGCTGATCACTGTTCCTTGTTTTGTTGGTAACATTCTCGTTTCACATCGACACCTACCTCAGGTGATAGAACCGACGGAAATGACGTTCCCAGGAAACTGTGGGGAGAAAGGAACCTGTGTAATATTACACTGACACCACTGGGTGGGTATTCGAGAGACCATCGTACCTGAGGGTAAACGCGAACCTGCGGGTAAATCAACACGAGGCGAGGCAAACGGGCCTTGCCTCATGTAAATTTACCCACAGGTACACTTTTACCCGCAGGTAACGATGGTCTCTCGGATACCACCCCAGCAGAACGACACCACTTTAAATGAGACGGGCACCGTTGATACCATTTTTATGTTGGGTGTATGTGAATCGATTTTGGACATGACGTCACATCCTCCAGCCATACTGGTTACGAAGCATCCATGCTAATAAACACATGCAGCGAAGTACATTCATCTCATTCACTCCTCGTCAGACAACTAAGACCCCCACCCATACCCCCCCGAACTCCCTCCCCCTCCCCTACCATACGACACGCCAGAAGAACAGCCTGATCTTCGCCTAGCTTCAGACAGCCAGCACTTCCCTTTGGAAGGGCAGACGGACTTCTCATCCGGTCAGACAGACACCCAGAACTCACCCCCTCGAACAACGCAACCTTCACCGAACTAAGATCTAAGCCGCGAGGAAACTGATGACGGACGCAATGACCGAGTGGTTAAAGCGTTGGACTTTCAATCTGAGGGTCCCAGGTCAACATATGTGCAGACCTGCTTGTGCCTGAACCCCCTTCGCGTGTATACGCAAACAGAAGATCAAATACGCGCGTTAAAGATCCTGTAATCCATGTCAGCATTCGGCGGGTTATGGAAATAAGAATATACCCAGCATACACGTAAAAGTCCACTCGTGTACATACGAGTGAACGTGAGAGTTGCAGCCCGCGAACGAAGAAGAAGAAGAAGAAAGATGAGAAGAACAACAAAATGAACCGATTAATGGCGTCAGTCTTCTTCTTCTTCTGCGTTCGTGGGCTGCAACTCCCACGTTCACTCGTATGGATACGAGTGGGCTTTTACGTGTATGACCGTTTTTACCCCACCATGTAGGCAGCCATACTCCGTTTTCGGGGGTGTGCATGCTGGGTATGTTCTTGTTTCCATAACCCACCGAACGCTGACATGGATTACAGGATCTTTAACGTGCGTATTTGATCTTCTGCTTGCGTATACACACGAAAGGGGTTCAGGCACTAGCAGGTCTGCACATATGTTGACCTGGGAGATCGTAAAAATCTCTACCCTTCACCCACCAGGCGCCGTCACCGTGATTCGAACCCGGGACCCTCAGATTGACAGTCCAACGCTTTAACCACTCGGCTATTGCGCCCGTCATGGCGTCAGTCAATGGGTCATGAAACTCAACTCATAAAAGCAGAACTTTTCTCACGCCAAATCTGTCCATACTTTCGCTCCCCCTTGGAACGCCAGACGGACATCCCATCCGGACAGGAATCCAGGACTCGCCCCCTGGAACACAGCCTAACCTACACCGAACTGAGACCCAAGTCCAAAACAATCAATAGTTCGTCAAACTAAACCCTTACTTTAAACAATTTTTAATCAGAGATACAACACAGCATAAACATATAAACTCAAACAGCATAGGAAGGGCATCAGGCAGGGCTTATTCAAGCCCTACCTAATAAACATAAACCTACGTAGACATTTTAAATAATCAAAGTAAATATAATCACATTGACAAGTACGAAGCAAAACAATACATGAATAGACACAAAACCAGGAAGATAAAGTTTTTTTTTAAAGGAAACAGTACGTGATGTGAAAGAATAAGAGGAAGAGTCGCGGTAGCAATTTGCTCACAGAAAAAAAAAACCTGCTTTGTAATATTCATTTGCAGAAAGTCTAGCATTCCATCGCAGAATTGTCATTAGAGAATTCAGAATCGCCCACAATTCAAAATGAATTCGTGTAAAACTCTGAAAATGTTGACATTTTGGTCAAAACTCAGTTGTGCACTTCCGGACAGCAGAATTATTGAACTTCTGAGTTCCAGTGGGACAGTGTTAATTGTTTGGAGACCACTGTTAATGTAGACAGGGCAGTGGAGGAGAAAGGTGATCAGCTGTGGTGACCACAAGCACATCCTGGATCATTCAGTGGATGACTTTTGTGAAAACTCAACTCTTACCAGCATTGCGTTTCTCATGCCAGATCAGTCCACACTTTCGATAATTCACAGCTGGCGTGGCTGGTTCAACGAGAGAGAAGGTAGTTTTGTAATATTTTTACGATCATATGTATGGCTGATGAGGATGATATGTAGTACTGACCTGCGCACTGTATTGCCATCACGCGACCATGCATATCGACAGTTATCTCGATTGCCACACGACGTATCAATATTTCAACACTGATACACCACTACTAAACATGCGAAAGCCACTATCATATCTGCATGCGACCGATTCCATTCCATTCCACATGTCCGTTGTCATGCATTGTTTACATGAAACACACAGTTTGAGCGTTGCTCAGCTGGTGACCATCACCTTGATAAGCAGTACCCTACCTCCCCACGCCCCCACCCCCCGCCCCTCTCCCCGGACCCCCCTCCAATCCAGTCCCACATCTGATTTAAAGTTTAATTTCCCTTCACCCTTTGTGGAAGAGCGTGGAGGTTAAAGGCGTCATTATCTTTTACGGCCATGGGGGGTGGGGGGTGGGGGGGATGTATTGGGTGAGGGTGGGTGACAGTCAGTTTTATATCCACTCTGTCTAGGGCTCGGCATAAAAAAACGGGGCCCAGTCCTCTCCTTCCGCCGTTTTGACCTTCCCAAAACGGAAGTGAGGTACCCGTTCTCACCTGGGTGGAGTAAGATCAAAATCGGATATAAGATGCTTTTCCCCCCCAAGGACGCAACAAACACAATGTAGAAACGGGGTCTCGCATCCCGTTCACTGGTGAACACCGGATCACAAGTCCAACGTCTAACTAACTACCGGGGGTTGATGAGTGGCGCTAGGAGTGTGGGGCAAAATGAACAAGCCTTGTCAAGGTAACTGACTCAATGCCTTTATTTGATATCTTCAGTGACAGAGAGACTGTGGTGTTGAACACATGAACAGTCGTGTACGAGAAACACAATCATTCAGTGTGCGTATAAAAAAAAAAAAAAAAAAATATTTAAAAAAGGTTCATTGCAAACTTAAAGTCAAACACACACACACACACACACACACACACACACACACACACACACATTTACAATGCCATTCTGAACGTATGGGTGAGAGCGTGCTCGCGCGTGTGTGCGCGTTCGATATTCGTGCGTGTGTACGTGTATGTGTGAGTGTGTGTGTGCGTACGTTTGTGTGTGCGTACGTGCGCGTGTTTGTGTGTGTGTGTGTGTGTGTGTGTGTGTGTGTGTGTGTGTGTGTGTGTGTGTGTGTGTGTGCGTGCGTTTGTGTGTGTGTGTGTGTGTGTGTGTGTGTGTGTGTGTGTGAAACAATAAGCCCCGTCCGCGTTCTCACTAAATGGGAGGCGCGTGCGGGAGTGACCTTTGTGAGAAAAGGGTTTTGAGGATAAAAAAGGTTTTTAAGGAGAAAAGGGTTTTCAAGGAGAAAGAAGCAAACGTGTGTGGCCTTCAACAGACCCGTCTTTTGGACTCCTGGCCCTCAGCTCAGAGCACGTGACTAGTCTGACGACTTGAATATTAATGAGGAGCAATATGCATATGAGGGTATAGAACGGTCCAAGTTTTTGTGTGTTTTTTATATCTTTTTTTTTTTTTTTTTTTTATTCCCCTGAATTAATTTGTAAAACCAACAACCCTAATGGTGAATGTTTGTGAGGGAGCGTGGGGGGCGGGGGTGGGGGTGTGTGGGGGCGGAAGGGGAGGCAAGGTGTATGTGTATGTTGTTCGAATCTCGGTGGCGCCTGGTGGGTAAAGGGTGGAGATTTTTCCGATCTCCCAGGTCCACATATGTGCAGACCTGCCTGTGCCTGAACCCCCTTCGTGCATACGAACGCAGAAGATCAAATACTCAAATAAAAGATCCTATAATCCATGTCAGCGTTCGGTAGGTTACGGAAACAAGAACATATCCAGCATGCACACCCCCGAAAACGGATTATGGCTGCCTACATGGCGGGTTAAATAAACAAAACGGTCATACACGTAAAAATGTCGTATGTCTGTATGAGTATATGATAGTGTGCGTGACTGAAACCTGATTGAATGACACAGGAAACGAATGATGAGCGCCCAATTGGCAGCCGTCAGTCGGCTCTACCCAGGTAAGCAGCCTGTCTTGCAGATGATTTTGTGTTTGTAAAGCGCTTAGAGCTTGGTCTCCGACCGAGGGTATGTGCTCGATAGGTATAAATATCATCATCCATATCACCATCATCATCAGGTTCGTTAAGATAAGATAAGATAAGAATAACTTTATTATCTCCAACTGGAGAAATTTGGTCAGGTGCACTATCACAATATAGACAAGTAAAAAACATGGGGACCATAACTGTAAAAGCCAACAACAGCCCCTACAAATATTACGAAGATACAAATGTAAAAAAATATCACATACATCGTTTCATACATACATCCACACACTGCAGATGTAAAAAACAGAAAGAATTAAGAAACATTATTTGAATATAATTATAAACATAGCCTACTATACTGCACATTGATTATAATAGACAGATAAGATAAGAATAAAGAGGAATTGCGGAAAACCACAGCCAGATAATCAGCACCCCACCCCCCCACCCCACACACGCGGATAACTTGATTAAACAAGAGTAATAAACATATGTTCTCAAATAAAAGCATTTCACATATTCGCTTTAAAAACATTTCAATTAATTATTACATCGTATTTATTAAACAGAAATATATTTTATATTTTATTTGTGTGTATGTGTGTGTTGTGTGTGTATGTGTGTGTGCGCTGCTGTTCTTTTTCATGGTCAGAAGGTTATATATATATATATATATACGGTTGTCGTTTTCTTTTATAATTATATACGGCTGTGTTTTTGTTCATGGCTAAATAGGGTATATATACTGCTGTGTTTTTGTTCCGTAGCCTAAACTGGGTATATTCACGATCAGTGTCTTTTTGCTCGTGGTTTAACATGGAAACATACGGCTACCTTTTGTTCACGGCTAAACAGGGTACACACACCACACGCGTGTGTGTGTGTGTGTGTGTGTGTGTGTGTGTGTGTGTGTGTGTGTGTGTGTGTGTACCCTGTGTGAACCCATCACAGTGTGGGTGTGGGTGTGCCGGGAGCGCGCGCGCGCGCACGCGTGTGTGTGTGTGACTGAGAGAGAATGCTTCGGCCATACGTGTGTGTGTGTGTGTAAGAGTGAGAGAAAGAGTAAGTGAGAGAGAAGAGACAGAGAGAGAAAGACAGAGAAGACAAACAGAGAAGAGAGACACAGAGAGTGAGAGAGAAGAAGAAGAAGGAGGGAGAGAGAGACACACACACAGAGAGATAGACAGACAGACAGAGACAGACACAGACCAAGACACAGAAACAAACGCATTGCTCCCGGCGACAGACACTCCCCCCCCCCCCCCAGTAGTCACAGCATGCACGATGCACACGGACACACGCCCAAGCTTTTGCTTCTTCTCGCTTCTTGCAGGCAAAGGAGCACCGTTCTGATCTGTTCTCTTCTAGACTGCTCTGTTCTGTCGGTTCCACGCCAATGCCAGAACCCTTGTACTTGCACGCACACACGCACGTGTTTCTTGTCATGGCAGGGAGGGAGGTGGGAGGGTGGGGGTGGGGGGAGGAGGTCGGGTGGGGTGGGGGTGGGGGGAGCAGGCAGCTAGCTAGCTAGTTCCCCCACCGCCCCTTCCCCCAACCCCACCCCCTCTTGTCTCTTGGAGCGACGCGACAACTACCCCATCCTGACAGTGGTCCGTCAAGCTTACATCCGGGCTCTCCCGGCCTGGCCGTAATGGCGGCCACAGCCAGGAGATCAAAAAGCAAGGAGGAGAAGGGAGGGGGTTAGTTCCCCTGTCTTTTTTTTTTTTTTTTTTTTTTTTTAATAATAATAAGGATGGTGGCGAACTACCATCAACGAAATTGCTCTTTCTTTTCTTTTGTTTTCTTTCTTTCTTTCTTTTCTTTCCTTCTTTCTATCTTTCTCCTTCTGTTTTGTTTTCATTCTTCTACCTCTTTTTGTTCTTCTTGTTCTACTTCTTCATTTTCTTCTTCATCATCGGGGGTGACCAAGTAGCTCTTTTTCTGCTTTGTGTTTTTAGTCTGAAGAGAACTTGGAGAAGAAAAACAAAGTCTTGATTCTGATCATTTTTGTTTTCGATATGTAGTCTACAGAATGGATTACAATTGATTGCTGGTGTGTGTGTGTGTGCAGTGTGTGTACGTGTGTGTGTGTGTGTGTGTGTGTGTGTGTGTGTGTGTGTGTGTGTGTGTGTAGAAAGAGAGAGCGAGCGAGCGAGAGAAAGAGAGAGATTCAGATTCAGATGGTTTAATTGAATTTGGATACAGGCCTAAATACAACTGATAAATAAATAAATAAATAAATAAAAGTAGATAATGGCGGGGGTGGGGTAAGTACAACAGATCCAGAAGAACGCAGATGCGAACTAAATGTATCAAATTAATATGCACACTACACACACAGAGAGCGAGAGCGAGAGAGACAGACAGACAGAGACAGACAGACAGACAGAGAAAGAGAGAGAGACAGAGATAGATCAGGCAGACAGACACGACAGAGAGAGGGAGAGAAAAAAACAACAACAACAAGACATCAGACAGATAGAGAATCACAACACAAAGACAGACAGACAGACAGACAGACAGACACAATCATCACCTCTCCTCCATGCGAGAAGAAATCTGATCTGATCTGATCTGTCCACAAGATGGTCCCACCCTCCTCTTCACCTGTCACTGAAACCACCCCCCAAAACACAGCGTCACGTGCATGATGCAGCAGTCACCGGCAAGGAAGACTGCTACGGTCATGGTCCTCAACCACGGCCCCCCCCCCCACCCAACACCTTCGCGGTCACCCCCCCTACCCCCACCCTCCTCCACACGCCACTCCAACCCTTCCTGCCTCCATCCGCCCCCCTCGCCCCCCCCCCCCCCCCCCCCCCGCTCCCAACAACGATGCAGTACAAATACTCCTCTCTCTCTTCCGTTCTTTACTTTTGCTGGAAGCCAAGAATCTGCAACATACCCTCAGCACCCTCTGTCCATCCATCCATCCATCCATCCACCCCACCTGCCAACGACCTCTGGTTCACCCTTGCTCCACCGATATTGACCACTCTTGCCAGACACGTGCACGGTCTCGGGTAGCTCCTCAAGTTAAGGGAGTAGGGGGGGGCTTCCTTGGATTGCAGGGTGTGCATGCAGCGCGCGATGGACATGCACGTGCGCGCGTGCGTCTGTGCTTCTTGTGTATTGACAGTTCAGGGCCTGTCCTGATTCGCTGTTGACATCTCTTTTTTTTTTTTTTTTAATATCCTTCACATGTTTAGTGTTAGTGTTTGTGTATATGCGTACATTCTTTCTCCTCTTCTTCTTTTTCTTTAGATAATTGGTGTGGCCACTTTTGGGGGAAAAAAAAGCAAAAAAAAAAAAACAAAAAAAAAAAAAAGAAAAAAAAAGCTGAGCACAATACCTTCATATTCGTATTAGTTACATGAAATATGTAACATTTTCATGTTGCCCCCCGCGAGGTTTCCGGAAATAAACACGTCTTGTCTTGTCTTGTTTGTATTTCTTTTTATCACAACAGGTTCCTGTTTGTGAATTTCGGGCTGCTCTCCCCAGGGAGAGCGCGTCCCTACACTACATCGCCACCCATTTTTTTTTGTATTTTTTGCCTGCGTGCAGTTTTATTTGTTTTTCCTATCGAAGTGGATTTTCTACAGAATTTTGCCAGGAACAACCCTTTTCTTGCCGTGGGTTCTTTTACGTGCGCTAAGTGCATGCTGTAAACGGGACCTCGGTTTATCGTCTCATCCGAATGACTAGTGTCCAGACCACCACTCAAGGTCTAGTGGAGGGGGAGAAAATATCGACGGCTGAGCCGAGATTCGAACCAGCGCGCTCAGATTCTCTCGCTTCCTATATGGACGCGTTATCTCTAGACCATCACTCCACTTGTCTTGTTTTGTTCTACTATGTGGTGAGTCATTGTGGCGCCTTCAGACAGCTGGTGTGGCCATTGTTGAACAAAACGTTGAACATAATACCTTAATAATCTGTATTAGTTACATGAAATATGTAACATTTTCATGTCCCCATAAGGGGTCTGTTGAAATAAACCCGTCTTGTCTTGTCTTGCCTTGTTCTTCTTCTTGTTCTTGTTCTTCTATGTGGTGAGTCAATGGGGCTCCCCACAGAGCTGTTCTTCTTGTTCTTGTTCTTCTATGTGGTGAGTCAATGGGGCGACCCACAGAGCTGTTCTTCTTGTTCTTGTTCTTCTTGTGTGTGTGTGTGTGTGTGTGTGTGTGTGTGTGTGTATGTGTGTGTGTGTGCCGTGGAAGCTGTGATACGTAGACTAGAAATGAGTGTGTGGAGGAGGGGGGTAGAGGAGGTGCAGGGTAATGTGTGTGGTGTGTGTGTGTGTGTGTTGGAGCTCATGTAGGTTTATATGTATTTGACTGTGCTTTCATATCTGTGAAACTGCATGTTCGGTGCATATCTGTTATGCATGTGTGGGTGTATATGTGAATGTGTGTCTTCATGTTTTACATCTATTTGCTTGGGTTTTTTTTTTTTTTTTTTTTCATTATAGATATTATGTATTATTTATTTATTTATTTGTGTAAGCTTATCTATCATTTATTCACCTTTTTTTTCTTTTTTTTTTCCTCAAGGCCTGACTAAGCGCGTTGGGTTACGCTGCTGGTCAGGCATCTGCTTGGCAGATGTGGTGTAGCGTATATGGATTTGTCCGAACGCAGTGACGCCTCCTTGAGCTACTGAAACTGAAATTGAACTTGTTCTTCTATGTGGTGAGTCAATGAGGCGCCCCACAGAGCTGTTCTTCTTCTTCTTGTTCTTGTTCTTCTATGTGGTGAGTCAATGAGGCGCCCCACAGAGCTGTTCTTCTTCTTCTTGTTCTTGTTCTTCTATGTGGTGAGTCAATGGGGCGCCCCACAGAGCTGTTCTTCTTGTTCTTGTTCTTCTATGTGGTGAGTCAATGGGGCGCCCCACAGAGCTGTTCTTCTTGTTCTTGTTCTTCTATGTGGTGAGTCAATGGGGCGCCGCACAGAACTGTTCTTCTTCTTCTTGTTCTTCTATGTGGTGAATTAACTCTCTCCATACGAACGGCGAAAGAGACGACGTTAACAGCGTTTCATCCCAATTACCATCATCAAAATATTGCAAGCGGAACGCTCTTATACTGAAGAGGTGAATGGTGACAAAGAATACCACAGTTCTGACGACGGAAGCTAAAGGTTGGGTCATTCAGACAGCCACTGGACATCCGAGGGGTCTGTGTAGAGGCCGTACTGAGTGAGTTAATGGGGCTCCCCACAGAGCTGTTCTTCTTGTTCTTGTTCTTCTATGTGGTGAGTCAATGGGGCGCCCCACAGCTTGTTCTTCTATGTGGTGAGTCAATGGGGCGCCCCACAGAGCTGTTCCTCTTGTTCTTGTTCTTCTATGTGGTGAGTCAATGGGGCGCCCCACAGAGCTGTTCCTCTTGTTCTTGTTCTTCTATGTGGTGAGGCAATGGGGCGCCCCACAGAGCTGTTCTTGTTCTTCTATGAGGTGAGTCAATGGGGCGCCCCACAGAGCTGTTCTTCTTGTTCTTCTATGTGGTGAGTCAATGGGGCGCCCCACAGAGCTGTTCTTCTTGTTCTTGTTCTTCTATGTGGTGAGTCAATGGGGCGCCCCACAGAGCTGTTCTTCTTCTTGTTCTTGTTCTTCTATGTGGTGAGTCAATGGGGCGCCCCACAGAGCTGTTCCTCTTGTTCTTGTTCTTCTATGTGGTGAGGCAATGGGGCGCCCCACAGACCTGTTCTTCTTGTTCTTGTTCTTCTATGTGGTGAGTCAATGGGGCGCCCCACAGAGCTGTTCTTCTTGTTCTTCTATGTGGTGAGTCAATGGGGCGCCCCACAGAGCTGTTCTTCTTGTTCTTCTATGTGGTGAGTCAATGGGGCGCCCCACAGAGCTGTTCTTCTTGTTCTTGTTCTTCTATGTGGTGAGTCAATGGGGCGCCCCACAGAGCTGTTCTTCTTCTTGTTCTTGTTCTTCTATGTGGTGAGTCAATGGGGCGCCCCACAGAGCTGTTCTTCTTCTTGTTCTTGTTCTTGTATGTGGTGAGTCAATGGGGCGCCTCACAGAGCTGTTCTTCTTCTTGTTCTTGTTCTTCTATGTGGTGAGTCAATGGGGCGCCCCACAGAGCTGTTCTTCTTGTTCTTCTATGTGGTGAGTCAATGGGGCGCCCCACAGAGCTGTTCTTCTTGTTCTTGTTCTTCTATGTGGTGAGTCAATGGGGCGCCCCACAGAGCTGTTCTTCTTGTTCTTGTTCTTCTATGTGGTGAGTCAATGGGGCGCCCCACAGAGCTGTTCTTCTTCTTGTTCTTGTTCTTCTATGTGGTGAGTCAATGGGGCGCCCCACAGAGCTGTTCTTCTTCTTGTTCTTGTTCTTGTATGTGGTGAGTCAATGGGGCGCCTCACAGAGCTGTTCTTCTTCTTGTTCTTGTTCTTCTATGTGGTGAGTCAATGGGGCGCCCCACAGAGCTGTTCTTCTTCTTGTTCTTGTTCTTCTATGTGGTGAGTCAATGGGGCGCCCCACAGAGCTGTTCCTCTTGTTCTTGTTCTTCTATGTGGTGAGGCAATGGGGCGCCCCACAGACCTGTTCTTCTTGTTCTTGTTCTTCTATGTGGTGAGTCAATGGGGCGCCCCACAGAGCTGTTCTTCTTGTTCTTCTATGTGGTGAGTCAATGGGGCGCCCCACAGAGCTGTTCTTCTTGTTCTTCTATGTGGTGAGTCAATGGGGCGCCCCACAGAGCTGTTCTTCTTGTTCTTGTTCTTCTATGTGGTGAGTCAATGGGGCGCCCCACAGAGCTGTTCTTCTTCTTGTTCTTGTTCTTCTATGTGGTGAGTCAATGGGGCGCCCCACAGAGCTGTTCTTCTTCTTGTTCTTGTTCTTGTATGTGGTGAGTCAATGGGGCGCCTCACAGAGCTGTTCTTCTTCTTGTTCTTGTTCTTCTATGTGGTGAGTCAATGGGGCGCCCCACAGAGCTGTTCTTCTTGTTCTTGTTCTTCTATGTGGTGAGTCAATGGGGCGTCCCACAGAGCTGTTCTTCTTGTTCTTGTTCTTCTATGTGGTGAGTCAATGGGGCGCCTCACAGAGCTGTTCTTCTTCTTGTTCTTGTTCTTCTATGTGGTGAGTCAATGGGGCGCCCCACAGAGCTGTTCTTCTTCTTGTTCTTGTTCTTCTATGTGGTGAGTCAATGGGGCGCCCCACAGAGCTGTTCTTCTTGTTCTTGTTCTTCTATGTGGTGAGTCAATGGGGCGCCCCACAGAGCTGTTCTTCTTCTTGTTCTTCTATGTGGTGAGTCAATGGGGCGCCCCACAGAGCTGTTCTTCTTCTTGTTCTTGTTCTTCTATGTGGTGAGTCAATGGGGCGTCCCACAGAGCTGTCCACCAGACTTCTCCAGGTCTGTCGTTTGTGTGTCAATGCCTGGCTGTAAGCGCATTATTTTCCTGTCCATCGTGTTTTTGTGTTGTTTTGTTGTTGTTGTTTTTTTCTCTCTTTCCTTCCGTCTCCCCCTCCCTCTCATCTGTCACTCGGGGGATTTAAAAAAAAAAAATTTTTTTAGCAAGGCCATCGTCGTACGTACGTTACAACAGGACTTGATTCAAGACGGGTTTTCCTTGTCGAAATCATTGTATATTGTATTGTGACAATGTCAAATAAAATACTGTAAAAAAAAAAAAAAAAAAAAAAAAAAAAAAAAAAAAAAAGAAGGAAAAAAGAAAAAGAAAAAAGAAAGATCTTAGACGACCATGAGACCTGCGTTGTGCGATATTCACTTAACTCACTCAGTACGGCCAGTCCTCTCTTCTCTTCTACACAGACCCCTCGGATGTCCAGTGGGTGTCTGAATGACCCAACCTTTAGCTTCCGTCGTCAGAACTGTGGTATTCTTTGTCAACATTCACCTCTTCAGTATAAGAGCCTTCCGCTTGCAATATTTTGATGATGGTAATTGGGGTGAAACGCTGTTAACGTCGTCTCTTTCGCCGTTCGTATGGAGAGAGTTAAACTGGTCATTGTACATCCCGATCGTCGGAACAGAAAAACAACAACAACAACAACCAACAAACAGGTGTGGCTTTCCATTGAGACACCACATCACCTGAACGGTGATGTCATTTTTCCTGCCAGATGCCCATGGAATGCACGGAAATACAGCCTGTCGGATAGTAAGACTGAAAGAGAACATACATTGTCTTCTTCTTCTTCGTGTTTTTCTTCTATTAGGCCAATTACTCTGGTGATAATAAATTTAATCTCATGTTAATATTGATATTAGCATTATTTTACTATATTATGTACTGTTTGTTTATTTGTTTTATTTCATTATTTCATTACTTACTGTTTATGAATGTTATTTGATACAAGTCATATGGTTCATCAGCCGTCATGATAAAATTGAAGTGCAACGTTGTGAGCACAGTATAAGCTTTAAGCTTGTTGATGCTCTTTTGTCATTCATTGCATTGTAATCATGTGTATTGTTGAATAATTAAAGATTATTTAAACCAAAGAGAACAGGGTTGGAACGTGTTTCATCGTTGCCAAACACATAATCCTTGTTTCATTGTTTTAATATGCGTTTCCTCATTCCAAATGGATTTACACCCGAGGACTTAAACCCCACCCAACTTTAGATGGAAGGTGGCAGAATGGTTAAGACGCTCGCTCATCTGTCAATACTCTGACCGTGAGGGACTGAGTTCGAATCCCGCTCAGTCTCGTCCTTTCTCCCACGTTTGAGAGGAAAAATCAAACTGAGCGTCTAGTCAATCGGATGAGATGATTAACTCTCTCCATACGAACGGCGAAAGAGACGACGTTAACAGCGTTTCACCCCAATCACCATCATCAAAATATTGCAAGCGGAAGGCTCTTACACTGAAGAGGTGAATGTTGACAAAGAATACCACCATTCTGACGACGGAAGCTAAAGGTTGGGTCATTCAGACACCCACTGGACATCCGAGGGGTCTGTGTAGAGGAGATGAGAGGACTGGCCGTACTGAGTGAGTTAACCGAGGTCCCGTGTGCAGCACGCACTTGGCGCACTGAAAAAGAAAAACAAACAAACAACCAACAACAAAACAACAAACCCACGGCAACAAAGGGATTGTCCTCTGGCAAAATTATGTAGAAGAAACCCACTCTGAGAGATATACAAATATATGGGCATGCACTGAAGGCCTGACGAAGCGCGTCATCTGTCAATACACTGACCGCAAGGGACTGAGTTCGAATCCCGCTCAGTCTCGTCCTTTCTCCCAAGTTTGACAGGAAAATTCAAACTGAGCGTCTAGTCCATCGGATGAGATGATTAACTGAGGTCCCGTGTGCAGCAAACAACAACAACAACACAAAACCCACGGTTGGGTTATATGCTGCCGGTCAGGGCTAGCAGATGTGTTGTATAGCGTATATCTATCTATCTATCTATCTATCTAAAGAGAAAAAAGAAAAAAAACAAACAAACACATCAATCTGTCAAATATTCCAAATTTTCGGAACGATCACGTTCCTTCCTCAAAGGATAAGTTGTTTACATGTTACCAGGGTCACTCTTACGCAGCTATTATGACGCAAGCACGCCATGACGTACATGTTGTGATGCAATTTCACAATGCCAGGTTTCGCCCAGAGCCTAAATAATTGCAATTGTCTATTTTCTTCTACTGTCAAAAAACAAGTTCCTTAAAACCTAACTTACTGAATAACTCAATCAATATATATATATATATGGATTTGTCCGAACGTTGAGAAACTGAGAATAAAAGATTATTTTGCTGGTCAGGCCGAGCAGATGTGGCGTAACGTAACGTATATCATGGATTTGTCCGAACGCAGTGACGCTTCCTTGAGCTTAAGAAACTGAAACTGAAACAAAGAAAACCGGAAGAAGTAACAACCAACCCAGCCGTGGCGACAGGCGAAAGGGCACCAATGAAAGCAAAATGAACAGCGAGCAGCAAGGACGGGCCAGCATCGTCTTCACCGTCATCTTTGACTTGCGGCTGATCGCAACACGCTCGTCCAAGAATTAGTTAAGCTTAACTAAACGCCGATGGTCGGGATCAAGCTATGAAGCAAAGCGCTCACTCACTGTCGATCGAACTATCCTCTTCTGGTTTTTTGACTCACTTGTGTAAACAAAATGAGTCTATGTTTTAACCCGGTGTTCGGTTCTCTCTCTCTCTCTCTCTCTCTCTCTCGTGTGTGTGTGTGTGTGTGTGTGTGTGTGTGTGTGTGTGTGTGTGTGTGTGTGTCCGTGTGTGTGTGTGTGTACCCGTGTGTCTGTGTGTCCGTGGTAAACTTTAACATCGACATTTTCTCTGCAAATACTTTGTCAGTTGACACCAAATTTGGCATAAAAATAGGAAAAATTCACTTCTTTCCAGTCATCTTGTTTAAAACAATATTGCACCTCTGGGATGGGCACAAAAAAAAATAAAAAGAAGCCTAATTATATGCAAACTGCATTTACTGTTATATTTTTATTTTTCGTATTCACTAAACTTGGCACTTTGACCTCTTATTCTGACACAACAACAAGAGGAGTCATTATTATCCTTTTTTGTTCAAACAGGAACTTCTTTTGCAAAGCATGGAATTTTTATTTATTTTGGAAACGTTTTGGTGCAGATAGTAAAAAAGGGAAATTACTCTGTAATTAATGCTAGGGGACTTAATTTATCACAAGTGAGTCTTGAAGGCCTTGCCTCTCTTGTTTTTTCTGTGTGTGCTCATGACAGCTGTCACAGTATACATAACCATACACCGCTGGTTTCAACCCAAAGGTTGTTGAAGGAACGTTCCAACTCGACGGGTGGGGGGAGGGTGGTGGTGGTGGTGGTGGGGGGGGCGGATTTCTGAATAGTGAATGCTTCCTGCCGTGAACTTTGGCCACCTAGCTGTATTCATCAACCATTAATTGCATAACACATCAATTTCCTGAAAGGGTTGAGTGACTTATATACAAAAACGACATAGAACGTCTGAGGAAACATGCAGATGCAGATGGGCAGAATTTCGAGAAATGAAACCAGTGCGACCTAACCAGGCAAGAGAAAAAGTTAGAAAGTTAGAGGAAGAGACACTCTGTGTGTGTGTGTGTGTGTGTGTGTGTGTGTGTGTGTGTGTGTGTGTGTGTGTGCGTGAGAGAGAGAGAGAGAGAGAGAGAGAGACGGTGGGAGAGACAGAGACGGAGAGTCAGAGAGAGAGAGAGAGAGAGACAAAGAGAGAGAGACAGACAAAAGAGAGAGAGAGACAGACAGACAGACACACACACACACACACACAGACAGAGACAGAGAGATATAGAGAGACAGAGAGAGAGAGACAGGCTGGGCTTACAGGAAAGAAAACCTGGCAAACGTGAGCGAGTCAAAGTGGAGATGGTATCTTTCATGAAGCAATCTCTGAGGCTGGGATCAGTATTGTTGGCCAGAATCCTCTTGTTTGCTCTTGGTTTTATAACTCTCTCTCTCTCTCTCTGAGCTAAAAGCTTCGAGGATGAGAGACGAGGTCAGGTTATATGTAGCATACTCTTTGGACAAATGTTTCGTGTCCAACGTCTGTGGTGAGGACATGACCGAAGAAATCTTTTGTAAAACGGGAGAAACAGCGCATCTGCCGCTCTGTCTGTCCGTGTTTCTCTTTGTCTGTCTGTCTACCCTCCCCGCCCCCTCCTCCCCTTTCTATCTCTCTCTGACCCTCTGTCTCTCTCAAGCCCTCGCCTTTATTTATTTATTTATTTTTTTTTTTTTTTTTTTTATTACTCATATTGATTATTATCCCTGATGCTCACTCCCTCTCTCTCCTATTGTACATATGCTGTCCTTGACTCTCTCTCTCTCTCTCTCTCTCCTATTATACAGATATTGTCCTTGACTCTATGTGTCTGTCTGTCTCCCTCTCTGTCTCCTATTATACATATATTATCCATGACTCCCTCGCTCTCTCTCTTTCCCCGGTCCCCCCACCCCCCATCCTCTCTCTCTCTCTCGTTCTCTCTCTGTCTCAACACACCAACACACATACACACTCACCCCCCCAACCCCCCACAAATGCACATAGACATATGCATACACAAATCCATACACGCACACATATATGCACCCCCTACCTCCACACCACACGCGCGCGCGCGAGTACACACACACACACACACACACACACACACACACACACACTGACACAGACACAGACACACACACACACTGACTGACTGACGGGCGCAATAGCCGAGTGGTCAAAGCAATTGAATTCCCGGGTTCGAATCTCGGAAACGGCGCCTGGTGGGTAAAAGATGGATTATTTTCTCGATCTCCCATGTCAGCACACGTGCAGACCTGCTTGTGCCTGAACCCCATTCGGTGTGTATACGCACGTGGAAGATCAAATACGCGCGTTAAAGATCCTGTATCCGTGTCAGCGTTCGGTGGGTTATGAAAACAAGGGCATACCCAGCATGTACCCCACCCCCACCCCCCGAAAACGGAGTATGACTGCCCACATGGTGGGGTAGATAAACAAAACGGTAATACACGTGAAATTTGACATGTCTGTCTGAATGTGTTTGTGTGCGTGCCTGAAACCTGGTTGAATGACACAGGAAACGAACTTGTGATGAGCGTCCAGTGGCAGCCGTCAGTCGACTCTACCCAGGCGGGCAACCTGTTGTGCAAAATGACCCAGTGTTTCAAAAGCGCTGACAGCTTGGTCTCCGACCGAAGGTAGGCGTTACATCAGTTTCCATATCACTTTACAGTACATTTTTAACAGATTTCTGCAAAGAGAGGACATGGGCTCTCAAGGCAATGGCAGAAGCAGCAGAAAAGAGTTCCAGTTGGATCTGGTCGAGGAGGAATTTTCCCTACGCAAACTAGGCGTACGATGGCTCAGTGGTTAAAACATCTGCCAGAAAAGGTGACTCAGTTCTGAAGTGGCGACCAACCTGGAGGCGCGGGTTCGAACCTGCTGAGGACCAGAAAAAATAGAAGAGAAAAGTCGGCAATACAAGGGCATCCAGGAGTCATGACCTGGGTGCGGCCCGGCCCCCTTAGGAGTTAATGGCCGAAACACTTGACTGAGGGGGGCTTCTTCTCTGAAGACCTTGTACTGTCCAGCTCTCCCTAGAGTTTCTTATCACAGATACAGTTTGGGATCCACGTAACGCTGTAACACGCTCGTATCAACCCTGTCCGTCTACCTGTGTGCTTGTGTGTGCTCGTACGAGATAGATAGATAGATAGACAGATAGAGAGAGACAGAGACAGAGACAGAGAGAGAGAGAGAGAATATGAGATCAAAAGGGAAAACAACATAAGAAAATGATTTTGAAAAAAAGGAGAATAGAAAATAAAGTGATCAGAAAAGGGAAAGAAAGAAGAATGAACAGAAAAATACAATTCTGGAAAAAAAAGGCAGAAAGAAAGGAAAGACGTAAGAAAAGAAAAGAAAGAAAGAGAGACTAGAAAGAAAGAAAGAAAGAAAAAAACCCCCAACAAAACAGTATTATAAAAAAAAAGAAAGAAAGATCAAAAGAAGGTTTTAAGCCGTTTTCGTAATCCACCCTTCTTCCCCTCCCATCCACCCACACCCCTACCACCACCACCACCCACACACCCCACCTCCCACCCACTCCCCG
>NC_134884.1:38176408-38181408 GCF_041734735.1 Babylonia areolata | reverse complement strand
TGATTCCCCCACCACCCTCAGCCCCCATCCCCTTATCATAACGAGCTGCAACGTGCCTGTCACAATTGATAACTTCCGTTAGAAAATACCAAACGCTTTCAGTCCTGGCTATGGTAAATAATACACAAACAAGCGAGGCACGGCCTTCAAGACTCACTTGTGACATGCACTTACTACAACAATTGAATCAAAACACACACACAAAAGAAAATCAATTGCAAAACAAAAGTCATGTGCACCTCCCAACATAGAAATATAGACCACACAAAGTTGTGTTGGATTTCACATTGTTTAGTTGTTTTTTTTTTTCACTTTTTTTTCAAAAACGTAACCCCCGTCTCTTCCCCCCCCCCCCATCCCCACCCCCATCCCTGAGCCACTTACCCCATTTGCAGAGAAAGTTCTTTTCTTCCAAAGGGGGGAACTTCCCCCTCCCCCCGCCTCACCCACTTCCCCCTCCCAATACAAGACGGCACCAGAACAATGATGGAATACAAACATGTAATAATAACAACAGTGCATTTCTTGGGGGGGGACAGGGACAGGAAGAGGAAGAGGAGGATGTGAGAAGACAGCTCAAATCCTTCAACGTTGATTTCGCCGCGTCTGTGGTCAAAACACTCCATCTAGCTGATTCCTTTTTTTTTCTTTCTTTCTTTCTTTCTTTCTTTCTTTTTTTTTCCCTTTATTTTTCAGAAGACTATCAGTCTTCGGGGACAAGCACGACTCCATTTGCATTTTGTAAAAATCTCTGTCCTTTCCCCTGTCTCTTTCTCTCTCCGTTTGTGTGTCTGTCACTGTGTCTGTGTCTGTGTCTGTGTGTTTCTCTCTCACTAACTCTCTCACCCAATCACACACAGACACAGACACACACACATAAGGCCTACCCCAAAAGAAAACAAGCGGACTACACACCCCAGCCCTCCATTGTCGAAGGGAGGTAAAAAAAAAGAAAAGAAAGTAAACACACTGCGCCTGCGCACTGACCCCCTACACCGGAAGGAAGTGTCGAGCGAAGAACCACCGGAGTGTTGGTGATGACTGGCTTCCACTGGACTACCACGAAGAGAGAGACAGTGGGTGAGGGAGGAGGGGATAATTAATCAATTATTTTTTTCGTTTATCAATTCATTTACCTATCTGTTTGTTTATTTGTTTGCTTATTAATTAGTTTATTTGTTTATCTATTACAAGAAAGTTTTGCTTTAGTAATCGAGCTACTAATGCATGGAATCAACTGCCACCTCAGCTAAGACAAGCACCATCTACTAACTCATTCAAGTATCAGCTGGATAATTGTAATTCTACAAAATTCTCAACTATTTGTTGTTGTTGTTTTTTTTCTTGTTTTTTTTTTTTGAGAGTTTGACGAATAAATAAACTATGAATGGAGCGTCAAACCTTCACCAAAATCTATCAAGATATATTATGAAACAAAGAAGGGATTGGTTAAAAGCTTCGAAGCTTCCTTTGTCCCTATCCTGCGACTACTACAACTACTACTAACCCATCCGACCACACAGGGCCATATCAGGCATGAAAATCTTTATGAATACTGGTTCTGTACAACCTGAATTCCAAACAAATATAACTGGAAAAACTAAACAAACAAAACAACAACACACAGACACACACATAGTTCAGTTCAGTTGCTTCAGGAGGCATCACTGCGTTCGAACAAATCCATATACCCTACACCACCTCTGCTAAGCAGTTGCCTGACCTGCAGCGTAATTACGTAACATTACGCGCGACAGTCACACACCACAGACATACAGACAGACAGACAGACAGACAGACACACACACACACACACACACACACACACACACACACAAGGCACACACAAACCACGGGAAAAGAAAACTAGGCACAAGGACAGTCACATCCATGCAACACCAATGACATGCCTCTTACATCCTTGGGGTGGATAAGGAAATAGAGCGAAGGTAAAGAAAGGAAGGAAGGGAGGATAGAATGGAGGAAGGGGGAAGCAAAGAAGGAAGGATTGAATGGAGGAAGGAGGAAGAAAAAGAAAGAAAGAAACAATGAAAAGAAAGAAAGAAGAACGACAAGAAAACAATAAAGGAGGAAAACTGTTATAATTATTTCTTAATAATAATTAACGGACACTAGTGACAAGTTAAGGAACCTACATAAATCAAAATGTTTATATTGTTCACTAAAACACCCCAGAATTTTTTTCATCGGGGGCGTGGGGTGGGGTGGGGGGACAAACACAAACTTAACCCTCTCACAGGCACCACTGAACACCACCGAAGTGACTCAGCAGCAGTGCAGGGTCTCCTCTGGTGTGTGGCCTTCTGGCGACCTAACATCGATGGTTCCCCGTGGACTGCCGACCCTGGAACTGCAACGGACGAACCCGGGTGTGGCCGTGTATGGGGGGAATCTAAATGAGCGGCGTGGGAGTAATGCCACTGAAACGGTGCAGATGATGGGGCAGCAAAAAACAACAGCAAAAAACAAAAAACAAACTTAACCCTCACACACACACACACACACACACACACACACACACACACACACACACACACACCTCCTCCCACGCACGCACACAGAAACATATGCATACCCATCCTCTCCTTTCTCCATACATACACATACCAACACCTCCACCACCACCAAACCACCATCACATCACCACCACCATCAAAACCACCACCATCAAACCACCACCACCATCACCACCACCACCACCATCAAACCACCACCATAACCACCACCATCACCACCATCATCAAACCACCACCATAACCACCACCATCAAACCACCACCACCATCAAACCACCACCATAACCACACCATCACCACCCCCATCAAACCACAACCACCACCATCACCACCACCACCACCATCACCACCACCACTGCCATCAAACCACCACCACCATCACCACCATCATCAAACCACCACCACCACCACCACCACCACCATCACAATCAAACCACTACCACCATCAAACTACCAGCACCATCAAACCACCACCACCATCACCTTCCTCAGCGTCCCACCCACCCACCTACCCACCCACCAACCAACCAACCAACCAGACCAACCAAGCCAGCCAACCCTCTCAGTCCCTGTCAATGGCTGTAAAATATCTTCGTGACGGAGGCTGCACGTGCGTCACACACACCATCAATATCACCAAGTAGCGGCAGCAGCATTGGCTGGAACCACCACAAACACGGGGACGATCATAACAATAAAAGTCTCCGATGCTCACCCTTCCGTGATAGACACAAAAGGACACACACGCACGCACACACACGCACGAACACGCACACACACACACGCACACACACACACACACACATAGTTGGCCAACAGAGAGAAAGTCGATTAAACTATCAAAATAAATACAGAAAACTGCTTCTGATAAAAAAAAACAAAAGAGCAACACACACACAAACACACACACACACCATAACAAAATACACAATAAATTAACAAACTCTTGGGCTTTTTTTCTTTCTTTTTTTTTTTTTTTTTAATCCGAGAAGATAAAAACAAAGAAAGATAACCAACAGCAACAAGACAACAACGCTATAACATCGAAAGCCAACGGGATATATTAAAAAAACAACAAAACAAAAAAAAAAAAAACCCAGACAAATAAACAAAAACCACCACCAAAAACCGAAAAAAAAAAAAAAAAGGTCACAAACAAGGGACAGCTAATGGCTGCATCCGGCAAGACATTTTCTTGTTGTTTCTCTCCCCTTTTATTGACGTCATTTTCGCACAGCCTGGAACGATCGTTATTACAAGGGCTTTGAAAGGCACCAAGAGATCTTTGGAAGCAAAACGATGGAGGAGCATAGCAAAGCAAAGAAAAAAAAAACTTCCAGAATTGTACTTTTTTTTGTTTTTTTGTTTTTGTTTTTTCCACGCGATGCACGATTCAACAATTCAACAATATCGGTCCAGGGCCTGGTTGCATAAGCCAAACTCTGCAGCGCTAAGAATGTTCCTCTGTATGTGGAGTTTACCGCGGAGGTGGGAAGATTCCTAACGATAAGAAAAGTTAGCGTTGCTAAGTTCACTCATACAACCTTCCCCCCCCCCCCCCCCAGTGGTTTTGTCGTGAAGATGAAGAATGGCAATTTGCGATACATTATTCTAGACTTGGGTTCTTTCTGCTTGACACATTGCATATCTATCTATCTCTCTATCTATCTGTGTGTGTGTGCGTGTGCGTGTGTGGTGTGGGAAGATGTGCAATGCGACTTGGTTGACTGAAATGGACAGGCACGTGAATTTCAGTAATCTGTATTTTATTTGTATATAGCTATTTCCATTTGGTGCCATTTTAATTTATCTTTTTGTTTTCTATTCATTTTATTTGTTCGTTGTTTTCCTCTCATGTTGGACATGTGCTGCTGCCAAAAAAAAGAAAATCTCTGTACCAAAGTATAGACAATAAAGTTTGTGTATTGTGTATTGTATTGTTTCCTCACTCCGCCCTGGTGTGAATGGGAACCTGACTTCAGGCTGGGCCGGAAAAGTCAAAACGACGGAAGGGGAGGACTGACACCCGCCTTGCTATGCCGAGCCCTAGACCTGGTAGCCATAACAGACTGGAGCCTTTAGTCTTAAAAAGTGTTGTTGTTTTTCTGAAAAAAAAAATCCAGGAAACCAGCATTCGCTTGCATACAATGACCAGTTCGTATGACCGGACTTAAAAAGATAATTCATTCCTTCCCCTTCCCAGTTTCACTTTCGCAACACAGAAATCAGAGCACACCATGATCAGTATACGTTCACAAGATGGCATTTCTAGGGTATGAATGATCATTTCCGACCGTGAAACAAACCATATTTCCAGTTCACAGAAACAGGCCTTCACAAAATGTTACTGGCGTGATTTTCTTTTTCCAGCGGCCTCAACAATCGCACGAGCACATCGAAACGACACTGACATTAAAAATAATAATAATTTATCTGTGTTGCAAAATAGCATACTACATCATGT
>NC_134884.1:38166408-38171408 GCF_041734735.1 Babylonia areolata | reverse complement strand
ACGATTTCCATGTGTGTGCAAGGACCAATGTTGTCACACACACACACACACACACACACACACACACACACACACACACACAAACACGCGCGGGCACTCACATACACGGACGCACGTACTCACATACAAAACACATTCGGACAATGGGACTGTCACAAAACGAACTCAGCACGTGAATCACGATTTCCATGTGTGTGAAAGGACCAATGTTGTCACACACACACACACACACACACACAAACACGCGCGGGCACTCACATACACGGACGCACGCACTCACATACAAAACACATTCGGACAATGGGACTGTCACAAAACGAACTCAGCACGTGAATCACGATTTCCATGTGTGTGCAAGGACCAATGTTGTCACACACACACACACACACACAGGTGAAAAGTCTTCCATTGTCCACATTGGAATACAGCCCTCCGGCCAAGCGGGGGTGAGGGGGGGGTATATCGTTTTAAGCATTTTGTTACACCTCTTGAACAGTTCGAACACACAAATACACATGCACACACGCACATGCACACATGCACATACACATTTATTTAAGCACGCATTCACGTACCTTCGGATACATACGCTAAACGTGCACTTGCATGCAACAGTGAACTGTGGATCACCTTGGTTGTCTGTTTTCTCATATACATTGCTTCTGCTACAGCTGGTGTTTTCAATGAATTTTCATTATCATTCGAAAGAATGTTTGCAACACGATTGTGATTGATGTTGACCCAACAAAGAATTTATCAGACTACATTTTTTTTGGCCCCGTTTATCGGCGTGTGAGGTGCAATGAAAGAGAACGAGATCAAAGTGGAGAGAGAGAGAGAGAGAGAGAGAGAGAGAAAGCGAAAGAGAGAGATAGAGGGGGACACACGGAAACACACACACATACACCCCCACCACACACACACACACACGCACGCACGCACGCACACACATAACCCCCCCACCCCCACCACCTCACCCCACACACTGAAGGAGCGAGACATTCGAGACTCTAATGAACAACCTCCAAAAGCCTAACTAACTAGATTTTTCAACAAGAGTGCCAGCAACAACGACGACGACAACAGCAGAAGCAACATCAGCTATTAGGGGGCTTAGTAGGTGGTGTCCTAAGTACTTTAAATCAGAACAGGCACCACTGAACACCACCGAAGTGACTCAGCAGCAGTGCAGGGTCTCCTCTGGTGTGTGGCCTCCTGGCGACCTAACATCGATGGTTCCCTGCGGACTGCCGACGCTGGAACTATGACGGACGAACCCGGGTGTGGCCGTGTATGGAGGAATCTAAATGAGCGGCGTGGGGAGTAATGCCACTGAAACGGTGCAGATGATGGGGCAGAAAAAAAAAGAAAAAAAGAAAAAAAAGAAGCAACATCAGCAACATCAGCAGCAACAGCAGAAAAGACTCGAGGAAGACTTGTACACACAAACTTTCGACTCACACGTTCGACGCTTGCTTGCTTGATCGTCCAGACAGTTCGTTCACCCACGTACAGTGGAGGTCTGGTCGTGCTGTGTGACAAGGTTGAAAATTAAAGGTTCCATGTGTAAAGGATACAATACAATACACAATACACACAAAATACAAAACTTTATTGTCTATACTTTGGTACAGAGATTTCCTTTCTGGCAGCAGCACATGTCTAACATAACAAGAAAACAACAAACAAATAAAATGAATAGAATATAAAAAAGATAAATTAAATGGCACCAAATGGAAATAGCTATATACAAATATACAGATTACTGAAATTTACGTGCCTCTCCATTTCAGTCAGCCAAGCCGCATTGCACATCTACTCCCCCCCCCCCAACACACACACACACACACACACACACTCCACGCGCACACATACACACTCTCTCTCTTCCCCTCTCTCTCTGTCTCTCTCTCTTCACAAAGTATGCAACTACAAAGATCATAGTTCATTCAAAAATCAAACATCACCAGAGTAAGACAATAATTAAACCAAAAAGCAGCACTTCCATAGTTCACAAAAAAATAAGAGGCATCACAGAAGAACAACTTTCATTCATTCATTCAAACTAATCAAATGAACGTATGCAACGTTTCAGTGCCCCCAGGGGGCACACGAAATAACTCCTTGCCTTGCCTTGCCTTGCCAATATCATTATACGGCCACTGAGGCAGCGCAGGAGTCACATCCATTGTGTCCAGGGCTTAGCGTGTGAGGACGGGACCTAGTCATCTCCTTCCGTCGTTAAAAAAAAAAAAAAAAAAAAAAAAAAAAAAAAAACCTTCCCCAACCGAAGTCAGGTACCCATTCATACCTTGTCGGAGCGAAAAAAAATTCGGAGTAAAGTGTCTTTCCCAATGAGACAACACCATGCCGAAACCGGTCCTGGGACTGGTGAACACTGGATCAAATTAATGTCCAACGCTTAACTGATTCTGCCACGGTGTGTAGTTAAGAGCTAAGTTTAACTCACTCAGTACGGCCAGTCCTCTCTTCTCCTCTATACAGACCCCTCGGATGTCCAGTGGGTGTCTCAATGACCCAACCTTTAGCTTCCGTCGTCAGAATTGTGGTATTCTTTGTCAACATTCACCTCTTCAGTATAAGAGCCTTCCGCTTGCAATATTTTGATGATGGTAATTGGGGGTGAAACGCTGTTAACGTCGTTTCTTTCGCCGTTCGTATGGAAAGAGTTAACGACCAAGTGGCTCCTTTTGGTCATAACTGTTCGAGGGTGGGGGGGAGGGGAGTCCTGGATGTCTGACTGGGTGGGAGTTCCATCTGGTGTTCAATGGGAGAGCTCTGTATGAAAGTAGAGGTGTGTGTGTGTGTGTGTGAGTGTGTGTGTGTGTGAGTGTGTGTGTGTGTGTGTGTGTGTGTGTGTGTGTGTGTGTGTGTGTGTGTGTGTGTGTGTGTGTGTGTGTGTGTGAGTGTGTGTGTGTGTGTGTGTGTGTGTGTGTGTGTGTGTGTGTGTGTGTGTGTGTGTGTGTGTGTGTGTGTGTGTGTGTGTGTGTGTGTGTGTGTGACGAGCTGGAGATTTTTTCTGGCGTTCTGACGGGGACGTCTTCGCTGTATAAAGAAGGGTGAAGTCCTGGCTGTCTGAAGAAGGGTGAAGTCCTGGCTGTCTGAAGAAGGGTGAAGTCCTGGCTGCCTGAAGAAGGGTGAAGTCCTGGCTGTCTGAAGAAGGGTGAAGTCTTGGCTGTCTGAAGAAGGGAGAAGGGTGAAGTCCTGGCTGTCTGAAGAAGAGTGAAGTCCTGGCTGTCTGAAGAAGGGAGAAGGGTGAAGTCCTGGCTGTCTGAAGAAGGGTGAAGTCTTGGCTGTCTGAAGAAGGGAGAAGGGTGAAGTCCTGGCTGTCTGAAGAAGGGTGAAGTCCTGGCTGTCTGAAGAAGGGAGAAGGGTGAAGTCCTGGCTGTCTGAAGAAGGGTGAAGTCCTGGCTGTCTGAAGAAGGGTGAAGTCCTGGCTGCCTGAAGAAGGGTGAAGTCCTGGCTGTCTGAAGAAGGGTGAAGTCCTGGCTGTCTGAAGAAGGGTGAAGTCCTGGCTGCCTGAAGAAGGGTGAAGTCCTGGCTGCCTGAAGAAGGGTGAAGTCCTGGCTGTCTGAAGAAGGGTGGTCCTGGCTGTCTGAAGAAGGGTGAAGTCCTGGCTGTCTGAAGAAGGGAGATGGATGAAGTCCTGGCTGTCTGAAGAAGGGTGACGTCCTGACAGTTCATGCTGCCATTCTGAAGGGGAAGTCTTGACTTTTTGAAAAGGGGATGATGTCTGAAGATGCGTGATGTCCTGGATTTTACTCTGGCGTTCTGAAGGGGATGATGTCTTGGCTGTTTGAAGAGGGACGATGTCCTGGCTGTTCCTGTGGCGTTCTGAGGGGTTAAGTCCTATCAGAAGAGGGGTGATGTCCTGGCTGTTTGAAAAGGGTGATGTTAAGTCTGGGCTGTCAGAAGAGGGGTGATGTCCTGACTGTTTGAAAAACTGTTTGAAAAGGGTGATGTTAAGTCTTGGCTGTCTGAAGAGGGGTGATGTCCTGGCTGTTTGAAGAGAACTGAAGTCCTGGCTGTCTGAAGAGGGGTGATGTCCTGGCTGTCTGAAGAGGGGTGATGTCCTGGCTGTTTGAAGAGGGGTGATGTCCTGGCTGTCTGAAGACGGGTGATGTCCTGGCTGTCTGAAGAGGGATGATGTCCTGGCTGTCTGAAGAGGGGTGATGTCCTGGCTGTCTGAAGAGGGGTGATGTCCTGGCTGTTTGAAGAGGGGTGATGTCCTGGCTGTCTGAAGACACACACACACACACACACACACACACACACACACACACACACACACACAACATCGCGTGTGTGTGTTGTTTACCCCCCATAACACAGAGTTGCACAGAGAAGCAAACCTTTTGTTGTTCATGTCAAAGCCAAACGTAAACGTGTAGATATACGGCCACTATTTGAACAGCCTTTGTAGCATAACCATTTCCTACATCACACCCTCTCTCTGTCTCTCTCTCTCCCTCTGTCTCTCTCTATGATGTCTCTTGTCTCTCTCTGTCTCTCTCTCTTACACAACACAAACACACGCGCGCGCGCGTGGTGTGTGTGTGTGTGTGTGTGTGTGTGTGTGTTGCTTCGTTTGTCTCATTCCGTTAATTTTGTGAAAACAAGTGTCATGTTCCTGGATGCCACAAAGTTAGCATCATACAGTCCATCCGGCTGTGGCACTGGTTATTAAAGTGAAAACTAAAGACCCCGTTGCACTTCACAGCCAGCAGGGGCAGTGAATTCATATCCACCGTGCCCAGTAGAGGCCTAGACAAAAGATGGCAGGTGAGCCCAGTCGTTCTCTGTCCCTACGTCATGGTGTTAATCTCCCCCCACCTCAACCCCCCCCCCCCCCCCTCCATTCGAAGTCAGGAACCCATTCACACCTGGCTGGAGAAATGGAAATTAGAGCGGTGTAGAGTGCCGTTCCCCCTCCCCCTCGCTCCATCCCCCCCTCCCACCCCACCTTCCCCCCAAGGACA
>NC_134884.1:38151408-38156408 GCF_041734735.1 Babylonia areolata | reverse complement strand
CACACTCTCACGTTTCTCGCTGCATGTAAGCCGAAGGGTGCTTCGGAACCGAAACCTCTTAAAAGGCCGAGGAGCAATGACTTCGATAGATCTCTTTTCTTTTTATAACTTTGCTTTTTAGAGTGCAAATTCTTTTTTATATAAAATTTTTTTTATAGGATGGAGTGAGGGGGTGAGGAGGGCCTTTTAGCGACGATGAAGAAAACAGTAATGGAAATGAAAGAAAACAAAACTCGTAATGTGAAGGTGAAATCCCCCCCCCCCCCCCTTCCCATTTTATTTTACTGTGGATGTTAAAGCCCCATAAAAGACGGGGAGCATGACTTCGGTACATATCTTTTTCTGATAACTTCTTGTCTTTCAGAGTTTTTTTGTTTTTTTTTTTTTTTTTTTGGGGGGGGGGGGGGGTGGTGGGGGTATGGGGAGGGGGGGGAATGATGATTACAACAATGAAGAAAACAGTAAATGAAACGTAACGTACAGGTAAAGTTCTCACCATACACACTATTTTTTTTGTTTTGTTTTAAAGTGCTGATGCTAATTCTCCCAAACCTGTAAAAATTCCTCAAAGCCTTCTCTCCCAGCACCCGAACAGACATTCATAACCGTACTCACTCATGCGCGCGTATGCACACGCACATTCACGCACCTGTGTACCAACCTTGCCTGCACACACACACACACACACACACACACACACACACACACACACACACATGCTCCGACTTGTATTCCAGGTACTGCAATGGGTGCACGAAAACCTCTTCTCACAACAGAAATAAAAGACCCCTGCCTCCCGCTTCCTTCTTCATCTCCCATCCCCTCAAAAAAGATGTCTATCAAATAGAAACGGCATCACGTTTTGGTTGCATCGATAGAAAAAGCAACAACAAAATTAACAACACAGAATCCACACACACACACACACACACACACACACACACACAAAACCACCACCACCACCCACAAAGACATAACCTCACCTCACCTCACCTCAGGCCCATAACTACGAAGTTGGGGGAAGCCTGAGGACCGCAGACGCAACCTTCCTTCTCCATCTGTCTCTGTCGGCAGCCGCCGACAGCAGCTCACGTGTGTGGAGTCCGGTCCATTGTTTGATGTTCTCATGCCAGTTCTTCCGCTGTCCTCCTCTTCTTCTCCCGCCCTCGATGGTGCCTTGCATGATTGTTTTGGACAAGCTGGTGTGTCGAGTGTTGTGTCCAAACCATATCAGCTTGTGTCTCTTCACAGTTGAAAGGAGAGGTTCCTGAGGTCCAGCAAGGTTCTCAGTTCTGCTGCGTACATGTTCATTGGTCCTGTGCTCGATCCAGGGAATTTGAAGGAGCTTCCTCAGGCATTTGTTCTCGAAGGCCTGGATCTTCCTTTCAGTTTCGGCCGTCAGTGTCCATGCCTCGCAACCATACAGTACAATGGAGACTACCAGGGCTTTGTAGAGTTTGAATTTTGTGGAGAATCGGATGTTACTTTTCCACACTCTGTTCAGTTTGGTCATGGCTGCAGTGGCTGTGCCAATGCGAATTCTTATTTCTGCTTTGCTGCTTCCATCTTTTGTCAGGGTTGCTCCTAGATATTTGAAGTTCCCGACATCTTCCAGTTGTTCTCCGTTCATGAAAATAGTGGCATGGGCCATGTTCACGCTGTTTACCATGGGTTTCGATTTATCTGTGCTGACCTCCATTCCGTAAGCACCCGCTCTATCAACAAGTCTGCTGGTAAGTTCCTGCAGTTCTTCGTTCGTTCCTCCCATCAGATCTATATCATCAGCAATGACATAAATATGCAATAAAATATCACGTCCTATGTAATTCTATATCGCTCATGCCATACAACTGGCAAACGCAACACAGCCCACTGATACTGGACTTTCGCGGCCGGGCGGGACGAAAATCTACGGCAACACCAAACACAGCAACAAAAAGTTAAACACAACATGACAATGCCATACATTATGACAAGATTCTGGACTTATTTGTGACCACGTCATCACCATGTCTGTCTAAAGATCCTTCGTGTATCTGTGACCAGGTCATCACCATGTCTATCCAAGATCCTTCACGTATCTGTAACCAGGTCATCACCATGTCTATTCAAGATCCTTCACGTATCTGTGACCAGGTCATCACCATGTCTATTCAAGATCCTTCACGTATCTGTGACCAGGTCATCACCATGTCTATCCAAGATCCTTCACGTATCTGTGACCAGGTCATCACCATGTCTATCCAAGATCCTTCACGTATCTGTGACCAGGTCATCACCATGTCTATCCATGATCCTTCACGTATCTGGGACCAGGTCATCACCATGTCTATTCAAGATCCTTCACGTATCTGTGACCAGGTCATCACCATGTCTATCCATGATCCTTCACGTATCTGGGACCAGGTCATCACCATGTCTATTCAAGATCCTTCACGTATCTATGACCAGGTCATCACCATGTCTATCCATGATCCTTCACGTATCTGGGACCAGGTCATCACCATGTCTATCCATGATCCTTCACGTATCTGGGACCAGGTCATCACCATGTCTATCCATGATCCTTCATGTATCTGTTACCAGGTCATCACCATGTCTATCCATGATCCTTCACGTATCTGTAACCAGGTCATCACCATGTCTATTCAAGATCCTTCACGTATCTGGGACCAGGTCATCACCATGTCTATTCAAGATCCTTCACGTATCTGTGACCAGGTAATCACCATGACTATTCAAGATCCTTCACGTATCTGTGACCAGGTCATCACCATGCCTGTCTTAAACTCGTGCGTATTATGATATACCTATCTATAAAGACAAGGTTGAAGATCCTTTTTTTTCTTTTTTTTTTTTTAGAAAGTGTCTGGGTTTGTTCCAGTGTACCTTTCATTAACATGTGTGCCAGCTGAATCGATAACATAAGCAGCATTAACTTGAAGTTGTGTACCTTGTGAATGGAGAGGGTTACCACTCTTTACTAAACAGCCGCAGGACCACTGAATCAATATCATCTGTGTCTAGGGCTCGGCGGGGCCCACTGCGCTCTCTCTCCTTCCGCCATTATAACCCTCCCCAGCGAAAAGTCAGGTACCCCCATTCCCACCTGGGTGGAGTGAGGAGAATCGGAAGTCTGTCGCTGAGTCATGTACGATGGGCACAACAATCAAGTGGCTAGAGCGTTGGGCTTTCAGTCTGACGGTCCTGGGTTCGAAACCCGGTATCGGCGCCTGGAGATTTTTTTTTTTCCCGATCTCCCAGGTCAACAATAGGTGTACAGCCGTAGCTAGTGTCTTAATTTCCCTCCGTGTGTAGTAGTATACACGTGCAGAAGGTCGAATGCGTACGGCACTCCATGTTAGAGTTCGGTGGGTTATGGAGACAAGAACATACGTTACATGCATTCCCCCGAAATCTGAGTATGGCTGCCTTGTATGGCGGGAAGTAAAAACGGTCATGCACAAAAAAAAGCCCCCTTGTTGATCTTTCCGAATGCATGTGGGTGTTGTAGCCCACGAACACAGAAATAAAGCGAAATGTCCATGCATCAATGGTATGGAGCTTTTCGAAATGATGGATGAGCGCGCAGAACACACTGACACAGATCAGTCGCTTGATATCTCCTCCACACTGCTGCAACTTCTCACACCCACCCGTGTGAGACTTTCTCGTGTACACCGCCAAAGCTTTTCCTGGCTTTCAAAGTGTTCTTCGCTGGGTAAAAGTTTGATAATCATCGGACAACCTGCAATGTGTGTGTGTGTGTGTGTGTGTGTGTGTGTGTGTGTGTGTGTGTGTGTGTGTGTGTGCGTGAGTTCGTGCGTGCGTGCGTGCGTGCATGCGTGTGTGTGTGTGCGCGCGCGCGCGTGATATTCATTCGTGTCCGACGATGACCATTAGAACACCGGAGGAGGCAACGTGCTGTCCCAACTATCTGGGCCAGAACGTGATTCATAGACGAGAGTGTCTTGCTCAAGTTACATCACCACTCCCTCCTCAGCCAAGAGAGCTTTGGGACAGTCCGCGTTGGGGTTGTCCCCAAAAGCCAACTCTGGCCCCCCCCCCCAAGCCTGCAACCCAAGGAGACAGTGCAATGTTGCCATTATTCACATTGCACGTGTCGTTGTGTCCACAGTGGCATTATGCCCCTGTATCACTGTGCTTCAGTATCTCTGCCTGTGTATTGTATTGTATTGTATTGTATTTCTTTTTATCACAACAGATTTCTCTGTGTGAAATTCGGGCTGCTCTCCCCAGGGAGAGCGCGTCGCTATACTACAGCGCCACCCATTTTTTGTATTTTTCCTGCGTGCAGTTTTATTTGTTTTTCCTATCGAAGTGGATTTTTTTTTTTACAGAATTTTGCCAGGAACAACCCTTTTGTCGCCGTGGCTTCTTTTACGTGCGCTAAGTGCATGCTGCACACGGGACCTCGGTTTATCGTCTCATCCGAATGACTAGCGTCCAGACCACCACTCAAGGTCTAGTGGAGGGGGAGAAAATATCGGCGGCTGAGCCGTGATTCGAACCAGCGCGCTCAGATTCTCTCTCGCTTCCTAGGCGGACGCGTTACCTCTAGGCCATCACTGTCATGACTGTCATCGCGCCTGCAGATCACGATGCCTCCATACAACTGTACCTGGCTATTATTGTTGTCTACATATCACTATACCCACTAACCAAATGTGGCTCAGCTTTATCTCTTTAAATAAATAAATGAAGCCAGACATCACTGCGGACAAGACATCAATCCATCGGTTGTGATAATCATTTATCACTACAACCACGTTAAAAAAAAATTGTCGCTCACGTAACGTCTGTGCAAAGTTTTGTCCCCCCCCCCCCCCCCCCACCATAATTTAGTTACGAGCAATCTTTCTTTCGAAGTGGGTGGGTGAGTGGAGGGGGGATAAGGGGTGGGGTGGGGGTGTGGGGGTCTTTAATGTGAGGAAATACTGACACACGCACAATTTCCCTTTATTGTCTCATTTGAAAGA
>NC_134884.1:38131408-38143908 GCF_041734735.1 Babylonia areolata | reverse complement strand
GACAGAGAGAGACGGAAAGCTGTTGATTTCCATGAGGATCAGTCTCAATATGAGAAGAAGAGGAGAATGGCTTCCCTGCCGCCATTACACTCGGATAATACAACGTTCACTGCAGTCTGTTCAAGCATGGGCACGATTTCTTTTTTCCACCCTCACCGACCACACACTAGGCAAGAGAAAGAGCTAAAAAGAAAGGTGACACTGTATGCGGTAAGGAAGCGAATTTGAAGGGGAAAAGGAAGTCACTTAACAGTAGAATGATGCTGATTTATTCTGTTATCTTATTCTTTTTGGGGGGGAGGGGGGCGGAGGGGTGGGAGGGGGGGGGGGGGGAGCCCAGCTAGATCGCCGTTGATGTTATTCTCAAGCATATCTTTTTGGCTGTTGCTGGAAAGGTTTAATCGATCGTTGGATCATGATAGCAACGGCATGGTTATTCTTCACGGCGATGATCCCAACCCTTTTCTTTTTCTTCTTTTCTTTTCTTCTTATTTGTTCTTGAAGATAATCTACATGTAATGGTTCTGCATTCTAGCAAAACGAACGAGAAGACATTCTGATTTAGTTCTATGACTTTTAATCTTTTAGTCGGCGCGTTACAATGTCGAGGATGTAGGGAAGGGAAAAACCAGGTAACAGACACATGGCTGTCGATACAATAAAAAACAAACAAAACAAGAGAGGCAAGGTCTTCAAGACTCACTTGTGGCAAATTAAGTCCCCTAGCATTAATTACAGAGTAATTTCCCTGTTTGTACTATCTGCACCAAAACGTTTGCAAAATAAATAAAACTTCCATGCTTAGCAAAAGAAGTTCCTGTTTGAACAAAAAAATGATAACAATGACTGCTCTTGTTGTTGGGTCAGAATATAAGATCAAAGTGCCAAGTTTAGAGAAAACAAAAGATATAAATATAACAGTAAATGCAGTTTGCATATAATTAGGCTTCATTTTTGTTGTTGTGCCTATCCCAGAGGTGCAATATTGTTTTAAACAAGATGACTGGAAAGAACTGAATTTTTCCTATTTTTATGCGTAATTTGGTGTCAACTGACAAAGTATTTGCAGAGAAAATGTCAATGTTACAGGTTACCACGGGGACACACACACACACACACACACACACACACACAGACAACCGAACACCGGGTTAAAACATAGACTCACTTTGTTTACACAAGTGAGTCAAAAAAGTGTATCGAGCTCTCATATACCCCCCCTCTCCCTGCTTGCACCCCCCCTCCCCCCGGTTGTTTTTTTTTTTCTTGTCGGCTCATGTGAGTAAACAATGTGAGCTTATGTACATGTTTCGGTTGTCTATGTATTTTTCTGTCTGCGAAATATATAACCAAAGTGGATTTCCAACAGATTTTTTGTTGTTGTTGTTGCCATGGAGAGCTCTTTTGATGCAGTGGGTTGTTTTGCGGGCGCTAGGTGCATGCATGCTACACACGAAACCTCGCTTAATTGCCTCATCCAAAAGGCTAGCAACGAGACAACCACTCAAAATCTAGAGGGGAAAACAGAAATTACTACGATCCTGGTGGGGCTCGAACCGCTGGTCTTAACATTAGATGGATGGCTCATTGGCCAGGAAAGCTGAAGCCAACTGGACGCCATATTGTTACTCGTATCCGGCCGTCAGTCCGTTGATAAGTCGTCTGCTAAATGATGGTAGTTTCTGAATTGTAACCGTGTATTTTCGATGAAATCTTGTTATGCTTGTCCCCCCGACATGCCAAATGTTGTGTCTTGATTGAAATCTGCCAATGGCTTATTTACCAAAGTTTTTACAGGAAAACAGTGCAGTGACACGTAGCGCAAACTTGGTGTGGAGGCACACACAGGAATGTCAGCTTAACTGACGCCGCGAGCAAGTGAAACCTTGCCGTGAAGCCAGATGAGCGCTCGGCTGCATACAAGAAGTTACTGCTTAGCGATATTTTGAAACGAGTAGCAAAATGGCCGATTGAACACTTCCGCTGGCTGCAGTTGGCAAAGGGGCTCAAAGAAGACATGCGCTACCCACTTATCCTTAAAATCAGTGGGCTCCAACCCCATGGACACTCGCTTCCTAAAATGTCAGGCGCGTACCCACCAGGCCACCGCTCAACTCTAGCATTTTGAGCTGTAAAACTGTACATTGCAACGTCCACCGGGATTGGTAGTGATTTCGCACATGAAGAAAAAAGCCATGAAAGGCTTAAGGACATCGTCATTCACACACACACACACACACACACACTCACTCTCTCTCTCGCTCTCTCTCTCAGCAAACATTTAGCAATATTTCTGTATAAATCTCTCAAACGGATAAAAGATGTTACATGAACTCTGCATTATTAATGTATTCATAGCTTAAGTAAGTTGCATTTGCTTTTCTACAGACAAAGGGTTGATTGATTACTTCACTTTGTTTATATCCCTTTAGTAAGGGCTATGGCCTATCTGAATAAATCGTCTGGTCTGGTCTGGTCTCTCTCTGTCACACACACACACACCACAAATTAGCTGGCTGCCTACACCCAACGACGGTTCTCTTCAGTGAACGGGGGGGAATATGCACGTGAACAAATTTACACAATACATACAAACGAGTTCCCTCAATTACAGACGGAAGCATTCGCTTCAATGCTACGAATCAATGAGCCAGTAGCGGACGTCCCTCGCCAACTGATTTCCTCCAAGCGACTTTTCAGAAAATTATCATTAAATGAATCAAAACACTCAACGCATGAAAAGGTCTTTAACAAGCAGTCATATTGAACCTGCCTTGGCATTGTCATATCTTGTCAGTGGAGTGATGGCCTAGAGGTAACGCGTCCGCCTAGGAAGCGAGAGAATCTGAGCGCGCTGGTTCGAATCACGGCTCAGCCGCCGATATTTTCTCCCCCTCCACTAGACCTTGAGTGGTGGTCTGGACGCTAGTCATTCGGATGAGACGATAAACCGAGGTCCTGTGTGCAGTACGCACTTAGCGCACGTAAAAGAACCCACAGCAACAAAAGGGTTGTTCCTGGCAAAATTCTGTAGAAAAATCCACGTCAATAGGAAAAACAAATAAAACTGCACGCAGGAAAAATACAAAAAAAATGGGTGGCGCTGTAGTATAGCGACGCGCTCTCCCTGGGGAGAGCAGCCCGAATTTCACACAGAGAAATCTGTTGTGATAAAAAGAAATACAAAATACAAAATCTTTATACCTTCAGAATCCCTGCTCTTTCCTTGTTTCTTTATCCCACCCCTCTCTCTCTCTTCCTTTCTCTCTCGTTTCCGTTCTCCCTATCCCCTTTCTTCCCCCTCCTCTCTCTCTCCTTCCCTCCACATTACTCGTTCTCTCACACCTGTCTGTCTATCCTTTCTCTCTTTTCTTCTCTCTTCTTGGTTCATCTTCCTCCCATACTTCCTCCCGCTGCCTGTCTCTCTGTCTGTCAGTCTGGCTTCTGTCTGTCTGTCTATCACTGACATAGATAATAATAATGATAATAATAATAGTACATACATGGCGCAAACTCCTCTATTTATAATGGACTCTATGCGCCTAACACGAAACAAAACATGTACAATAGCGCATAATAACACACCTCAGTACATGGGGAAAAAAAACCCCAACAACACATATGTGTACCTACACACAAGACAATACCACAAATTGGATATATGATCACACACACACACACACATACACATACACGCACACACACACACACACACACACACACGCACACACATGCATTACTTACTGCATACTGCTCCCATTATCATAAACCCTTCAGGGTCGTAGGGAGGGTAACTGCATGGTGGAACGCCACACCTCCAGCCTCCATCCCTCACGGCCGTTCTATGGCTGTGCCTTGGGTTTGAGCAAAGCTCTTTTATCCGGTCCATTCAGTAATGTTGTATGTCCACCTTTGTCTTTGTCTTTCCCTTTCTCCTCTGCCAGTCTATAAAAAGGAAAAAAATCTGAAGAATCCAGTGAATCTTCTGAAGCCCAAATACCATTTCCAGTCAACAACTTCACTCGCCAAGTGCAGTACAGCGAACATGGAGATTTATCATCGTTTTGAGTCAAGGCGGTTGAACTGCATCAATCAGACACGTCATGCGAAAAGAACTACGTCACGTCACCGGGACATCCCTTCACTGCACACCAGAAGATATTATAGGCACAAAAGAAGAGTTCAAAAGAACACCTGACGCAGCAAGAACAGTGGAAGGAAACGTCGAGACCCTGAAGCACACTCACCAGGGGAGGAACCATTCTATATATATATATATATACACGTGACTAAAATGCCTACGTTGACCGAACTACGCCATTGGTCAGTTCCATACTACACACAGTTAGTAGCGGGTTACGACCATACTAGGCTCTTCCGTCCTTGCAATGCAACTGGCTCCAGATTCCTACAGGTCTGTAGGTCAGTTGTGTATCGACTGACTTGGGAGTGGGGGTGGGGGTAGGGGCATGAAATTCGTTTTGAACGCAAAAAAATAGGCACGAAAAAAGACGACTTCCATCAAAAAAGAGTCACTCACACACACACACACACACACACACCCACACCCTGTGTGTGTGTGTGTGTGTGTGTGTGTGTGTGTGTGTGTGTTTTCTTTCTTTCTTTCTTTCTTTTTTACTGTCTGAGCTGACTTCATCTGTTTAAACACGAATAGCATGGAAAACACGACTGGCAAGTGCAAAAAAAAAAAAAGGTGGAAGGTGGTTGTAGTAACATTCAAGGAAGATTCGTGACCCTGGGTTGATGAGCAGTGGGGAGAATGGGGGAAGGGGTGGAGGGGAGAAGTGGGGAGGTGGGTGGGAGGGATGAGGGTGCGTGCGTTGAAATGGTCAAACCACTTCAGTCACATAGAGAAGAACTTGTCCGTATTTTGTTTTTCGTTTCACTTGGGATTTCTTTTCTTTTCTTCTTCTTCTTCTTCTTCTTCATTCATTCTTTTCATTTTTCTTCCTCGGTTGACTTTTTATCTGTCACTATTTAAAAAAAAAATCTTTTCTTTGACTTTTGTTTAGTGACAGTTAAAAAAAAAAACTGACCATACTCCCTCGCTGCAGGCTTACACACACACACACACACACACACACACACACACACACACAGAGACTCTAACACATAGACACAGACAGACACAGACACAGATACACACACACACACACACACACACACACACACACACACACACACACACACACACACAAAGACAAACACACAGACACAGACTCTAACACATAGACGCAGACAGACACAGATACACACACAATCTCTTTCTCTCTCTCCCTCTTTCACCTTATCTCTCTCTACCCCTCTTTCTTCCACTCTCTTCCCCAACCTCTCCACCTCTCTGCCCTCGCACTCCCCCCCCCCCACACACACACCCTCACTATCTTTCCCACCTTCCTTCTTTCACAAAACGTCTTGCTCTCCCCTTCACCACCCCACTTTTTCTCCTCTTCCTCCTCCTCCTCACACACACATACACACACAAAAAAAACCACACAAACACACACAGCCTCTCACTCTGTCTGTCTGACTGTCTGCCTCTCTCTCTCTCTCATCTATTTCCCTCTCGATCTCAGTTTTAAGACATGTCCGTTTTGTCTTTTTACCACGCACAGCCTTCCACGCCCGGCTGCCTTCATAATGGCAATCCAGCGAGAGAGCGAGCTTAATGATTCGTTGCATATCAAAGAGTTCCACCACATTTTCGCAAAAAGTAAAGCAAAGCTAAAGCAACGTAATGCCATGCTAAAACACCATCGAAGATGGGGAAAAAAAAGCAACAACACAGACTCTAACAGTTTAAAAAAAAAAAAAAAAAAAGGAAAAGAAAAGAAAACAAGAAGACTTCCTAAAAAACAAAAAACAAACGATCTGTGGAGTGCGGGACCAGTGGTAACGCATTAGCCTTGGAAGCGAGATAATCTGAGGGTCAAGGGATCAAATCCTCACACTCACCGGAATTTTCTCTCCGCCCCCTCGCCCCCACCCCCACCCCATCCCCCACTAGACCTTGAGTGGTGGTCTGGACGCTAGTCATTCAGATGAGACAAACAAACCGAGGTCCCGTGTGCAGCGGCATGCACTCAGCACACGTAAAAAGAAACAAACCAACCCACGACAAAAAAAAGGTTGTCCCTGGACAAAATTCTGTAGCAAAATCCACTTTGGTAGTTATACAAATACACTTGCAAACAGAAGAAAAAAGAAAGAAAAATATATGATATATACATATGGGTGGCGCTGCAATGTGGCGACACGCTCTTCCCTGGAAGAGCAGTCCGAATTTCACACTGAGGAAAATGTTGTGATGGAAAGTATGGAAGGTATGGGTAATTGCGAACGATCCAGTCAAAAGGACCAGTTCAACGTGTGTGCTGTAAAGATAACATGTCGTACGACAGTCAATCGTATTCCTTTTGTTTTTGAAGGCTTTTTCCAACTGGTTGCACCAGGAAAGGTTCGTCTGCTCATTCTTTTCAACGTTTTTATCGATGTTTGAAATGGCAGGGGTGCCTGAGGGTGAATGCGAACGATTGCTTTGGGTACATGTTGACAATTAAAACAGAAGCAGGCCTTGAACTCATAACATATTATTGGAACATCGCACCAGACTGTTGTATTGTTGGTTTTGATCACACATGCACACGAACACACAAACACACATTTAAACACACACACCCCACACCGCACACAAACACACTCTTTTGAGATTGCTCAGTAGCTGTGCACATTGTTCGCAAATAGACTCACATCAAAATATCCTATGGTCTGATTACAAACGACACTATTTTGCAGATGTCTGTCAAAACTGACGTTCTGACCTGTCACCAATATGCTTTCTTAAATTCTTCCAGCACTGGCAATGCGCATTCAACATATCCGATAAAAATAACTATCCTAAACTGTGTTCAAGTCATACAATTTGTTTCCATTGATTTTAGGATTTTGAGATCACGTTTGTAACTTTGATCGGCAGTGGTGCGCGAAGAGAAGAAAGAGCGCGGAAACAGTCAGAAATAGCTGATGTTTGACTGTTTCTTGGAAATGGATATTCATCAAAGTATTAGAAAAAGGTCGAAGCAGACGTAGAACGCTTCGAAGTGGGGCGGTATACAAATCGTTCGCAATTACACGCTGTTCGCAATTACCCATAGCTACCCCAATATACAATACAATACTATGCAATACAATATATTCCTCCTCTGTCAAACTCTCTCTTTTCCTCTCTCCCTCTTCAGCTTTTTCTCCTCCCCCCTCATCTCTATCTCTCCCGCCCTCCATCTCTCTTTCTCACTTATTCCTCATTCTCCCCTTTTCCACCACATCTCTCCCCCTCTCTCCCCCTCTCTCTCTCCCTCTCTCTCGCTCTCCCTCCCTCTCTCTCTCTCTCTCTCCCTTTCTCTCTCCCCCTCTCTCTTTCCCTCTCTCTCCCTCCCTCTCCCTCTCTCCCTCCCGCTGTCCCCCCTCTCCCTCATTCTCTCTCCCTCCCACCCTCTTTCTCCCTCTCTCTCTCCCTCCCCTCTCTCTCCCTCCCCTCTCTCTCCTCCCATCTCTCTCTCCTGCTCTTTCTCTCTCGATCTCTGTTTTAAGATTTTTTTAGCCACGCACGGTCTCCAACGCCCGCCGCCATAATGACAAGCCAGCTGAGCGAGCGTAATGATTCGTAGCACATCAAATAGTTCCACCAGATTATCGCAAAAAGCAAAGCTAAAACAATGTAATGTCATGCCAAAACACGACCAAAGACAAAAAACAAAACAAAACAAAACGAAACAAGCTGACAAAGAAAGAAAGCACGTTGCTTTACCCAGTCCCCTTTGTTCTGAAGGGACAAAGAATAACAATTACCATGTAGATTTGTGTTGAGCTCAGTCATGAAACAGCCTGCTCAAGGGAAAAAAAAGGTGTGTATGTGTGTGTGTGTGTGTGTGTGTGTGTTTGGGGGGGGGGGGGGGGGGGTTGGGGGGGAGGTAAGAGGAAGAGGGATGGAAGGAAAGAATGGGAGACAAAGAAAAAAAGAACGAAAAGAGGTGGAGAAAGAGAGAGAGAGAGACTGAAACTAACATGATTTAGTCATTTAAGACCAGAGCCCCAAATGAGCAAGGGGCGATAACAAAATCTGTAAACTGTTAGTGTCTATACAAGTGTCTTCACGGTGCAATTAAAAAAAACACAACAACAACCAAAACCATGACAACACAGTCTCTTTGAATTTAAAACAAAAGCTCTAAGAATTCAATGTTAGGCCACCGGGCAAATGTTTACAGGTCGGTGGCCTAACCTTAAATTTTCTGAGTCCTTGAGTCCTAAACAAAAAAAAAAGAGAGCTCTAAATGGATACCATGCAAGGTTACGAACAATACCATCATCAGTTGATACCATCAATAACAACGGTCTAAACTAACATGGATATTAATAATACTTCTTTGGAATGTGTTTCAAACGGAGATCCCCCGGTGTAGAACACGTCAACACACACACACACACACACAGAAAGAGAGAGAGAGAGAGAGAGAGAGAGAGAGAGAGAGAGAGAGAGATCTTAAAAAAGGAACCTTTAAAAGCTCAGTAACGATGTTTCTTCGATGAACTTCACATGACTTCTCATAGTTTTTGGTCCAAATATGACTCAATTATCCGAATAACCTGCGAAAGAAAAAAATACTGAAAATAACGGCATGATTTTCTTTCTATATATCCTTTTTAATTCCAAATATTTACACTAACTTAAAACCAACCAACCAACAAACAAATCCAAGCAAATAATGACATCTAGTCTGTAGGCCCTGGTCCTTCCCCTCGATCGCGATCTTCACCACTCCCCCCTACCTCCCCGTCCCCCCCCCCTGGCTCCCCTACTCCCACCCCTACACAAACAGGGTGCGGGGGGGGGGGGGGGTGGAAAGGTGTGGGGAAAGAAGAAAGAACAGCACGCCTCGCCTGCTCATTGATATACGCCAGACCCGCAGACCATCATCCATGCAGCAAAACGGGGGAATCGTCATGAATAACACTGAAGAGCCAAACCTCCCATCCTCTGCCACGATTAATCACACACACACACACACACACACACACACACACACACACACTCACACACACACACACACACACACACACAGAGATATATATATATATATATATAAAGTTACATGCAGACACAAGCGCGCTTCTCTGCACCCCACTCCCCGAACACACACACACACACACACACACACAGTGATTTTCATTTCCATATAAAAAAGACCCTCCCTTCTCGGTACCCACATACAAGTTCTCCTGGTTCTGCATCCTTGAATCTATTCAATCCCCCACCCCCCTCTCTCTCTCTTTCCCCATTTTCTGTTGAATATCTCAACCAACGTGTTGGCAAAAATCGATGATGTTGTGGGCTGGACGGGTTGTGTGTTGTGTATGAGGGAAAGGGGGGGGGGGGGGGGGGGGGTGGAGGGGGAGGGAGGGAGAGAAGATGTTATCACTCCATTGCTGATAAAAGCTGTGAAGTGATCTTGCCTTAAAAAAAATAAAAACCAAAAAAACAAACAAAAAAAACAACATAAAAAAGTTAAAAAAACAACTCCCGTCCCCCCAAAACAACAACAACAACACAAAACCCCCAGAAAACCCAACAAAACAACAACAACAAAATAAAACAAAACTTCTGGCCTAACCGAATTTTAACGGTCTTTCGCAAGGAGGGTAACAAAAGGAAAAGGGCCGTTGCATAATCGATTTCGCTGTTGTTGGGGAAGGAGACATCTGATCCACTGTTCACCAGTGATCAGGGTTCGAGGCCACTAGCGTTTGGGCAATTTGTGTGTGTCCTTCGGGGAAAGGCGCTTTACACGGGTTTTTTCTCCTCTTTACCCCACCTCAGAGCTTTCATCATGCTCAAGAACATCTGGGCGTCTGGAGCAATCAGTATGAAAACCAAACTCCGCATCTTCAACTCCAATATGAAGTCAATTCTGCTCTACGGATGCGAGACATGGCGGACAACACAGACGATGCAGCAGAAGATTCAGACATTCTTCAACACCTGTCTGAGGCGCATCTACAAGATCCGATGGCAGGAGAAGATCCGAAACGAAGATCCGTGGGAGCGAGCGGGACAGGAACCAGTGGCCAAGCAGATACTACGGGGGAAGTGGGGCTGGATCGGACACACCCTCAGGAAGCCAGTGTCCATCATCACACGCCAAGCCCTGACCTGGAACCCGCAGGGAAAGAGGAAGAGAGGCCGGCCTCGCAACAGCTGGAGGCGAGATACCGAGGCAGAGCTGAAGCAGCAAGGGACCAACTGGACTGGAATGGCCAGAACAGCCCAGAACAGAGTGCGATGGCGAGGGGTCGTCGATGGCCTATGCTCCTCCAGGAGCGATGGGCAAAATGAATGAAACGAACCCCACCTCAGGTGTGCATGTGGACAGGCTAGCATACCTCTGACCACTACTGTCGGGGGAAATGGTGAGGAGGGACTGCCTTTTAGTTCTTCACGATGCTCAGCCCGAGATACAGTGGATATGAATTCATTGCTCGTACAGGGCTGTGGGACCTTAGCCTTCACTGTGTTTGAGTCAGCGTGTGTGTGTGTGTGTGTGTGTGTGTGTGTGTGTGTGTGTGTGTGTGTGTGTGTGTGTGTGTGTGTGTGCGTGTGTGTGTGTGGTGTGTCCGTGTGTGTGTGTGTGTGTGTTTGTGTGCGTGCGTGCGTGTGTGTGTGATTGTGTGTGTGTGCTTGTGTGTGTGTGTGTGCGTGCGTGCGTGCGTGCGTGTGTGTGTGTGTGTGTGTGTGTGTGTGTGTGCGCGCGCGCGCGCGCGTGTGTGTGTGTGTGTGTGTGTGTGTGTGATCTCTTGGCGAGAAACAGTTGGATGGTCAAACACCAGAAGCTATAATTTATAGTAGGCATATGTTAGATTGATCTATCTATCTATCTATCTTTCTATCTTCTTGTATACTTGAGTAAAACTTTCCCCCTTTTTTTTATAGAAAGAAAAAAAGTAAGAACGGAAAACTTTACCCTTTGTTACATTTTGAAGTGGTCTTTTTGTGCTGCTCTTTTTGTGCAAGAATCCTGTTGTGTCGGTAAGCTATAGAAAAAGAAAAAAAAGGTGATCTCTCAGAGGTGTAAACTCAGAAAATTGTAATGTACATCGGCCATTGGCCACAAGACATGTGGCTGGGAAAAAATCAGGGCTCACTGATATACGCCAGACCCGCAGATCAGAGAGATAGACATAGAGGTAGGGAGAGAGACAGACAGACAGACAGACAGAGAGAGAGAGGACCAAGCACCATGTAGGACAGATTATGTGGTTTATGCGTAAGTGTTGAAATTATTACTCCTCCTCAACTGGCGTCTTGGGAAGGCAAGACTGATAAGTAAGTAGATAGATACATAGACATGTAGATCGACAGAGGGACAGGCAGACAAATAGACAGACAGATGTTTAGATAGATAGACTGATAATAGATAGGTAGACTGACAATAGTATAGAAAGATTGATATATATATATATATATATATATGTGTGTGTGTGTGTGTGTGTGTGTGTGTGTGTGTGTGTGTGTGTGTTACGATTAGAACAGCTACATCTTTTCATGTGGTTGTTTATAGGTCCGCCGAATGCACAGGGCCATATCAATGTTGAAAATTTGTTCGTTTACTGTCATGTGGAAACTAAAGAAAAAAAAAGAAAGAAAGAGACAAACGGACAAAAAAACAAACGTTCGTTTATTTCTTTATAGTCTGTTCATCTAAGATAATGATATTAGACTGCATACAAACAAAAAACCAAACAAAACAAACAGAAACCAAAAATTAAAGCTAGTCTCTCAGCCCTTGTCCTTCTCCTAGATCACGATCTTCATCCCCTCCCCTCCCCCCCCCCCCCCCACAAATGGGAGTCGGGGTGTGGGGTGGGGGGGGAAAGAAAGAACAGCACTCCTCGTCTGCTCATTGTACGGGCACCATAGCCGAGTGGTTAAAACGTTGGACTTCCAATCTGAGGGTCCCGGGTACGAATCTCGGTAACGGCGCCTGGTGGGTTGGTTAAAGGGTAGAGATTTTTACAATCTCCCAGGTCAACATTATGTGCAGACCTACAAGTGCACTGTATACCCAAGCAGAAGATCAAATACGCACGTTAAAGATCCTGTAATCCATGTCAGCGTTCAGTGGGTAATGGAAACAAGAACATAGCCAGCATGCACACCCCCACCCCCACCCCCGAAAACGGAGTATGGCTGCCTACATGGTGGGGTTAAAAACGGTCATACACGTAAAAGACCACTCGTGTATATACGGGTGAACGTGGGAGCTGTAGCCCACGAACGAAGAAGAAGAAGAAGAAGAAGAAGAGGCTACTCATTGATATATATACTCCAGACCCGCAGACCATCATTCATGCAGCAAAACGGGGGAATCGTCATGAATAACACTGAAGAGCCAAACCTCCCATCCTCTGCCACGATTAATCAC
>NC_134884.1:38121408-38128908 GCF_041734735.1 Babylonia areolata | reverse complement strand
ATGGAAGAAAAAAGACTGGGTTGGCGTCAGCGGGGTGTGTGCGTGTGTGTGTGTGGGAGGGGCGGGGAGAGTGGGGGGGTTGGGAGGTGCGTTTGTGTGTGTGTGGTGATATATGGGGTTAACAACCAGAGAGAGAGAGAGAGAGAGAAGAGAGAGAAAAACAAAAATCTCCGAAAATTTAATGTACATCAGCCATTGGCCGCAAGACATGTGGCGGGGAAAAGTGGGGTTACTGACCTGGAAGAGTGAGAGAGAGAGAGAGAGAGGGGGGAGAGTAGCGAGAGAGAGAGGGGGAGTAGAGGGAGAGAGAGAGGGGGGGGAGTAGGGAGAGAGGGGGGGAGTAGGGAGAGAGAGGGGGGAGTAGGGAGAGAGAGAGGGGGGAGAGAGAGAGAGGGAGAGAGAGAGAGGGAGAGGGGGGGAATGAGCACCATGTTAGACAGACTGCCCAGTCCATGTGAAAGTGTTGAAAACATTGCTCCTAAACTGGTGTCATAGGAGGCAAGACCGATAAATAAATAAATAAATAGATAAATAAACAGACAGACGGATAGAGAGACAAAGACATGGATAAATGATTCGGTAGATAGATAAATAGGTAGACTGAGAGATAGAAATATAGAAACGTCGATCGACCGATAGACAGAAAGAAAGACAAAATAGACAAAGAGACAAACGGAGAGATAGATAGATAAGCAGATAAATAGATAGATACAAAGATAGACAGACAGACAGACAGAGAGATAGAGAAATGGACAGATAGATAGACAGACAGGCGGGCTGTTCTCCCCAGGGGGTGGGGAGAGAGAGAGAGAGAGACAGAGACAGAGAGAGGCCAACTTTTTCCATCTTTATTTCTGTCTGCAGTTGTATTCGTTTTACCATGAAACTGGATTTTTTCTTCAGAATCTTGCCAGAGAGAACCCACTTTGTGGCCTTGGGTTCTTTAACGTGCGCTTAGTGCAGGCTGCACAAAGGAACCTCGGCTTATCGTCTCATTCAAAAATTGAAAGCAAGAAGACCACTCAAGGTGTTAGTGAAGGGAAGGGGGTGGGAGTAAAAGTCCCGGTCTGTATGAGGAGGAAGGTGGCAGAATGGTCAAGACGTTCGTCTGCCAACACAGAGACTGTGAGGGTCTGAGTTCTTCTTCTTCTTCTGCGTTCACTCGTATGCACACGAGTGGGCTTTTACGTGTATGACCGTTTTTACCCCGCCATGTAGGCAGCCATACTCCGTTTTCGGGGGTGTGCATGCTGGGTATGTTCTTGCTTCCATAACCCACCGAACGCTGACATGGATTACAGGATCTTTAACGTGCGTATTTGATCTTCTGCTTGCATATACACACGAAGAGGGTTCAGGCACTAGCAGGTCTGCACACATATGTTGACCTGGGAGATCGTAAAAATCTCCACCCTTTACCCATCAGGCGCCGTCACCGTGATTCGAACCCGGGACCCTCAGATTGACAGTCCAACGCTTTAACCACTCGGCTATTGCACCCGTCAGGTCTGAGTTCGAACACCGCTTTGGCCCTTTCTCCCAAGTTTGACTGGAAAATCGAACTGCGCTTCTAGGCGTTCGGATAAAAACTATAATCCGAGGTCCTGTGTGCATCAAACACTTGGCGCACTGAAAACAACAACAACAACAACAACAAAACCCCCAAGAGTATTGTCCTCTGGCAAAATTCTATAGAAGAAACCCAACCGAATAGGTACATAAATATATCCCCCCCAAAAAAATGAACCGCTTTTTGACAAGTATTTTCTCAGTGATAGAGAAACCGAATTCATTGAAAATTTTCACACAGTAATCTTAGGGTATCATCAACACGTCTGCAAAATATCTAAAAGTTCGGATGCAAATTATGCGAGTATTGTCAAATTCAAAACAGCATGTAAAAAAAAAAAAAAATCCAATATCAGAGCTGTGCAATATGCATGCACTCAAGGCCTGACAAAGCGCATTGGGTCATGCTGCTGGTCAATCTACCTAGCAGATGTGGTGTAGCGTATATGGATATGTCCGAACGCGGGTGACGTCTCTTCGAGAAACTGAAACTGAAACGGTCTGTGTGATTGTAGGACTCGAACCGCGTACCGTGAACACTCGCTTCCTAGTCGGGAGCGCTACCGTTGCTCTAAGAATGGGTGGACCTCTATCTCTCTTAAACTTACATCGTAGAAAATTATTCTTCTATGCTTACATTGAATCGCATATCAATTACGCATCAACTGTTTGGGATTCAGGTAGTGACAATATTCTTAAACCACTGCTGAGTCTACACATTAGAGCTATAAGGTTAATCCTTCTTAAATCGTCATCATTATCAATTACTGATTACACAAACTTAAATATCCTTCCGCTGAAGTCAAAACTTATATACAACAAGGCTCTTTTTATGTTTAGAATTATGATTGCTACTGCTCCTCCTTCTTTAAGAAGTAGATTTGTAACCAACCCAGTCCGTGATCCACCCAAGATTACCGTGTCGTTCCCAAGAGTCGATATTTTCAAGTCTAATCTAATTTATTCTGGAGGTTGCTTATGGAATGCAATGTTATCTACTATTAATATTCATGAAATAAAAACAACAACAACATACACGCATTTAAGAAAATTACTCGTGAATATATCATGAAGAACTTAAAAACACTGTAATTCATAGAAATCCATTCCCAGTATTGTTTATGATGTTATTAATAGTGAAACGATATGCCTCTCTCCTTCTCCCATATTATTCACATTTTCTTTCATGAATCTGATACTTGCGTGTACATTGCTGTATTATTGTTCTTCCATTTTCTTTGATATGTGTTGTAATTTAACTTTGTAATGTAACTTTGACCCCCCCCCTCCCCCAGTCTCCCCCCCCTCTCTCTCTCTCCTCTGTCGATTTATCAGTCTGTCTGTCTGTCTGTGACTGTCTGTCTGTCTGTCTCTCATTTCATCTTTTCTTCTTTACTCTCTCTCCTCTCGCCCCCCACCCCCCTGCCCCCTCCACAACCTCTCTTCTGATATGAATTTTCTCTATTTATGAATGTGCGTTTCTTTTTCTTTTTGATGTGTTTATATAATTTTGTACCCCAGGGCTGGGTAGAAAAATGCATTCTTGTCAGTATGCTTATCTCATTACCGTGGAGAAATAAAATTTCGTTCGTTCGTTCGTTCATTCTCTCTCTCTCTCTCTCTCTCTCTCTCTCTCTCTCTCTCTCTCTCTCTCTCGCTACCATTTCGACTGTACAGTCAGTGACAGTAAAACATCAAAGCGTCAAGCGTTTCTTTACCATTTCATTCATTCGTTTATTAACAATGGTTTGTCATATAAAATTAAAGTATGTTAATGCATTCATCCCTTTTCATAAGGACCTCATGACCAATGGCATTAAAGTGTCAACGCGTCAAAACGTCTCTCTTTTGTAAGCAGATCTCTCCTTTCCATACTGCATGGGGTATTCCTTTATACAAGGTCATTGATTTGATCGGTTTCGTTGTTATTCTTGATCTAAACTACTTAAACACAAAAAAAACCGGTGGATTTAAACTCAACTCAATAAACAAACAACCACAACAAATCATAGTTTCACTTCTGTTCGATTACAGTACTGAGACGAGTCTAGCGAGTAGCGTGTATCACCCCCTGAAAAAAATCCGAAGTATGCATGCACCACACACACACACACACACACACACACACACACACTCCATCCCCCTCGCCCTTTAACCCTCCATCACCACCCTCCCTCTGGCTTATCACAGAGAGAATAGCACGCACGCACACACTCAGAAAGCATACAACACCTTGGTAGTCCCATGCTCCATCCACCCACCCACACACCCATCCACATATGCACACACCCACCCACACACCCATCCACACACGCACACACCCATCCACACACGCATACACACACCCACACACGCACACACCCATCCACACACGCACACACACACCCACATCCACACACACCCACCCACACACGCACACAGCAACAAAACCAGTCTCCCCAACCACCAACCTGCCAGCTTCGCCTACCCACCGGAAGTTCATTGAAAGCAGCCTGTCCCATGAGTCACTGCGAGCCGCCATCTTCTTTTCTTTCTTTCGTTCTTTCTCAGCCATTTTTTCTTTCTTTTCAGCTTGCATTTTGTCGGTCACACAATGTTGTCTGAATGCCAAAGACCATCTTCATGCGCATTTATTATTTTTTTCCCATTGAAGGGCTGCCTGCTCCGTTTTTACACTTGTTTGATTAATGTATTCATTACTTTTACACAAAATTGTCAACATCATCAACGGGTGTGTGTGTGTGTGTGTGTGTGTGTGTGTGTGTTAGTGCACGCGTGCGTGCGCACGCGCGCGCGTATGTGTGACTGCGCGCACGCACAAACGTACGAATGCTTGTTTGATTTTTTTTCAGGTTTTATCACTAGGGATTTCGGAACTATTTGAATACTATCTTTATCCAAATGCGGTCACAATTCTACCACTGAACAAAAATCACTCAAGAGTCTTTAACTTCATAAAAGAAAACACTCCAACTCATCCAACGACAAAAGCAGGAACAGCAACAACTGACAACTACAACACAACCACTTCAACAACAACAACAATAACAACAGAAATGTTGGATGGATTCAGTAGTTAAGTGTTTAGAAGTTCTTCTTCTTCTCCTTCTTCTTCTTCTTCTGCGTTCGTGGGCTTCATCTCCCACGTTCACTCGTATATACGCGAGTGGGCTTTTTACGTGTATGACCGTTTTTACCCCGCCATATAGGCAGCCATACTCCGCTTTCGGGGGTGTGCATGCTGGGTATGTTTCCATAACCCACCGAACGCTGACATGGATTACAGGATCTTTAACGTGCGCATTTGATCTTATGCTTGCGTATACACACGAAGGGGGTTCAGGCACTGGCAGGTCTGCACATATGTTGACCTGGGAGATCGTAAAAATCTCCACCCTTCACCCACCAGGCGCCGTCACCGTGATTCGAACCCGGGACCCTCAGATCGAAAGTCGAACGCTTTAACCATTCGGCTATGGCGCCCGTCGTTTAGAAGTTCAGCGCTTGGTTCATATCAGACATTGACCTAAGATTACTGCTGGGCCAACAGCAAAGTGAAACATGTATGATCAATGGGTTTATCCACTGCCACGGGAAATCATTGACGCCGTTGTCTTTCTGTGAAGGGCTATAACTCTCAAACTTGGGAGGGTAGGATTGTAATGGCTCTTAGTGCTGCAGCAGCCTTGGGGGAGGGAGGGGAGGGAGGGGAGGGAGGGGAGGGGGGCAGAGGGGGGGGGGGGGTGGGGGGGGAGGGGGCTAGTTGGCTTTTTCTTGGGGCCATCTCAACGTCGACTGTACTTTAATCCTCTTCCACCTGCTATCTCAGTCCTCTACCGCCTATCAGTCAGACTTGAGGAAAGCATAAAAACCGGAAAAAAAAGAAGAAGAAAAAAAAATCAAGCTTTTTTTTTTTTTTTTTTTAGTCAATGGTCTTTTAAAGAGAACGACTTAAAAAAAAAAAAACCCAGATAGTTTTTGTTTGCGTATTGTTTTTCTTCCAAAGAACGAGCTATCTCAGTGTACATGGCTTGACCATTTTTTGTTTGCTTATTGTTTTTGTTCCGAAGGACGATCTATCTCAGTGTACATGGCTTGACCAGTTTTTGTTTGCCTATTGTTTTTGTTCCGAAGGACGAACATTCTCAGTGTGCATGGCTTGACCACGTGTTGTTGGGTTTTTTTTTTTGCTGTTTTTTATTTTTTTATATTTTGTTCCTTTATTTAAAGAAAAAATCTATTTATTTATTTTCTTTCCATATATTTTTTTTTCATTGGGGGGTAGTTTTGTCTCTGGTTGATTGGAAGGTGCGTGGTAAACATCAAAGCGGTTTCGATATTTCTAACACGGGATTGGCAAAAAGCTTTTCGCTCTTACAGCAGTTAACCGAGTATTATTATTATCATCTTTATTATCATTATTTCTTTCTTCTTCTTCTTCTTCAGTCGCAAAATAATTAAGATCAGAGTTTGAGCACACAGGAACTAAAAAACAAAAAACAAAAACGAGAAAAAAAAAGAAGGGGAAAAAAAGTTACAAACACACACAGTCGCACGGATAAGCACTAACACACACACACACACACACACACACACACACACACACACACAATCACATCACGTCACACACTAAACGAACCTGACAGTAATGGAGAAAACTCGTCCTGTCCTTTTAGAGTGTATATCATATTTCCACTGGCTTCCAAAAGCTAGATGGAGGAGAAGCATCTCTATAATATATCCCTCAGGCACTCTCCCTCTCTGTCTCCTCCCATCCCCCAGTTTCCCATCTCCCTTCCCCTCCTCTCTGTCTCTGCCTCTCTCTCTCTCTCTCTCTCCTCTATCTCTCCTCCCCCAGAACATGCATCGCAGAAACAGTGATCAAAGCAAGCAATGAACAGCTATTTCTGGGCACGATGCCCACAAAATACGCCCTCTCGCCTGATTCTGATGGGCCCAAAATGTTTCCTTTTCACCCCCGCCAGCAAGAGAGGACATAGAAATAGAGAGAGCAGAAAAAAAGAAGAAGAATGAAAAAAAAAGAGAAAAGAGAGCGAAAAAAAAGAAAAAGAAAAAAAAAAGACAGAACAAAAGAAAACTTCTTTCATGTCGGAACTAGAATTAAAACCAACCTCCAAAAAAAAAAAAAAAAAAAAAAAAAAACCCCAAAACGGCATCCGAATAGTGGGTGGTGATACTTGAATACCAGGCATATTTCCGATTGGGCCCCTCCCTCCCTCCCTCCCTCCTCCCCTCTTTATCGCCTCAAGCCCAAGTCTGTGAGCTACCTAATCCTCCTGGCCAGATGGGTTGGCAGTTTGAAAGGTGAATCCTTAATGGAACGTTAGCCTCTTTTTTTAATTTTTTTTTCTTTTTCTTTTTTAGAAATCACCTGAGAAAACGAGAGGCGGCGCGGGGTAAGGTTTAATTTTTGCACTCCTCAAGGCAGTGAATTCCATCATAGATCTCCTCAAAACTCTGAGAGTGGCGAGAAAAAAAAAATCGAGCTTACAGAATGGGAGGGTTAGGGTGGGGGTGGGGGAGAAAGGTGTTGTTTGTTTGTTTGTTCTTGTTATTGTTGTGTTTTTTCCCCCGTGTTTGACAAAAAACAGAAAAACAAAAACAACAACAACAACAAAAAACAACAACAACCCCCCAAAAAAAAACAACAACAACAAAAACACAAAAAAACACACACACAAAAACACAACTATCTCTCTATCTCTCTCTGTCTGTCTTTCTCTTAAATTCTACTTCGTAAATCGCACGTAATTCATGTTTCATTAGGTATGTTTATGCTGGTTTACTTTTGTCTCTTTCATTGAGCGGAATTATGTTCATGTGACCCCCCCCCCCCTCTCTTCTCTCTCTCTCTCTCTCTCGTTGATATTTTGAGTAAACAATAAATAATCTATCACAAAGTTATCCGCT
>NC_134884.1:38108908-38113908 GCF_041734735.1 Babylonia areolata | reverse complement strand
AAACAAACGAGACTGAAACGTCAAAGGCCAGCTGCCGTTGCGACCTATAATCACAGTTAAATAACACGCTGAGAATACACGAGAGAGCTAATTCACGAGCTAATGTTGGATGTCACAGACAACCGACTCCCCGAAGAAATACAAACGAACGAGAATGAACGTCGAAAGGTAAAGGGTTAAGTCGCCAGTGTTGTGTGACTGAACAAATGTGTGCTGGAGAGAACGGGAAAAAAACAAACAAACAAAAAAAAAACACACACACACACACACACAAAAACCGCGACTGTTTATTGACGCGAAGCGTTTGTATATTACAAGCCAACTGATTCCCAAGCAAATGACGTTCTCGAGTGTCGACTGGATATAAACAGCCACGACTTAAACTCTGCCACTGGAATCAACATCCACGCAAGCATGATGAACTGTACACCTACGGAACTGATCCATCTGTACACAAGGGCCTCACTGACTCGTTTACAGTACATTAACACCTGCCTGTAGTCTAGTAGCGACAGCGTGAACCAGTAAGTAACATCAGAACGAGTCAGACGTGTCCAAAGGTTTTGAAACAGGAGCGCTGAGACCTGATCACACACAAAAACACCACTCCTCATTCTTTGACAGTGGAGTCGAGTACACGGAACGTCAAACCAATGGACTCCTTTTGTATAACTACCCTCCTCCTCCTGTAGCGTACATGGATTTGTCCGACGAACGCAGTGACGCCTCCTTGAGCTACTGAAACAGAAAGTGAAACTGAAAGTTCGACACTGTCGGTCGTTCCAGCGGGTTTGACAGCGAAGAGAAACAAGAGCTGTGTGCAGTGTAGTGCGAACACGGATTTTATGCTTTTTGCTTGTTGCGCTTTGAATCATCTGTTGCAACTGCTGCTTTTGATGTTTCTGTGAATAAAGTTTGTTTGAAACACACTTGGGTTGCCTTCTCTCCACTCTAATCCTTCAAACTTTCTCCAGAACACACTACACACTCAACTGGGTTTTTTTTTTTTTTTTGGGGGGGGGGGGGGGGGAGGGAGGGGAAGTAGGGAGGAGGGGGGGGGAGGGACACGGGCGACTCATTGACAACAACAACAGGGTAACCCTCCCCCCCTCCACCCCCTCCCCGCCCCCCCGTGTTGACACCTGACCCCCTCCCCCACCTCCCTCCCTTCATCCCCCCCCCCACTACACATCACCTCAGTCGAAAAGGTGTGAAGCGTCAACGTGATGAATGACCAAACAGCGGCAGTACGCCACCCACATCCTCACCCCACCTCCTACCCCACACTTCCTGCCTCACCCACCCACTCACCCACCTACCCACTCACCTCCACCGCCGTTACGTCCTCAACTACCTGTGAAAGGAGGCTGACGACGACGACTATGCTACCACGCGCAACAACTAAAGGGAAGAAGGAGGAGGACGGAGAGAGGTCCTGGCTGAACGCGGGCCACGAGTATTGTATGGCAGGGCTCCCTCCCTCCCTCCACGCGGATTGTTATGGGGGGGGGGGGGGGGGGGGTACCTATGACGCCACGTGGCCACCTTTATCCGCGAGGAGTCTAGTTACGCCCCGCGCTCGTTTTGTGCGACGCGGCGCGGCACGGGCGGCGGCTAAAAAAAAAAAAGAGTTTAAAGAAGAGGACTCGTGGTTGTGTGTGTGTGTGTGTGTGGGTTTTTTTTTTATTTTTTTTTTTTTTTAAACTACTAATGCTTCTCTTTGACTTCGACCAGTCTGATGCTTGGGTGTTGTTGGTAATGTAAAGTATTTGTAGAAGATGTGAAGCAAGCTATTTGTCGAGCTCCACCCCGCTTATTTCGGAGAATACCTTGTATGGGTGTGTGTGTGTGTGGGGGGGGGACGTTATTAATTAAACTGACGAGAGGGTGTTAGAGATGGGTGTGGGGAGGGGTAGTGAGGAGTAATGGAGGGAGGAGGCTAGGGTGTGTGTGTGTGTGTGTGTGTGTGTGTGTGTGTGTGTGTGTGTTTGGATGCGGAACGTGAGGGAGGAAGGGTTTGGGGAAGAAAGAGAAAGTGTTGGCTAGCAGAAGGTGAATGGAAAGCTAAAAGTAATGGGGGGGGGGGGGGTGCGGAACGTGAGGGAGGAAGGGTATGGGGAAGAAAGAGAAAGTGTTGGCTAGCAGAAGGTGAATGGAAAGCTAAAAGTAATGGGGGGGAAGGAAAAGGGGGGTGGGGGGTAGCATGTGGAACAGGAGGGGTAGAGGGTGTAGGAAGAAGGGCGGTGGTCAGAGGGACGTGGGTGGGTATTCACTTCAAGAGGATGGTCCAGAACGGAGTTCGCTGGAACTGTGCCATTGCTAGCTTGACCATAAAGGTTACTTCTGAAGGATTCCTCTGTAGAAAGGAGAAGAAGAAGAAGAGGAGGAGGAAGAGTGAATAGGAGGAACAGAGGCAGGAGCAGGAGAAGAACAAGCCACAAAAAAAAGAAAAAAAAAAAGGATTGGGAAGAGTAGGGGGGTGGGGGGCGGAGGACTGAGTTCGCTGGACCTGTGCCATTGCTAGATACGCCATATACTTCTCGGGGAACCCTCTAGAAGAAGAAGAAGAAGAAGAAGGGTGGACAGGTTAATATTGATATTAGCATTATTTTACTATATTATGTACTGTTTGTTTATTTGTTTTATTTGATTACTTACTGTTTATGAATGTTATTTGATACAATTGATAATATTATGGTTCATCAGCCGTCGTGATAAAATTGAAGTGCAGCGTTGTGAGCACAGTATAAGCTTTAAGTTTGTTGATGCTCTTTTGTCATTCATTGCATTGTAGTCATGTGTATTGTTGAATAATTAAAGATTTGATTTAAAACAAGGGTGGACAGGCTGCCCTGTGGGTTGGGCACTGATAGAATAGACCCACTGCCCTGCCATGCATGTCGTAAGAGGCGACTAAGGCAGGACCACCTCGCCCGGAGGATAAAGGGGTTTGCGTAGGGTTAACTACCCTGCCTGTAAAAAAAGACCAGTTACAGAAGCATCGAAAGAAGTGGCCAGAACAGCCCAGAACAGAGTGCGATGGCGAGGGGTCGTCGATGGCCTATGTATGCTCCACCAGGAGCGACGGGCAAAATGAATGAATGAATGAATGAAGGGTGGACAGGGAAGAACAGAAGCAGGAGGAGAGAGGAAGCAAAGAAGGGTGATCCAGAACTGACTTCACTGGAACTGTGCCATTGCTAGAAAGACCACATGCTTCTCAAGGAATGCTCTGGAAGAAGAAGAAGAAGAAGAAGAAGAAGAAGAAGAAGAAGAAGAAGAAGAAGAAGAAGAAGAGTGGGCAGGAGGAGCAGAGGCAGGAGAAGAGAAAAGAAGAAGAAGAAGAAGAAGAAGAAGAAGAAGAAGAGTGGACAGGAGGAGCAGAGGCAGGAGAAGAGAAAAGAAGAAGAAGAAGAAGAAGAAGAAGAAGAAGAAGAAGAAGAAGAAGAAGAAGAAGAAGAAGAAGAAGAAGAGTGGGCAGGAGGAGCAGAGGCAGGAGAAGATGAAGAGCAAGCGAAGAAAGAAATTAGAAGAAAGAGAATCATGACACCCGAACCTTGTTAACTCTCTCCATACGAACGGCGAAAGAGACGAAGTTAACAGCGTTTCACCCCAATTACCATCATCAAAATATTGCAAGCGGAAGGCTCTTATACTGAAGAGGTGAATGTTGACAAAGAATACCACAATTCTGACGACGGAAGCTAAAGGTTGGGTCATTCAGACACCCACTAGACATCCGAGGGGTTTGTGTAGAGGAGAAGAGAGGACTGGCCGTACTGAGTGAGTTAACAGTTTTCAATAGTGCACGTAGAGTTATGTTGGGCACTGTTGAGTGATGGAGACACAACAGCAGTCACGCCACTATAATTTCATAGGTTCGACTGCTTTCAATTTTTTTCTTTCTTTCTCCTTCGTTTTTTCTTCCGCATGGGTCCGGATGTAAAGACAACAATAACATATTACGCTTCTTCCTTTACTCTCTGAAAGAGAGAGAGACGGTGGAGAGAGAGAGAGAGAGAGAGAGAGAGAGAGAGAGGGAGAGAGAGAGGGAGAGAGAGAGGAAGAGAGAGAACATAATTCAAAACATTTTTTTCCATTTAATGATTAAGAGAGAGAGAGACAGACAGACAGACAGACAGAGAGAGAGGGAGGGAGAGAGAGGAAGAGAGAGAGAACATAATTCAAAACATTTTTTTTATCCATTTTAGGATTGAGAGAGAGAGAAAGAGAGGGAGAGAGGGGGGAAAGGGAGAGGAAGAAAGAAACTTTTTTTCCCCATTTTAGGACTGAGAGAGAGAGAGAGAGGGGGGGGGGGAGAGAACGGGAGAGAAAGGAAGAGAAAGGGAGAACATAATTCAAAACATTTTTTTCATCAGAGAGAGAGAAGGAGAGAAGGAGAGAGAGTGAGAGAGGGAGAGGAAGAAAGAGAGAGAACACAATTCAAAACATTTTTTTTCCATTTTAGGATTGAGAGAGAGAGAGAGAGGGAGAAAGAGGGAGAGAGAGAGAGAGAACATAATTCAAAACATTTTTATCCATTTCAGGATTAGGAGAGAGAGAAAGAGAGAGAGAGAGAGGGAGATAGAGAGGGGGGGGAAGAAAGAGAGAGAGAACATAATTCAAAACATTTTTTTCTATTCAAGGATTAAGAGAGAGAGAGAGAGAGAGACAGAGACAGAGAGAGGGAGAGAGAGCAAACAGGTTCAAGAAAGATCGAGTACATATTGAAATTTCAAGTGTTTGTCACAGATTTTATGCAGTCGGGGGCTCTTAGATAATTTCCTTTCTAAAGACGGCAGAAGAAGGACATTGACGGACGTTTCAGGTACTCGACGAACATGTTATCTGCCATGAAGAATTTTGGTTTCTTTTGCTTGTTTGCTTTTTTTCCTTATAATCTCTCTCTCTCTCTCTCTCTCTCTCTCTCTCTCTATCTATCTATCTATCTATTCCCTTTTCATTATTATTTCCTGTTTTCAGCTGTGTTTGTTAGTTAG
>NC_134884.1:38098908-38103908 GCF_041734735.1 Babylonia areolata | reverse complement strand
GTCTTAGTTCATAAGACTAAATCAACAACTACTACTATCATCACCGCTATTAATACTACTACTACTACTACTACTGCTACTAAAACGATATCCTTTTTTTTTATCCTGGTCACGAGAGTTGTTTTTCGTTTGTTTGTTTGTCAGTTGTTGTTCAGTTTTTTAACCCCGCGTAGGCTGTCAAGGTTCTGATGAGCGCGAAAGTCATGGAACTGCTACCTTTTTGTTCGTGTTATAATCGAAATTTTTTTAAAGTGTAACGACATAAAATTATAATTTCTGCACTATTGTGCAATGGCTTACACATATGGGTATTTGCAATACTCTCTCTTCTACCGAAGGCTTTGTATAACAAGGGAAAACTTCGCGATAGGCAAATACCCATGTGTGTAAGCCATTGCACTCATATAGTGCAGAAATCTGTTTTGACAGCAGACGTGGTGTTTTGCACAAGGGTCAGTCCACACTAACTGACGCTGTGACACCTCCTTGGAAACTGAAAACTGAAACTGATGTCCTGTCCACTGTGTGACGTGACCAGGTTGACACTGAGAAGCCCGAATAAACAAGAACAACAACAACAACAACAACAAAAAGCATACCAAAACTTTAAAAGAAAAGACAGCGAAAACAAAAAAAAGCACTGAGAAACAATCGTGTTGTGTTGTTCGCTCTAAGCCCTTGAAGGAGTTGAAGAGGGGAAGAGGGCCTGAGGGAGGGAGGAAGGGAGGGAGGAAAGTCTTTCTCCACCACCCAACCCATCATTCCCACCAGTCTGGTTGTAGAGTTGTCAAGCCATAGCTTCGACGCTGTGATACCACCCAGCCCGGAGTGTCTGTATGTCTGTCGTTCGCCGGCGAAACACGTGTGACAACTCTCTCTCTCTCTCTCCTCTCTCGGCGAAGGCTGCCAGCGCTACTTTTCACTCTCTCTCTCTCTGTCGTTCTGCCCGCAAACCACACACACAGCCCACAAGAAACAGAAAAAAGGGCGGGGTCAACCCTCGCCGGCGCCACACCCCCCCGCCTTCCCCACGCGCCGCGCTACGCTACGGCCGCCGCTTCCCGCTGCGCACGCATCTCCGCACAGCCCTGCCCTGCACGTGGGAAGCCAGCAGTACAGAGCAAAAGCGAAAAGCCACCAACGGCGGCTCACTGTCGTCATAGCAACCCTTTCCCCCCACCCACTCCCACCCAACCTCTCTTTCGCTTGTTCATGACCGAAAGCGTGGCGGTAGCGCTGGCTGGGTCTTCGCTGTGAGCCAATCACGGCGCGACGGGCCGTAATTGGGCCGCTGATTGGCTGCCCCCCCGATCCGAGGGGAGGGAAAGAAAGAAACACGACTTTGGAGGTATAAAGGGCAAGGGGGGCGTAAATCAATGTTCCAAGCTTCCCTCTTTCCCTTGCCTATGGCCAGGGCCCAGGCGGAACTGATTTAAAATCGGTGCTTGAGCGTTTCCTCTCTCTATTCTAGCCAAGCAGGTCGCCTTGTCACCCCGGCCTGTGTCAGGAGCACCCGAGGTTCCGCTAGGGGAAATTGCGCTTCTCCGTCTTCGGAAGCCCACCCCGCCGCCAGAGGCAGAAATAATTAGATACATAAGAACACAGCCCGGCCTGCACAACAAGCGCGACAGACGGAGCCCCCCGTGTGTGGAAAAGTAAAAGGGGAACACTACTACTACTAGCTCGGACGGACGATCCTTGTTGTTGTTGAGGCTTGCCTCCCCTCTTCCTTTTTTTTCCTCTCCATTTTTTTTTCTTTCTGCCCCTAGGGAGAAGGAGAGTTGTTGCTGTTGCCGCTGCTGGTCTAGTGGTCTGGCCCCCCTCCCCGCCCGACAACTGACAAGAGAGAGAGAGAGGGGTAGTGGTGGTGGTAGTGGTGGTGGTGGTGGCAGTAGGTAAGGAGGGAGGGACGGACCGGAGGAGGAGGAGGGGCGACACTTGTCTCCCACCCACGCCCTACACCCACTTCCAGCACAACACCTCACTCCATAAAGCACCACTCGACAGAAGGGGGGCAGTGCCAACTACGCCGGGTCGGACGGAAGGAAGGAAAAGAAGGAAGGATAGAAGGAGGCACGGACTTTTCGTGGTGGTGGTGGTGGTGGTGGTCTGTGTGTGGCAAAGAGAGAGAGACAGTGTGAGAGAGACAGAGTGAGAAAGAGGAGGAAGGCGGACGGGCAGAAGAGACAGAAAAAGACAGTGTGAGCTACGAAGAAAGAACAACAACAACAAAAACATGGAAAGGTGACAAAAAAACGAACATCTTATTTCCTCCTTGTCCAGAATCTAACTTCGGAGGTGAACTACACTTACTGCATCTTCATCAACAAGATTATCACAAAACATAAGCAGACATGAAAGACAACAACTGTGACACTATATTTTGTGTGTGAAATACCCTTTCACTCATCGATATTGTTAACCTGACTGAAACTAACAAAACAATCTTCAACCCTATTCCTTGTTATAAAGCAGACTTTTCGGATCGTCGACATCAGCAACAAGAAGCAGATGCTGAACTTTTGTTTTTCCCCGAACAATGTTTGTAGTTCTCCAGAGATTTGTTTTCTTGGAGTCAAGCATGTTTTCTTCAGGACACATTTGTTTTCTTTAAAGTCAAGTCTGTTTTCTTGAACAACAACAACGTCTTGTTTACTTGCATGGTGCTGTATTGGTGGTGACGAAGTATTCCCCTTCTCAGCATCGCACGTGCGTTTCACTTCCAACGGTGGTGACAAGTGTGTTCCAGTATCCACGCAGTCACAGTCAGTGACTGTTTGGGAGTTCCAGAGCTGTGCGTGGAGAATCATCTCTGGGTGCCGTCCGTCAGTCAGACAGACCTGCCAGGTCTCTGACTTTTTTTTTTCTTTTTTTTTAATAAAAAGAATCACTCAAGCAGCAGCAGCAGTAGCAGCAGAAGCAGCACAAGAAGCCACAACAAGCAAGATGCAGACTATAACGCAACAGGAATACTACCGTGCCTGTACTTTCACCAGCATCCCTCCCAGTATGATGTTTCCAGGTGAGTGCTGTACTTCCTTCGTTGGTTGTTGCTGATGGTGGCTGTCACATGGGTTTCTGTCAGTGCGGAGTGTTCGGCACATATATGTTGACTGACTTATAAACGAGCGTTTTTGTTGGAATGCACGTGTCACATGGGTCCTCTGTCAGTGCAGAATGTTCGGCACAGAAATGTTGACTGACTTATAAACGAGCGTTTTTGTTGGAATGCACGTGTCACATGAGTTTCTGTCAGTGCGGAGTGTTAGGCACATATATGTTGACTGACTTATAAACGAGCGTTTTTGTTGGAATGCACGTGTCACATGGGTCCTCTGTCAGTGCAGAATGTTCGGCACATATATGTTGACTTACTTATAAACGAGCGTTTTTACTGGAATGCAGGTGCACTGGTCGGACATCGTGTTGTTTGTAGGTTTAAATACATCTTTTTAACTGTTCAACGGTATGCATTATTACAATACAGCCGAAGATTAAAGAACACCAAAAAGTTTATTAACTCAACATCGTGTTTTTCTACGGAGGCAGTTGCAAATCCTCGCCTTTTTGTGTCAGCAAACGTGTCTGTAACAATCTCTCTCTCTCTGTGAGATGGATAAGAAAATATGCTTGTGTCTTGTGCATATGTCTTGTAGACCTACACTGACGGTAGAAGAAAAAAAGGATGTAGCGAGGGAAAGAGACAGAATGAAAAAGAAGGAAATAAAAAAAAAAAAAAAAAAAATAAAAAAAAAAGAAGAAAGGGAAAAGTTAGCGTTAAATAGACAATATGTTATCAAAACACACACACACACACACACACACACACACACAAGAAAAAAAAAGAAAGGAAAAAAACCCAACCTCTTCATCCAAACATATGTTCCGGATTTTCATTACCACCGAATTGGAGGAAATTTTTACACACACACACACACACACACGCACGCACACATACACACGGCACGCGCGCGTACTTTCATAAAACAACATCGAACTAAAAGAGAGGATAGAGAGCAAGAAATTTTCCATTCACGTTTCGTCTTTCCTGTTATTTTATTTTATTTTTTTTATTCAAAGAAACGCTATGGTTTATATAGTGTTCACAACCAGTTATATACATGTTTGTGTGCGTGTATGCGTGCGTGCGTGCGTGCGTGCGTGTGTGTGTGTGTGTGTTGCATTGTATTGTAATGTAATGTAAAGTTACGATCAAGTTTTGTTACAACAGACTTCTGTGTAAAAATTCGGGCTGCTCTCCCCAGGGAGAGCGCGTCGCTTGTTGGAATGATGTTTTCCGTCCCCCGGCGTTAGCCATATGGAATATTTGTGTCAACTTGAGTTCAGCACCACACACACACACACACACACACACACACACACACATATATATTTTTTTGTTTTTGTACCCGCAAATGTATTTTTGTGTGTGTGTGTGGTTGTTTTTTTTTTATCAAAGAGGATTTTTTTCCCCTAGAAAACGTTGCAAAGGAGAACGCTTTTGTTTCCGTGGAATCTATTGTGTGCGCTAAGTGCATGCTGCATTCAGGACCTCAGTTTATCGTCTCATCCGAATTACTAGCATCCAGATTACTAACATAACTATGGCTGAAAACGTAATAATTGCCAGTGATGTCACACTGCCCCCCCCTTTTTTTTCCTTTTCTTCTTGGTTAAGCTTATCCCCTTTCCGTTTTTTTTCTTTGCTGACTATTTGTTGTTTTTATTTGCTTTTTTTTTTGTTTGTCTCTTGAATCATGTCATAGGTGATATGTTCTATATCGATGTTAAAACTTGCCATACCCTTTTCTTCACAAAGTCTAGTGCTGATCTGAACAATAAAATTTAAAAAAAAATCCAGATTAAGAAAAGAAGAGAAGGAAAAATCTAAACGAAATAATATGAAAAACAACTTCATACTCACTCATAGTCACACAAATCCGTTCGTTTTTTGTTTGTTTGTTTGATTAAAAAAAAATTTTTTAATCAATCTTTGAAAC
>NC_134884.1:38078908-38083908 GCF_041734735.1 Babylonia areolata | reverse complement strand
GGGTAAAGGGTGGAGATTTTTACGATCTCCCAGGTCAACATATGTGCAGACCTGCCAGTGCCTGAACCCCCTTCGTGTGTATACGCAAGCATAAGATCAAATACGCACGTTAAAGATCCTGTAATCCATGTCAGCGTTTGGTGGGTTATGGAAACAACATACTCAGCATGCACACCCCCGAAATCGGAGTATGGCTGCCTACATGGCGGGGTAAAAACGGTCATACACGTAAAAAGCCCACTCTCGTATATATGAGTGAACGTGGGAGTTGAAGCCCACGAACGCAGAAGAAGAAGAAGATACAGCTCAGGACGTGGAAACACAAAAATGAACACATCATTTCTCTGGTGCGTGTCTGTTCAATGAACACAGCGCATTCCTTTCTGGGTTGTCTTTAGTATAACTTCTTCTTCTTCTGCGTTCTCTCGTATGCACACGAGTGGGCTTTTACGTGTACGACCGTTTTTACCCCGCCATGTAGGCAGCCATACTCCGTTTTCGGGGGTGTGCATGCTGGGTATGTTCTTGTTTCCATAACCCACCGAACGCTGACATGGATTACAGGATCTTTAACGTGCGCATTTGATCTTCTGCTTGCATATACACACGAAGAAGGGTTCAGGCACTAGCAGGTTTGCACATATGTTGACCTGGGAGATCGTAAAAATCTCTACCCTTTACCCACCAGGCGCCGTCACCGTGATTCGAACCCGGGACACTCAGATTGACAGTCCAACGCTTTAACCACTCGGCTATTGCGCCCGTCATCTTTATTATAACGATACCGATGGGCAACAGATATCAGAATTTCTAAATGTACATCTTCTGACTTAGTTTATGTATGTATCTAAAATGTCTATCCATTTTCATTGATGAGTATTTGAAAAAAAAACAAACCCAAAACAATATTAAAGTATTTTTAGCACATACAAAACAGCAGCAGCAGCAGCAGCAGCAACAACAAAATCAGACACACCTCGGCTTTAAAGCACGAATCCATATTGTGCGCCCTTAATCCGGACGAATATAAATCGAGCAAATTAAAAAAATATCACCACTCGAGTACCAATCCTTCTATAACACTATTTTTAAAAATATATTTTAAATTTTTATTTATTTATTTTTCTCGAGGCCTGACTAAGCGCGTTGGGTTACGCTGCTGGTCAGGCATCTGCTTGGCAGATGTGGTGTAGCGTATGTGGATTTGTCCGAACGCAGTTACGCCTCCTTGAGCTAGTGAAACTGAAACTGACACTATGCATTAAAATATTTTTTTTTGATAATTATAGAAATGAACTGAATTGCAATTGGCGGATTGTGTGTGTTGCATCTGCGAATGGGAAAAATAAAATCAGTTGAAGGTGTCATTGGTAGAAAGTGTCTATCTAATCCTGAGAGAACTCACGACTTTCTGTTGATTCACGAACTTGGGTTTTGTTGTTGTTGTTGTTGTTGTTGCTGATTTGTTTTGTTTTTAGCAATACGTATCACACGAATTGCATTGACCACATGCGTCAGAAAACAAACAAACAAAAGAAAAATACCAAACAAAAAAACAACAACAACAAACAAAAACAAAACAAACAAACGAAACCCCCCCCCCTAAAAAAACAACCCCTACGCCACACACACACACACACAAAACCCCGGGAATTATTGTTGTGAAAAAGCAATGAATTTTGTTCAAAACACAATTTTGAAAAAAAAGAAGCGTTAATATTTCAGGTTAAACTAATATATATATATATATATATATATATGTATATATATATATATATATATATATATATATATATAGAGAGAGAGAGAGAGAGAGAGAGAGAGAGAGAAAATATAACGTTGTTTTCAAACCAGAGATTTCTTAATTTTTCACCTAAAAAAAAAAGAAAGAAAAAAAGTTGTAACAAGAAGCAATTAGAATAACTTAAAAAAAAGAAAAAAAAGAAGAAATATCCCGTTTTCATAATTCAGCATGGTACTATGTAATCAGTAATATATAGCTGATGTTTTATTGATAAATATTTCATTTGATAACTCTGTGTTCAATACGACATCCCCCCTCACCCCCCCCCCCTTTTTTTTGTTTGTTTGTTTGTTTGTTCTTTCTGTTTGTTGAGCATTGCTTTTTTTATTTTTTTATTTTTTTTATATAACAGCAACGCTACCTAGAAAGAAAATCCTTCGTTTCATATGAATTTCATACAAAGAGAGTTGGTTTAAATAATCTTTAATTATTCAACAATACACATGATTACAATGCAATGAATGACAAAAGAGCATCAACAAGCTTAAAGCTTATACTGTGCTCAACAACGTTGCACTTCAATTTTTATCATGACGGCTGATGAACCATATTAAGACTTGTATCAAATAACATTCATAAACAAGTAAGTAATGAAATAAAACAAATAAACAAACAGTACATCATATAGTAAAATAATGCTAATATCAATATTAACATGAGATTAAATTTATTAATTATTTATTACAAAGAGAGTTAACTTGCTTAACCGACTGTCTTTTAAACCGGCTGTCTTTAAGTTATTCACATACACTAAACTACCCGTGACTGTTGAATTTAGTTATGTTATGGCAAACTGTGCATTTTGATATTTTGTGTAACCCCCTCTGCCCCCCCCCCCCCCCACACACACGCCCCCACCCCCTACCCGCCTTTATCTGTGTGTGTGTATGAATGAACGTTATGTGTGATTAAGTCCAGACAGCGTCATTGTAAAGATGTTTCTCATGACTGAGAGAGAGAGAGAGAGAGAGAGAGAGAGAGAGAGAGAGATGGGGAGACTGAGAGAGAGAGAGAGATGGGGAGACTGAGAGAGAGATGGGGAGACTGAGAGAGAGAGAGAGAGATGGGGAGACTGAGAGAGAGAGAGAGAGAGAGAGAGATGGGGAGACTGAGAGAGAGAGAGAAGGGGAGACTGAGAGAGATGGGGAGACTGAGAGATAGAGAGAGATGGGGAGACTGAGAGATAGAGAGAGATGGGGAGACTGAGAGAGATAGAGAGAGATGGGGAGACTGAGAGAGATAGAGATGGGGAGACTGAGAGAGAGATGGGGAGACTGAGAGAGAGAGAGATGGAGAGACTGAGAGAGAGAGATGGAGAGACTGAGAGAGAGAGAGATAGAGAGATGGAGAGACTGAGAGAGAGAGATGGAGAGACTGAGAGAGAGAGATGGGGAGACTGAGAGAGAGAGATGGAGAGACTGAGAGAGATAGAGATGGGGAGACTGAGAGAGAGATGGGGAGACTGAGAGAGAGAGAGATGGAGAGACTGAGAGAGAGAGATGGAGAGACTGAGAGAGAGAGAGAGAGAGAGAGAGAGAGAGAGAGAGAGATGGGGAGACTGAGAGAGAGAGATGGGGAGACTGAGAGAGATAGAGAGAGATGGGGAGACTGAGAGAGAGATAGAGATGGGGAGACAGAGACAGACAGAGAGAGAGAGAGAGAGAGACGTGTTAAAATTAACTGCTGGTCGATGAAGGCTGCTTGCAGGGCGCGTTTGACCAAACATCATCACCACCACCACCACCACCACCACCACGAACTCTTTCTCCTCCGCCTCCATCCCATCCCATCCCAGCCCAACCTCACCAACGCCCTTCATGTCCCCACCATATCCCTTACCGCCTTTTCACCCTCCGCCCCCCCCCCCCCCCCCCCCCGCCGTCCCCGTTCAACCGCCCCCCTACCCCACCCACACCCATTTAACACTCAGCTATCACCCCCTCCCCCGACCCCCCGCCACCATCCCGACCCACAACCCCAACCCCTCCACCTCCTCTCCCCCTTTGCTAATGGAGTGAAGGTGTTTTTTTTTTTTTTTTTTTTTTTTTTTTTTTTTGGGGGGGGGGGGGACGTGTTGTGGTGATAGGGGTTGGACGTGGTGGTGGTGGGTAGTGGTGGTGGTGGTGGTGGAAGTGACATGGCTGATGGTGGTGGTGATAGAACACTCACACACACCACACACACACACACACACACACATTACCAGCAGTTACAAGTGTGAACGATGAGTCGAGTTTTACGAACTGTTATTAACTCTGGCACCCTTAAGCTCTTTTTTTTGTTTTATCTCTGATCTGTCAGTCGTAATGGAAATGAGGTGTCACCGCGAGAAACATTACTACACCAGATTCCACTGATCAGCTCACCAAGTGTACAAAAACAACAACAACAACAACAACAACAAAAATCCAAACAAACAAACAGTCAACAACAACCACACAGAACACTGGACCATAACGAAGACCTGCTGACGTCAGTTTAGAAGAAAAAAAAAAAGAAGAGAAAACTACCTTGGTATGGCCTAGTAACCGAACAGATCCTGAAGGTAAGTCTTTGCTCAGTGAAACAATCGAACAACCCTCCAAGATACCCGTCGAGGGAGGGAGAGGGAGGTGGGGAAACCCCCCTTCCATACACACATACATACATACACACACACACACACACTCTCTCTCTCTCTCTCTCTCTTCCGTTCCTCCTACACCCCCCCAAACCCCCACCCCCCGCACCATCCCAAACCCACACCACACCACCCACACCCATCCACGCACACACCGACACCCACATCTCCCTCAAAACCACCCAACCCCTAAATACACACATCGCGATTTCGTGAACAGAAGAACCGCTTGAAAAAGAAAAACCGGAAACCGGAAACAGGTGACAAACACTTCAACTGAGTAAATCAGAAACAGTGAGTGAAGTCCCTTTCTATACGTTCGGTTCGGCTTATTAGTCCACACAGAAATCTGGTCAAAAAGACCGCACACACACACACACACACACACACACACACACACATATATATATATATATATATATATATATATATATATATATATCGAATTCTATCTACAATCTTTGATCTGGTCAAGCAAATGAAGTGGGACAACATCTAACAAGAAAATAGCCAGCCACCATACAAAGCAACTTGAAGGAGGCCTCGAATGAATTGAAAGGGAACACAAATAAGCTG
>NC_134884.1:38066408-38073908 GCF_041734735.1 Babylonia areolata | reverse complement strand
GTAATTAATGCTAGGGGACTTAATTCGAATCTGGTTAGGACTTTTTTTCCCCCTTTTTTTTTTTAACGCGAAGCTTTATAATAACAAATACAGAACACATTTTAACGATTATATATATTTTTTTAAAGTGTATCACAAGTGAGTCTTGAAGGCCTTGCCTCTCTTGTAAAAGGAAGGTGGCTGGGTGGTTAAGACGCTCATAGTCTGCCAACCAATACAGTGTCCGTGAGGGTCTGTGTTCGATTCTTCCCGACTATGTCGAGTGATGGCCTAGAGGTAACGCGTCCGCCTAGGAAGCGAGAGAATCTGAGCGCGCTGGTTCGAATCACGGCTCAAGCCGCCGATATTTTCTCCCCCTTCACTAGGACCGCTAGATAGATTAGATATATATGCGTGTGTAAGTGTATGTATAGTTTGCATGCAAGCTCGCATAAGCACGCAGAAGACAGGTCGAACGAACAAACGATTGCTTGCTTAACTGTTGCGGCATCGCCACACTCACGTTGATGCAATTTGATTTCGCACACACGTGTTTTGAAGAGAATGATAAATAAAATAAACAACACACACATCCCATAATATTTTCGGCATTCAAGGATCGAGCACACATTCCTCCTTCGACTCCCTCACACCACGTCCACCCCACCCCGACACACACACACACACACACACGTACACACACACACACACACACACACACACGTACACTCACACACACACACACGTACACTCACACACACACACACACGTACACTCTCACACACACACGTACACTCACACACACACACACACACACACACGTACACACACACACACACGTACACACACACGTACACACACACGTACACACACACACACACACACGCACACACACACAGGCAGCCTCTTCTCAAAGTCCGGGGATAATTAGGTCCAGAAATCATTCGGGCTGTTTTGGCCTCGACTCCACTTCACGTATCGGTCGGTAGTTGAGGGGGGGGCTGGGCGTTTGGTTTGGGGGGACAGTGTGAGATGCAGAAGAAAGAAAGGGTTGGGGGGGGGGGGGGGGGGGGCGTGGGGGGAGGGGGCGTGGCAGTGTGGGGTTCGGAGGAGGGACAAACACTGCACACAGAGAGAGAGACAGAGAGAGAGAGAGAGAGAGAGAGAGAGCAGGGCGAGACAGAGATTGAAAAACAGTGAAAGAGAGAAAGAGTGCTAGCGAGACACAGGGAGACAAAGAGACAGACAGACAGACAGAGACAGGGAGACAAAGAGAGGAATGCCTGTACAGAGAGAGAGAGAGAGAGAGAGAGAGAGAGAGAGAGAGAGAGAGTTCTCTGAGCTACACTACAGCGCCACTCATTTTTGACTCACTTGTGTAAACAAAGTGAGTCTATGTTTTAACCCGGTGTTCGGTTGTCTGTGTGTGTGTGTGTGTGTGTGTGTGTGTGTGTGGTGTGTGTGTGTGTGTGTGTGTGTCCGTGGTAAACTTTAACATTGACATTTTCTCTGCAACTACTTTGTCAGTTGACACCAAATTAGGCATAAAAGTAGGAAAAATTCAGTTCTTTCCAGTCATCTTGTTTTAAACAATATTGCACCTCTGGGATGGGCACAAAAAATAAAGAATGAAGCCTAATTATATGCAAACTGCATTTACTGTTATATTTATATTTTTTGTATTCTCTAAACTTGGCACTTTGATCTGATATTCTGACCCAACAGCTAGAGCAGTCATTATTATCATTTTTTGTTCAAACAGGAACTTCTTTTGCTAAGCATGAAGTTTTATTTATTTTGCAAACGTTTTGGTGCAGATAGTAAAGAAGGGAAATTACTCTGTAATGCTAGGGGAGTTAATTTGCTTTAAACTGATCTTTCTCATCTTAAACATTACATTTTGAAATTATACTCAATACATAAAAAGCTTGGATTTAAAAAAAACTGTATCACAAGTGAGTCTTGAAGGCCTTGTCTCTCTTGTTATTTTTGTTTTTGTATTTTTTCCTGCATGCAGTTTTATTTGCTTTTCCTATCGAAGTGGATTTTCCTACAGAATTTTGCCGGGTTCTTTTACGTGCGCTAAGTGCATGCTGCACACGGGACCTCGGTTTATCGTCTCATCCGAATGACTAGCGTCCAGACCACCACTCAAGGTCTAGTGGAGGGGGAGAAAATATCGGCGGCTGAGCCGTGATTGGAACCAGCGCGCTCAGATTCTCTCGCTTCCTAGTCGGACGCGTTACCTCTAGTCCGTCATTCCACACACACACACACACACACACTATGTGTGTGTGTGTGTGTGTGTGTGTGTGTGTGTGTGTGTGTGTGTGTGATGTTTCTGTGAATAGAATTTGTTTAAAACTCTTTAAAAAAAAAGAACAACCACCCCAAAACAAAACAAAACAAACTCTCTTCCACCAAACACAACTCTACCACTCACTCATTCATCACTCTCCACCACCACCCTCCCCACCCTCACTCCTACCTCCCATCTCCTCATCCTCCCACCCCCTCTATACGTTCGACCCACCCCCATCCAACCCTCACCCTGACCCCTAAGCGCCGACGACGGTGACTTGATAACATCGCCGGCCGCGCATGTGCTGAAAAAAAAAAAAAAAAAAAAAAAAAAATTCAAGTTGTCAGCTTTAACCCTTTGACAGCCCTCATCCTCATTATCATCACCACCACCGTCATCACATTCAGGCCCAGTACGCCTTTTTAACCTGTATGACACAATACAGCAAACACAGCCAGCCCAGCAAACAACACGTTTGCGCTACGCCAACAAAACGGGTGGAGAAAAAAAAAAAAAAAAAAGAAGAAGAAGAGAATTAACTCTTTGTCGACGAAGTGGCAAGGCACAGTGGTTCACACACACACACACACACACACACACACGCACACAGAGAGAGAAAAGATTGTGACAACAACAGATAAAGCCAGCCTCCCTCCTCCTCCTCCTCCTCCCAAACCCACCCCCTCCTCACTCTCCTCCACCTCCTAACCCCCCCAAGGGAGTCGCGGCGGTTAAAGAGAGGTGGCGGTGTCAGGGTGAGAAGCCATTGCATGGCCGGTCGTTAATGCTGTTGTCGCTGCAGTTTAGTTTGTTGTCAGACAGGACAACCCGTCCCTCTGGGATTGGGAAAACAACGTTGCTCCCGTCACGCTCAGTCATTCAACCGTGTAGTGTGCCGGTGGCAGTAGTTGGCTCTAAAGCTCACGCGAGACGAGACTAGACGAGACGAGACGAGACGCTAGGACGCAAAATGAACGGGAACTGTAAGCGCGGGCGCGCGTCACTTGCTTTAACTTGCAGCGATGCGCATGTGCGTTGCATGCGCGTGCACAGGACAGGACCCCCCCCTGAATGAATTCTTGTAAGGCTGGATTGCATTGTACGTTTTGTCTTCTGTGATTTTTGCGTGTGCGTAACTGTGATTATTGTCTGTGTGGTTTTACTTTTATTGAGTTAACCCAATCAGTACTGAACACTGGTATGACTCGTGCTTATATGGCATGGGTTTTTGTGGTGTGGAGAGCTAAATGAGTTAAGTCGACATTTCAGCACTTTATGTCGTTTATATACACAGAGAATGATTGTGACTCTCGCTTATTGTAAATGCGAAAAACACACCACAAATTAGTTTCCCTTTTGGAGATCATAAATTATCCTGCTGTTCTACATGGGCGATCTTGGCGGGCACTAAGTTAGCTGAAGGTTAAGAATGTCGCCATGATTGCGTACGTTAAATCCACACACTTAGGACAATCCGTAACGCTAGGCAAACTTAGCACTGAAAAGATGGCTCATGCAATCCGGCTCTGATCCGGAAGCTGAACACCTTGTACATGTATTGTTAAGGGCGTCACTGCGTTCGGTCAAATCCATATACGCTACACCACATCTGCCAGGCAGATGCGTGACCAGCAGCGTAACCAAGCGCACTTAGTCAGGCCCTGAGAAAAAAAAAGATAAAAAAACAAACAAACAAAAAAAAACACCCCCAAAACAACAAGTTGCTCAAGTCTTCTTAATTGAACGCTGTATTGCACCTTGTTTCTTGATATTAAAAAATGTTTAAACCAAAAAAACAAAAACAAACAAGAAGCTTCACCAACCACACTAGCAGTGAATTTTTGCATGTATAATAATTTTTCTTCTTTTTTTTTCCTAAATAGATAAAAACACGAATGACACCAACAACAAATTAATAGCAATCTTTACCAACCCCATTAGCCAAAAAATGTTTGCGTGTATATATATATTTTTTTTCATGAATGAAGTTGGGGTTGTTGTTTTTTTTCAATATATAAATTTCAATATATAAACCTAATAACAACAATGAATAAATGAATGAATGAATGAATACATAAATTGTGAATAAAGAAAGAAAGAAAAGAAAGGGAAGAAAAGAAAGAAAACTTACGTTATGAAACCACAAACTGCCCCCAACCCCCCCCCCCCCCCCCCCCCCCCCCCCTCCCGAAACAAAATGGAACACACAACAAAACTTCATCAACCATTTATTATCATAAATCCAACGTGCATATAACTAATTATACTCACACCTGCGCCTGTACAAACTAATAATCTTATTACATCCATAGCTTCAATCTAATTCAACTAAACCTAAAAAAAAACAGCAGCAAAACAAAACAAAAAAAAAAAAAAGGAAAAAGAAAAAAAAAAAACACCCAGGCGACTGACTCGCTCCCGACGACTCCGGCCAATGTAGGAGCGATTCGCTCGCTCCGTTTCACAAGCTCTTTAGTTAACTCAATACTAACAGTAGAGGAGGGGTGGGGGGGGAGGGGAGGTGGAGGGGGTAAGGCTGGCTTGGCTTTCATGGCCGTGGTAGTGATGGTGATGATGGCCCTCCCCCTACACACCCTTCCCCCCCCCGCCACACACACACACACACACTCCCCCCCGGGCCCCCCCCAAAGTGGCCTTCCTCGCTGTGGCCGTGGCCACGGTCGCTTTGGCGGCGAGGGCTAATCATAATGAAAACAATGCCGCTTGTCCCTGATCGTCCAAAGCTTGACAGCGATCCCGTTAGAGGCCGGCGTTCCCCCCCCCCCCCCCTAACTCTCTCTGAGGCCGGCGTTTTTTTCCCCCCCTTCTCTCTCTCTGAGGCCGGCGCTTCCCCCCCCCCCAACCCCCCCTTCTCTCTCTCTCTGTCTTTCGAGCCTTCCGATCCTAATCCCAACCCTAACCCGCCCCCCCCCCCTACATGCAATCCTTCCCCCCCCCCGCCCCCCCGGGGGACTTTTTGTTGTTGTTGTTGTAAACCTTTTGTCTCAGTATTTATTTATTTATTTATTCATTTATTTATTCATTCATCCCCCCCCCCCCCCGGGGACTTTTTGTTGTTGTAAACCTTTTGTCTCAGTATTTATTTATTTATTCATTCATCTATCTATCTATTTGTCTATTAGTTTTTTTTATTTATTTACCTATCAATTTGTCTATTTATTCATACATATATTCATCGATCTGTCGTATCTGTTCATCGAGCTATCGATTTATTTATTTGATTGGTTTGATTGTTTCGTAATTTAAAAAAAAAAGAAGAAGAAATATTAGCTGATGAACCTATGATTGCATTGATCAGCAACCAGATTAGCACTTAGTTTCAGCAAAAGTGCGGGTTTTTTGTTTGTTTGCGTATTTATTAATTGATTAATTTATTAATGTATTTTTTCTTTCATTCTATTTTATTCATCTATTCATTTTATTCTATTTCGTTTCTAACTCCTTCCTTTCTGACGTCCTTTATGAAACTTTCGGCAAAAGTTACTTACGAATTTGAGAGATGGGGGCGGGGGTGTGGGTGGGAGGACAGAGACAGAAACACACACACACACACACATACACATGTCATCATCAATATATATATATATATATATATATATATATATTGATAAGAAACTCTAAGGAAAGCTGGACAGTGCAAGGCCTTCAGAGAAGAAGCCCCCCACACCCCCACCCTCCCCGAACAATGCAAAGAGAGAGAGAGAGAGAGAGAGAGAGAGAGAGATTGATTTACAGCAAGGCTAGAACTGGTTGCCAGGTCATCATCGTTGGTTCCCGTACGGTCTTAAGACTGCGATATGGAAGAAGAAGAAGAAGAAGAAGAAGAAGAAGAAGAAGAAGAAGAAGAAGAAGAAGAAGAAGAGGAGGAGGAGGAGGAGGAGGAGAAGAAGAAGATGAAGAAGAAGAAGAAGAAGAAGAAGAAGAAAAGAAGAAGCAGCAAGAGAAGGAGAAGCAGAAGAAGCTTTTGGTATGGACCATTCGGAGGTTGAAAAGTCTAAGACTTGGAAGTCTCACGACCACCGGGTGCAAATCACTTCATCGGGATGAGGCTCAGAGGGGACTGTGAAGACAGTATATTGGTCTGTCCATCTTCATCATCCCGAGTAAAGAAAAAAAAAGGGTGTGGTAGGAAGAAGGATAGTGTTGGGGTGGTGTGTGTGTGTGTGTGTGTGTGGGGGGGGGGGTTTGGGGGGAAGGGGGTGGAGGGGCTGCCGAGTGGGGGTTGGGGCGGGGGCGGGTGTAAAAGGACACTGGAATCGCATGCACACACACACACACACACACACACACACACACGCGCGCGCGCGCACACACACACACGCGCGCGCGGAAACTCTCTCCTGCAACTTCCCCCCAACCTCTCAAAGTAATGATCAGATTTCCAACCATCACCTCATCTTTTACCCCTCCCATGAAAAAAAACAATACCCCCCAAAACAACAACAACAACAACAACAAAGCAAAAAAAAAACAAACAAACAAAAAAAAACAAACAGAAAAAAAACAAAAAAAAAAAAACACCGATTAGAATTCATTACGAAATTAATGTGAAAGTTATTGATGATGATGACGATGATGATCCAGCAACAACTACTACTACTACTGAATAAATATCCTCGCACAGACGTGTTGTGTCAGAATTAAGGACCAGCAACAACAACCAAAAAATTATAACATTAATGTGAAAGTAATTGATGACACTGATGCTGTTACAACAACAACAACAATAACAACAACAACAACTACTACTACTGAATAAATATCCTCGCACAGACGTGTTGTGTCAGAATTAAGGACCAGCAACAACAACAAAAACAACAACATTTTTGCATTAATGTGAAAGAACTTGATAACGATGATACAATGATTATATAGAAGATTTACCTTCGTGCGGACTTGCTATGCCAGAGTAAAAGACTTACACATAAAATGACAATGAATATATAAAATACTAATAATGAATTGAATGATAAATAAATAATGGAAAAAAAAAAGGTTGTAAGACAGCTCGAAATCATGTCCCAACAAATGACTCTTCTTCTGCGTTCACTCGTATGCACACGAGTGGGCTTTTACGTGTATGACCGTTTTTACCCCGCCATGTAGGCAGCCATACTCCGTTTTCGGGGGTGAGCATGCTGGGTATGTTCTTGTTTCCATAACCCACCGAACGCTGACATGGATTACAGGATCTTTAA
>NC_134884.1:38053908-38061408 GCF_041734735.1 Babylonia areolata | reverse complement strand
CCTGTTTGAACAAATAATGATAATAATGACTGCTCTTGTTGTTGGGTCAGAACATCAGATCAAAGTGCCAAGTTTAGAGAATACAAAAAATATAAATATAACAGCAAATGCAGTTTGCATAAATTTATGCTTCATTTTGTTGTTGTTGTGCTCATCCCAGAGGTGCAATATTGTTTTAAACAAGATGACTGGAAAGAACTGAAATTTTCCTATTTTTATGCCTAATTTGGTGTCAACTGACAAAGTATTTGCAGAGTATATATGGTGTTTGTTTGTTTGTTTTTTGTTCTTTGTTTGTTTTTGTTTTCTTCTTTATAAATTTCCATTAAGATGCTGTTGTTGTTGTAAAATGTCAACCTACCAAAATGGAATTAAAAAAATGTTTAAAAAAAAAAAAAAAAAAAAAAAAAAAAGTATTTGCAGAGAAAATGTCAATGTTAAAGTTTGCCACGGACACACACACACACACACACACACACACACACACACACAGGCAACCGAACACCGGGTTAAAACATAGACTCACTTTGTTTACACAAGTGAGTCAAAAATGGTGTTTTCTAGTTTGTTGCATACAAATGACAACGACTGTAGTCGACTGTTGTGTGCTGTTTGATACTGAGTAGGCAGGAAAGGAAGGAACATTTCCAGCACCTTGCTTGTAAGCCAACAAAGAAAAGAAAGAAAGAAAGAAAGAAAGGAAAAAAAAGGAATTGAAAACCGTTACCTACCCTCCTCTTTCTCCGCACCCCTCTCTACTGTTGCTACTACTGCTGCTGCCACTACTGCTGCTGCTGCTACACAGAGACACACTGATACCCACAAATACACACACCACATACATATGCATACCACACACACACACACACACCACAAAAACACAACACACACACTCACAACACACACACACACAAACACTCACAAACACACACCACGTCCACCCCCCCCCCCCACACACACACACACCCCCCACCCCCACACAAAGACACCACGCATACAAACACCACACACACGCACACGCACACATACACACACACACACACACACACCACAAATACACACACACCACAAATACCCAACACACACACACTCACAACACACACACACAGCTGATATCCAAGCCAGCATCAGATTTCATTAACTACAATGTTAACACGCTTCAGTGGTTATCACGTAACTCGACACCTGACCCTGCCGACATCCCTCCCCCGTCACTCCCACCCCTCACCCCCCCCCCCCCACCACACCCCCTCCGCACCCCACCACACTTGCGTACACCCGACCTTCCCCCCCCCACCTCCCGACCCACCGCCCACTCAATCACCTCCTTACCCCCCCTACACCCCCCCCCCACCGAACCCCCTCCTCCGCCCCCCCCCCCTCCCACCCCCCGGCACCTTCACCCCCTGACTGATCAGAATCCTAAACAACACAACACTGAAACAACATGGTCACGACCAGACGCCATTAATCCATCACACTCCGCAACCCATATAAACTCCCTCTCTCACACTCCACACCACCATCGCCCTTCCCCACCCCACCCCCACACACACAGACCTCCGATCTCTCCACCCTCATCCTCCCTTCTTCACCCCCTACACCTCCCCTTTGTCTCCTTTGAAATCTCTCTCCCCCCCCCCCCCCGCCCGCTCCCCCGCACCCTCCTGTACCCACCGCACCCTCTCCTCTCTACGCAATCCCCACCACCACCACCCACACCCTTCGCCTCTCCTCTCTCATGACTATCAGCACTCTTAAAAAACAAACAAAAAAAAAACCCACACCAAAAACAACAAACCCCCCCCCCCCCCACCAAAAAAAATAAAAACAACAACAAAAAACAAAACAAAAAAAACCCCCAAAAAACAACAACCCCCCCCCAAAAAAAAACAAAAAACAAAAAAACAAAACAAAAAAAAAACAGCGGCCAGTGTGGTTAAAACAAAAAAAGCAAAAAAAAGAAAAAAAAAAAAAAAAGCTAATTGAGGATCACATCTCTTGATTAGCGTTTCAGTTTGCAAGACCCCTGACAGTTAGAACAAACGCAGGTTCTTTTTTTTTCTTATGGTTTTTTTTTTCTGCCCTCCCTCCACCCTCCACCCCCTGCCCCCCCCCCCTTCCCCCCCGTCCCCCTTCTTTGTTTTGTGTGTGCATCTAAGTGCTAGGGAGGGAGGGTGCGAGAGGGAGAGAGAGAGAGGGAGAGAGAGAGAGAGAGAGAGAGACGGACAGACAGAGGGAGACAGAGACAGACAGAGAGAGGGAGAAAGAGAGACGGACAGAGGGAGACAGAGACAGACAGACAGACAGACAGAGGGAGAAAGAGAGACGGACAGACAGAGGGAGAGAGAGACAGAGACAGACAGAAAGGGAGACTGAATGAATGAATGAACTTCTTGATTGAGATAATATAAAGTAATAAGCACATTCGGCTTGGTTTTCATCTTACCCTCATAACGTAAATAACAAACATGCAAAGCAAAAAGCAAAAACACAATACACAGGGAATTTGGGTAAATTATGTCAAAATACATACATACTTGAGAGAGAGAGAGAGAGAGAGAGAGAGAGAGAGAGAGAGAGAGAGAGAGAGAGAGAGTAAATTAATGGATGAATGAATGAAAGAAAGAAAAAGAATGAATGAATGAATGAATGAATGAGTGGTTCGTTCATATAGACCAAGCCCTTGATGAATGGGAATTTGAACTACAAAACAATATGATATGCAGATAGACAGACAAAGGAACAAAGATTGAAAGAGAGAGAGAGAGAGAGAGAGAGAGGGAGACAGAGAGAGAGAGAGAGAGAGACAGAGAGAGAGAGAGAGACAGACAGACAGAGACAGAGAGAGACAGAGACGGACAGACAGACATGGACGATCACTACTCGATCCAGACAATATCAAAAGGGCTGCGTGAAATGGGAACAAGAAGAAGAATATTGATGACGGAAACAGTCAACCCCCGCCACCCCCTCACACACACACACACACACACACACCCCACCCCCACCGGTGATAATCATAGAACAGATCGACCTCAACTAAACGTTGTGAATGCGTGTGTGATCGTACACCCCCCCTCCCTCCCTCCCTCCATCACCATCCCACCGTATCACCACCACCACCACCACCACCACCTCCATCATCGTCACCACCAGAACCCACCTGTGTTGACGTTGTCAAGTCAACTAACTGCTATTACGAATGTGTGAGTGATTCCGTCCAACAGACAATGACATGGTGGGCTTTTGGTGTGTCACCATACATTAATACACCGAATCCGCCGCCTGTGTCGTTGAGGGTTGGGCCAGTAGTAGTAGTAGTAGTAGTAGTGGGAACTGGTTGGTTTCCTGATGATGATGATGGCAGAATGGTTAAGACGCTCAGCTGCCAATACAGAGAGTCCGTGAGGGTGTGGGTTCGAATCCCGCTCTCGCCCTTTCTCCTAAGTTTGACTGGAAAATCAAACTGGGCGTCTAGTCTTTCGGATGAGACGATAAACCGAGGTCCCGTGTGCAGCACGCACTTGGCGCACTGAAAAAGAACCCATGGCAACGAGAGTGTTGTCCTCTGGCGAAATTACGTAAAATGAAATCCACTTTCATAGGTACACAAATATGTAAGCATGCACTCAAGGCCTGACTAAGCGCGTTGGGTTATGCTGCTGGTCAGGCATCTGCTCAACAGATGTGGTGTAGCGTGTATGGATTTGTCCGAACGCAGTGACGCCTCCTTGAGAAAGTGAAACTGAAACTGAAACTGATGATGATGATGATGATGATTACTATTATTATTATTATTATTATTATTATTAAAGTATCGTCCTTGTTGCCGTATTATCACCCTCCTGCATTGCATAGCTGATTGCGGGTTTTTTTTTTTTTTTTTTTTTTTTTATTGGGGGTGGTGGTCGGGGGTGGGGTGGGGGTTGTGTGTGTGTGTGTGTGTGTGTGTGTGTGTGTGTGTGTGTGTGTTTCTCTCTGAATCTGTCTGCCTCTTAGTTTTAGGAGTTCCCTTTGTGTGCATTTGTCTCTGATTCTCTCTGTCTCTCTGTCTCTCTCTCTTTTTCTCTCATGTCTATGTACTTTGACAATACCCATGCAATTGCGAACTCCATGATAATATGGCATTTATGCTGAGGACATTAAACAGTTTCAGTTTCACTCTCTCTTTCTCTCTGTCTCTGTCTGTCTGTCTTGCTCACTCTGCCTCTGTCTGTCTGTGTCTCAGTTAAAACAATATTTTATTTTCCAACATGTCGAAATACAAAATAGATACGATAATGACCTCACGACAGCTCTCTCTCTCTCTCTCTCTTTCAATCTATTTCATTTCATTTGGTGGTGTTGTCGATGTCGTCGTCGTCGTCGTTGTTGTCGTTTTTTTTTCTCTCTGTGTTTATCTCTGTCGCTTTCAGTCGCTGCGCCTCTGTTTCAATGTCTGTTTCTGTTTCGAACTTGGTCTCTTGTCTTTGTCGGTCTCTGTCTGTGTGTCTCTCTAAATCTCTGCGTGTGTCTGCCTGTCTGTCTGTCTGTCTCTCTCAATATCTCTTCCACTCGCTCCATCCCTCTCTCTCCCATTCTACTCTCTGTCTCTTTCTCTCTCTCTCTTTCCATCTTCCCCCCCCCCCCCCCGTCTCTCTCCTTTTCTCCCTACCTGTCTCTCTCTCTCTCTCTCCATCAAAATCAGAAGTCACTCTGTTTCAGACGATTAATAAAGCACACTCAACCGGGCACATATAGAGGGCAAGAAGAATACAATGGCATTATTACAGGCTTTTATAGTATCCGGTTATTACGCAAAAAAAAGAGAGAAAAAAGAAAAAAAGAATCGAGCACACGCAGGGATGAGTTGGGTTTCAATAAAACGTTCTGTGAATTGCAGGCAATTCGAGTGCACAGGTTGTTGGTTTTTTTTTTTTTTTTTTTTTTTTTTACTAGGGGAAGGTAACCAATAATGGTCCTGCACTGGAACGGAACAGGTTAGGACGACAACACACACGCACGCACGCATGCATGCATGCACACACACACACACACACACACACACACACACGACACTAATGCACGCACGCACAAACACGCACACACGACACTCAAGCACACACACACACACACACACACACACACACACACACATGACGCTCACGTACGCCGCACTAACACGCACACACATATACACATATGCACACACAGACACGATAGACAAGACAAGTGCACGTGCTCGCGTACACAAACACACACGTCCCTCTCTCTGTCCCTTTCACACAAACACACACACACACATACACACACACACAAGACAAGTGCACGTGCGCGCACACACACACACACGCGCGCGCGCTCACGCACGCACAAACACGCACACAGATATTATACACACAAAGACACGACACACAAGACAAGTGCACGTGCGCGCGTACACACATACACACACACACACGACAGGTGCACGTGCGCGCGTACACGCACACATCCACACGACACTCACACACGCACGAACACGTGCACACACATACACACACAGACACGACACACAAAACACGTGCACGTGCGCGCTTATACACACACGACACTAACGCGCGCGCACGCACGCACGCACACACCACACACACACACGACACTCACACACGCACAAACACGCGCGTGCACACACACACACACACGACACTAACACACGCACAAACACGCGCACAAACACACACGACACACAAAACACGAGCACGTGTGCGCTTACACACACACTCGACACTAACGCACGCACACACCATTTACCCACGACTATCCTGGGAGGAGGAAGGCCCGGTAATGTTATATCCTCGTCGGTCATATCTCACCTGAGGGTGGATGTCAACGTTCACCCCGATTGTAACACACACACACACACACACACACACACACACATGATCTTCTCCTCTCCCCCCCCCTCTCCCCTCGCCCACCAACCATCCTGACTCCCACCCCCCCACTGCCCCCCCCCCCCGTGCCCCCCCCCCCCCCCACACACACATAGAAACAAACGATATTCCTACCACTTCCACCCTCCTCTCCCGCGTCCAACACACACACACACACACACACACACACACACGCAGAGAGAAACGAGAGACTATAGTTTTACACACACACACACACACACACACAGACACACACAGAAACGAGAGACTATAGTCACACACACACACACACACACACACACAGAAACAACGAGAGACTATAGTTCCACACACACGCACACTGCACGTGCAACACACGTGCGCAGTTACAGCACCGACCATTGGCGTCACTGTGCCGTGTCCCTTTGAATGGAGGTAGGGAGGTGGGGCGGGGTGGGAAGGCTCTCTCTCTCTCTCTGGCCAGATTCGCATCGGCACAAACCATACGGGAACGACCTCTTTTCACACACACACACACACACAACACAACACAAAACAAAACCAAACCACAACAAAAAAAGGGAGCTGAGAATGTGTTTATGTTCACACGGTGGACGAAACACGAAAAATGGATTATTATTCCAAAATCACAGGGACAATTTCAGTTTCAGTTTATTATTACTATTTTTATTATTGGGGTTGGGAGGGGGGGGGGGTGCGGGGGAAAGGGGTATGTTTTTGGAAAGGAGTATAATTTTTTTTTTTTTTTTGCGTGAAAACAACAACTACAAAGATAAAATCGCGTGATTACATCGATGAAAACACACACACACACACACACACACACACACAGAGAGAGAGAGAGAGAGAGAGAGAGAGAGAGAGAAAGTACAAACATTATTTATTCAATTATTCAAAAATTCGTTTTGAAAAAAGAGAGAGAGAGAGAGAGAGACAGAAAAAAAAGAAGTAAATAGGGTATTCATGGCAGGAGGTGTCACATAACACTGTTGGATTGTTTTACCCGGATATTGTAGTCGCACTAATGGTGATCACCTCCCTTCCGGAAACAAAGGCATGAACACGGGTTTCTATTTTGTGTGTGTGTGTGTGTGTGTGTGTGTGTGTGTGTGTGTGTGTGTGTGTGTGTGTGTGTGTTTGTTGTTTGTTTGTTTGTTTGTTTGTTTTGGGGTTTTTTTTCACGCTCGTTTTTGTGCCATGTCGTATTACATTGCATAGTATATTGTATTGCCTGCTTTGTACGGCATCCAGCAACTATCTCCTCCACTCCATACATACATACATACATACAGACAGACAGACAGACAGAGAGACAAATGACTGACATGTCTTTATTGAGGGTAAATCGATTGACACACAGTTAGATTGACAGAAATGATTCCACTGGTTTATTCATAAGAATCCGTTCTCGTAAAATGTTTTTTTTTTTAACACCTTTATTTATTTGTTTTATTTATTCATTTAGTCACCCATCTATGTATTAATCTATTTATCTAGTTATTTATCTTTTTGTTCATTTAGTTAGTTAGTTAGTTAGTTATTCAGTGTACATTCATTTGATATTTCTCTCTCTCTCTCTCTCTCTCTTTCTTCCTCTCTGTGT
>NC_134884.1:38008908-38048908 GCF_041734735.1 Babylonia areolata | reverse complement strand
TGTGTGTGTGTGTGTGTGAGGGAGCGGGGAAGTATTGAATGGAAGAAGGGAGGGGAGGAAGGAAGAATTTAAGTGCTGGAGTGGAAGGGGGGGGGGGGGTGGGGGGCTCGATGTGGTGTTGTTGTTTAAAGCGTGCGTGGGGACAGATTGTGCGTCAGACACACACACAGACAGACACACACACACACACACACACACACCATAACCGAAAAAAATAATATATATGGTGCGATGGTATAAACAGAAAACTGAAAAACAAACTCCATGGGGGGCAACAACAACAACAACAACAACAACAAAAGTTCCAACCAGAAACACGACGACGCGAACTGCACACAGGGGAAAAAACAAACAAACATGACATAGTAATCAGGATGTTAGTGAGTGAGAGTTGACAACGCTCAATAAAAAAAAAAAAAAAAAAAAAAAAGGGGGAAGGAAAGCATATTGTTTCACCTGTCAATGCTTTGCGAACGTTTTGCACGTGCGGAACTTCTGAACTGTCAGGACGACAACAACTCTGCTCCAGCTATTCCTCCTCCTCCTCTTCCTCCCGATCCCCCAACCAACTACCCCCCCCCCCCCCAACCCCTGCCACACACACACACACACATACACACACACAGAGTTTGAGCTCACCTGGGGTGGGGCCAATTTGGATGTCATTTCCGAGTTCATCAACCCGTGACGAATCTTAACCTCCTATAACACTTTGAGTGAAATGTGAGGGTTAATAATATGAAAAAAAAGATTAAAAAGGGGGAAATTTTTTTAAGCAAAAATGGGGTCTGTGTGTGTGTGTATTGGGGTGGGGGTGGGGGTGGGGGGGCTGCGTTTGACCGAAAAACAATTGTACGGGCTCATTGTTCTCTCTCTCTCTCTTGCACACACGCACGCACGCACACACACACACACACACACAGACACAACAGAGGCAAAGAAACAGACCACACACAAACACACACACACACAACACAACACACACACACAACACACACAACACACTCACACAACACATCACAACACAACACAACACACACACAACACACACACCACAACACAACACACACACAACACACACACACACAACACATCACAAAACTCAGAGCCTAGTAGTGTGTGAGGTGAGAATCAAATGATTGGACCAAATCATAAATTCCAAATCAAGAATCGAACCCCCCCAAAAAAAAACAAACAACAACAAAAAAAAAAAAAACCAACAACCAAAAACAAACAAAAACAACAACAAAAAAAAACCCATCAAAAAACAAAAACAAAACAAAACAAAAAACAACAACAGCCAATCGCCAAAAGCTGATAACGCTTTCAAGCTATCGTATTTTCTCATTGTACTGAGAGACTGAGCATCACCTCCACCCCCCCCCCCCCCACCTTTGCCCCACACGTGCGAAACGAAAGTGCACTTTGACGCATCGGGTTTCCTGTCTCGGGCGCCCGCATTCTGCACGATCAAATCGTGATCCGTGCTAACATCCCCCCCCCCCCCTGACCCCCCCCCTCCCCACCCCTCCCACCGTCGATTGAAATCTGCGATCGCGCAGGCAAACAAGAGAGAGAGAGAGAGAAGGGAGGGTGGGAGTGGGAGGTTGGGAATGGGAGGGAGAGTGGGGGGGGGGGGGGTGGTGGATGGATGGAAGGAGGGAGAGAGGGATGGAGGTGGGGAGAGAGAGTATGTGAGGGGGAGAGACAGAGAATGCGATTATTATGATTATGATGATGATGATGATGATTATTATTATATTATCCTCACCATCATCATCATAATCAGCAGCAGCAGCAACAGTAGTAGTAGTAGTAGTAGTAGTATTGTTATCATTCTTCTTCTTCTTATTGTTGTTGTCATTTTTATGTTTTTTCACTACAATAGACCGTCGTCGTTGTGCCAGAAACCGGTCACATCATGCCACTGGATGCGCACATTCATAAAAAAAAAAAATATATTATCACGTGATAAACAATCTGCATACATGTATCCATCCAACCAGTGGAAAGTACCAATCTAGTTTGCTCTCTTTACCACCGGCTTTATATATATATATATATATATAATAAGAAGAAAAAGAAGCAAATTTTCATAGACCAGCTACTAATACATACACACACACGAAATAAAGATTGTCCATGACGTGACTTAGTTGTGCTCATTCTCTCTCTCTCTCTCTCTCTCTCTCTCTCTCTCCACACACACACCTTTTTAATGGCACACATGCATATCTGGTGTCTATGATGTAAGACAGTGTGGAGGTGGAGGAATTCCTCTTACAAGATGATATTTTTTTGTCCAGTTATGCTTTAATGCGATTTATGATATATTTATGATATATATATATATACAGACACAGACACACACACACATATATATATGTGTGTGTGTGTCTGTCTGTGTGTGTGTCTGTGTGTGTGTACATGTCAAAATTCAAAATAGGTCATAGCCCCTTGAAAGATGAGAGCACACCAACACACAACACAAACATACTAGACCATGCCATACCAGACCATGCCATACCATGCCATACTATGTCATGCCATACCGTACCATGTCATACCATACCATACCATGCCATACCACACCATACCATACAACACCACACCATACCACACCACACCACACACCACACCATACCATATACCACACCATACCATACCATGACCGTGTGCCTGACGGTTGCTTTCTCATTCCCTTGCCAGGCTCGGGCCAGATCCAGCTGTGGCAGTTCCTGCTGGAGCTGCTGTCGGACTCGGCCAACGCGGGCTGCATCACGTGGGAGGGCACCAACGGCGAGTTCAAGCTGGTGGACCCGGACGAGGTGGCCCGCCGCTGGGGGGAGCGCAAGTCCAAGCCCAACATGAACTACGACAAGCTGAGCCGGGCGCTGCGCTACTACTACGACAAGAACATCATGACCAAAGTCCACGGGAAGCGCTACGCCTACAAGTTCGACTTCGCGGGGCTGGCCCAGGCCATGCAGCCGTCCACGACGGACCCGACGGCCTACAAGTACCAGCAGGACATCTTCATGTCCCCGTACCACCCGCACCACCCCGCGCACCACCACCACCACCACCACCACCCGGCCCACCACCACCCGGCGCACAGCCCCAAGTTCAACTTCATGAACACTCACTCCCCGATCTCCAACTCGCCGTCAGGGTTGTTCGGGACCCCTTCCGGCTACTGGCCCCCGACCACAGGCGGCGGGAACCCCCTGTACCCCAGCATGGCCAACCACCCGGTGTCCCACCCGGCCTCGCACATGCCGCCCCACCTCAGCTCTTACTACTCCTGATCTATATGTACCCCGGGTAAAGAAAAAGAAAAAAAGAAAAAAAGAAAAAGAAAAAAAAGAGAAAGAAGTAAAGATAAATAAATGAAATCATATGAAGTTAAACAAATTAAAAGACTTGCTACACTTTGCTTGGGTGGTTTTCTAAACTAAGTCAGGGATCAACCCAACCCAAACAAACAGGAACCCGAGGAGGGGTGGGGGAAGAGGGTTGGGTCTTTTGGCCCAAACTTCCTTGGCAACAACAACAACAACAAAAATCTTCTTCACCACAAACATCAAAACCTTACTCCCCCCCCCACTCTATGCCCTACCACCCCTCCTTCCGCTCCACCCCCCCCCTCCACCAACCCACCAACCACCTCTGCAAATCACCGCTTCTTTCTTCTTCAAACGATGATCCAGGTTGTGACGTCATTCTTCGTTGACGGGTCAGTTTAGTAGTGACGTCAGTATCGCGGGAGAAAGGAATGAGGGGAAGGGGGTGGGGAGGTGGAGGGAGGGTGGGGAGGAGGGGATGGGGAGGTGGAGAGAGACAGACAAGGCAGCGTGAAAGCTAGAACGGTCACGAACAGACAGTCTTGGAGAGAAAACAACACTTACATGGACAGCTGAGGAGTGAGGTGATGGATTTTAATTTTTTTATTTTTTTTAATTTCCTTTCAAAATGCTGTTACATCTTCGTAGAATGGAAGCTGTTACGTCTTCCTTTCCCCATCTTCTGTCACCTCCACCCCTCTCCTCCATCTCCACTCACGTCTCCACCCTCCAAGGAAAGCCTTGGTATCGGGGCCGGGAGGCGAAACAATGACCATTGTGGTTGTGGTTCTTGTTGATGTTGGTCGTGACGCCGTCAGTACGCTGCTGGACAACAAGATTTCTTCTCCACCCCCCCCTTTACATTGTTGACTCGGTGCACAACGGACTGGACTGTGTACATAGATGTATGTCTTCTTCAGATGAAGAAAACACCGAGAAAGAATGAAAAGGGAGGAAGAAAGATCTGAAAGTCGCAGAAACCAAGACACCAAAACTAAGAAAGAGCCAGATATATGGCGACCGAAATTGGAGACTTTGGGTTTGGGTTTTTTTTTTTTTTCCCCCCTCTACAGCCCTTCTCCTGGACGATCAGATGAAAATTATTGTTGTGACTACAGCGCTGGATTAGGGGGACAACAAACGTTTGCAACAAGACTTGTGGTGATGGAGCACGCGTACCCCCCCCCCCTTCTTCCCTCCCTCCCTCCGCCCCCCCCCCTCTCCACCCCCCCCCCCATTGCTTGGACAGACAGACAGACAGACAGACAGACCTGGATGGAACCTGGTCTCTGCCATCATGATTATGATTAATTATTCTTGAGGTGCCTTTTCATCCTTCTATATACATATAAAAGAAATGAAAACTGGAAGAAGAAGAAGAAAAAAAAAAAATCCTAAAGAAAGATGATTATGGTGCGTGCTTGTTATAGACAAATGTTTTTTTTGTTTGCACTTTGTTTTTCCTTTTTATCTTTTTTTTTTTTTTGTCCCTTGATCTCTTTTGTTTTGTTTCACCAAAACCAAAAGCCGCCAGTGGACATCATTCAGTTCATGCACGCAGAAAGAGAAATATAGGTGAACACACACACACACACACACACACACACACACACACAAGAAAGTATAAAACAAATTCAAATTCGCCACATTGGTAAGAATTTTTTCTTCAAAGGGCAACCCAGTTTTTTTCTGGATTCAAAAGCTTTCAGTATCGGGAAGATTGGAAATGATTTTAATAATGACTTGAAACCAGCACAAAGTGCATAAGAAGTGTTCTTTAATGATAGAAGACAGAACTTACAACAAAAACAACAACAACAAAAAACACAGAAAACAGACTGCTGAAATTATTTTACGCAACCCCCGTGTGTGTGTGTGTGTGTGTGTGTGTGTGTGTGTGTTGGGAGAGATGCCACTTTTTTTTTTTTTTTCGGCAGTTTTGGTGTCATCGGAAAACGGACATCCTTGGATCGGGTCTTTGTGACGTCAGCACAGTACTGTGATGAGTAATTATGACGCTGTTTACATGTCAATCATGATGATGGCAATGACGATGATGATGATGATGAATTGAATTTTGTTGTGTGATGTTGTATGTGGGGCATATTAAACTGTAAGCCGTAACAATTATCATTATGATGATGATGATGATGATGATGATGATGATAATTATTATTACTATTATTATTATTATTAAAGTTTGTACATTCTGTATTTGTATGAACATCGTTGTGTTGTTGTCATCCATTACACACAGAGAAAAGAAAAAAAAATGGGCGGGGAGGGGTGGGGTGGGGCCTGGGGGGCGGGGGCGGGGGAAGGGGGGAGGGGGTCAAGGAGAAAGTTGCGAAGGAATGGCGAAGGGGGATAATTTCAATGACATAGGAGGGCTTGCTGAATTTTTAAAAATTTATTTATCAATTTATTTATTTATTTATCTATTCATTCATTCATTTATTTACTCAGTCATATTTTTCATTTTGGTGTCGACGAAAAATCCACAGTACTTAGTATATACTAAACGCATATTGTAGCAATATTATTGAATATTTTTCTTTCCCGCCCGGTTCCCCTCGCCCCCCTCCCCCCCCCTTTTTTTTTCTTTTCTTTTTGTTGTTGTTGTTGTTGTCTAATTTCACGGTGTTTTGATTTTGTTGCATTGTGCATCGTTCTTGGAAATTTTGTTGTAAAAAAAACCAAACACCATTATTATTATTATTATTATTACTACTATTGTTATTTCATTATTGTTGTTGTTTTATTTGTTATTGTTATTAATATCATTCGGTCTGGGTTTTTTTTTTTTTTTTTTTTGCTTTTTTTTGGCTGTTATTGCTACCGTTATTATTATTATTATTATTATTATTTCATCGTTGTCTTTAAAAAAAAAAAAAAAAAAAAATTAACCAAACGATTTCTTTCATGGGGTCGTTGTGTTGCCGCATGACGTTTCATGACCACTTTTCGGATCAAAGAAAACGAACAGGACTTAATTCATTATCTTTTCTTTTTTTTTTATGTGAGATTTAAAAAGAAAAATCACATTTAGAAATAGGTTGTATCAACGTATCATGTAGTTATCAAAAACAAAACAAAAAACCAATTAAACAAAACAAAACAAACAAACAAACAAAAAAAAGTTAAGCGTTGAAAATTCATGACTTAATTCAGCACGTAATCCTGAAACCGTTCTTCGACCCTCTCCTCTTACACACACACACACACACACGAGCTCGCTCTCTCTCTCTCTCTCCCTCTCTGTCTCCCTCCCTAGTTGTCGTCGAGTAGATTATAACATTGGTTTTGCTCTTCCACAACTGATGAACGTTTGCACATGACAATAAATAACTCATTATCCAGACTCCAATACCTTCAGTCACCACCGACCATAACTTTGCGTTTCTTGAGTTATTTTATGTATTCATGTTTTGTTTGTTTGTTTGTTTGTGTTATTCTCACGATAATGATAAATAAAGTAGCACTGGCTTATAGACGAAAGTTAGACACGTTTACCGTAAGGCCACTGGAAAAGAAAGAAAAGATTTCTTATGTTCTGTACTCTTAATTAACCACTTAGTTGAATTCTTTCCATCTGTACTCTTAATTAACTCTTAGTTGAATTCTTTCCATGTTCGATACTTGTTTTAGTCAGTCTCGGTCGATTGAATATACAACACACACACACACACACACACACACACACACACACACAGATGCCCACACCCCTTTACCCCCCGTCCCCTCCGCGTACATGCACACGCACACGCATTTACAGTACACGCAGACACAGTCACACATGCACGGACACGTGCGTGCATGTCTGTCAATATGAAATGAAAAACCAAATCAAAGGGAAAAAATAAATAAAAGAGAGAAAAGTGGGGAAAAAAAATCCGATTACAGTATTGCAAGCCACTTGACAGGGACAGAACAGGATATTGCTTTTTATTCTTCAATTATCAAATCGATCACAGACAGACACACGCACAAGCACACGGCACACACACACACACACACACACACACACACACGCGGCGTTTGCTCTTGAGTACCTTTTTTTTTCACCTCCACCCTCCACTCTCTCGTTCCCAAAACACATACACACACACACACACACACGCACACACACACACACACACACACTCGCTTCCTCTCTCCGTCCCGTGTGTGTGTGTGTGTGTGTGTGTGTGTGTGTGTGTGTGTGTGCGTGTGTGTGCCCGCGCGCGTGTGTGTGATGCTTTACCGAAAACAACAACAATAAAACAAAAAATGAAAAGAAAAAAAAAGAATAAAAAAAAAGAAAAAGAAGAAAGAATGAATGAATTACTGAATGAATGAATAAAATAGATAGATAATAAAATGTTCCAAGGCAGCCCAAAGGATGTTGCCAATATTTTAATTTTATCTTATTCTTTTACGGACTGGGACAATTTATTTTTTTGTTGAGAAAAAGAACAAAAAGAAGAAAGATGAATAAGTTAGAATAAAAGAAAATAACATGCAAGAAGAAGATTAAACAAAACAACAACAACAACAAGAACAAAAACAGCCTTGCGCACTTTGTTAACGAAACGGATTTTTTTTTTTTTTTTTTTTTTTTTTTTTTTTGTGGAAAAATAGAAATATCTGCAGCTCAAAGTGATCTCAAAATAAAGCTTGGGAGAACCTGTAAAACTTGTCTTTAGTAAAATGATGGTTTATTTTGCTGTATAAATTTATACGCTTTTACGTATTCTTATCCTTATATATATATATATATATATATATATATATATATATATTATTGCCGTTCCACTGTTCGACACACACACACACACACACACACTGAGAGAGAGAGAGAGAGAGAGAGAGAGAGAGAGAGAGATTCAAGCAGGTTTACATTTGTGTGGCTCACAGCGTTATAAACCACGTTATGCCGAAAGGATCGCCAGGTCTATTTCATACAAGTTATTGATTACAGCGTACGGTTTGTATAGCTTATATCGTATACATTTATGTCCTTTGTTCGAGAAAGCTTTGGAACTGATTGAATTCGGTTTGTACATAGCAACATACAAAAATTATGTTTTCAATGTGGCAGTATCACATATATATATATACCCGTGTACAAAGTGAAAATTATAATAATAATAATTCAAAGCATAATTTTGTATGTATGCGACAGAGCGGTGATGATCGCCACTGCTGCAGAATTTTATGTACAAAAGAAAGAAAAGAAATGACATTAAAAAAAAAAATTCAATGTTCATGCTGACTGTATTTTACATGTTGATTGATTGATTGATTGATTTCTGTTGATTGATTGATTGATTTGTGACTTAGCTATATGTGTAATAATAATACACACACACACACACACACGCACACACAAACACACACCACACCACACACCACACCACACTTTGACACATAATTCCACAGAAAAAACAACAGAAAAACAAGCCGACAAGCCTTACAAACATACTCGTCACGAGAATTAAACAGGCATATTAATATCACTCTACAAAGCGACAACAATGCATACCCTCCTCCAAAAACAAAACAACAGTTTCAGTTTCAGTAGCTCAAGGAGGCGTCACTGCGTTCGAACAAATCCATATACGCTACACCACATCTGCCAAGCAGATGCCTGACCAGCAGCGTAACCCAACGCGCTTAACAACAACAAACAACAACAAAACAACAGCAAAACAACAACAACCAACAAGAAACAACAACAACAAAAACCAACAACAAAAAACAACAACAACCAACAACAAAAAACAACCAAAGACAAAACAAAAAACAAACAAACACTCATCCCTTCGTGTGACCTGTTTCAGAAGCTCTTCTCTCATGTTAAATGATTCGTGAGCAAAACTTGACAATTTCGTAATCACACATTCTCATACACATGACACTAACAAAACAGTAAATCTGGACAAAGTTGGACACACACGTACGCACACGCACACACAGATAGACAGACACAGACATAGACATAGACATAGAGACAGAATGTCATAGAGAGACAGAGAAAGACAGAATAAGTGAGAAAGACAGAGAGAGACAGAGACAGAGAGACAGAGGCAAAAACAGAGACAGAGAAAGAGAGAAAGAGAGAGAGAGTCAGAGAGAGACACAGGCAGAAACAGAGACAGAGAAAGAGAGAACGACAGAGAGAGAGACAGGCAGAATGAGTAAGAGAAAGAGAGAGAGGCAGAAACAGAGACAGAGAAAGAGAGAAATACAGGGAGAGACAGAAAGACGGAGAGAGACAGAGAGAGACAAAGGCAGAAACAGAGACAGAGAAAGAGAGAAAGACACAGAGAGAGAGAGAGAGATAGAGAGAGAGAGAGAGAGAGAGAAGCATAGCACACCACGGGATGTCAATCTCACAACATCAATGACGAACATCACAGAAACGTAAACAACTTTTAACTCACTCAGTACGGCCAGTCCTTTCTTCTCCTCTACACAGACCCATCGGATGTCCAATGGGTGTCTGAATGATCCATCCTTTAGCTTCCGTCGTCAGAATTGTGGTATTCTTTGTCAACATTCACCTATTCAGTATATGAGCCTTCCGCTTGCAATATTTTGATGATGGTAATTGGGGTGAAACGCTGTTAACGTCGTCTCTTTCGCCGTTCGTATGGAGAGAGTTAACCGAAAACAAATCAATACAAAATAACCCAAATCTGGATAAATAAGAACAACAACAATAATAATAGTAATATAATGTTGTTGCTGTTGTTGTTGTTGTTACTGTTACTGTTGAAACAACGGCATCTGTAGAGGAAAAAAAAAATCATATCAGAAGTGTCCAGGCTGTGGTACATATCGATATTGCTTTTACGTAACTTACAACAGATTTTTTCGATACAATCGAAGATAACACGTTCGATGTCCGATATAACTGTTATGTATATAGTTAAATCATATCTTTTCGATACAGTCTGAGATAGGATGTTCAATATCCGACGTTTTGTTTGTGTAATCATATCATTTTTTTTCTCTCTCTCGATACAGTCTAAGATAACAATGTTCTAAATCCCGTACTTACTTTATATGATTGCATTAGATAAACAGTCTAAAGATAGTTTGTTTCATCCGATATTTCTTTCTTTTTATTGAATCATACCAGATCTCTACGATACAGACTACGATAATAATCGAAGTATCGAAGCTGTATCATCAACTAAGCTTTTTTTTTTTTTTTTTTTTTTTTTTGTCCCTTGCGTCAAAGTTTCATCGCAAGCCGTCAACAGTTCAGTTCCATCACACACACACACACACACACACGCACGCACGCACGCACGCACACACACACACACACACAATGCACAATCTTTATGTAGCAACATGACACAACACAACGCATTAAACAATCACAGTGGAAAACGTGCAAGGTGCTGGGCTTTTTTCCTTTTTTTTTTTTGCTTTTGTTTTTCATTATACGTAAAGGAGAAAAGAAGAGCCGAGCGAAAACTAAATAAAGCAGAAAAAAAAGTAGATAACCAAGCAATCTATTTATTTGTTCATTTATTCATTTCTTCTTTTGGGGGCTCAGTATCCATCAGCGGTTCTGTGCTGTTTCCTTGACAGTGTCCCACTTTTTAACATCAAGGATGTGCGTGCTTCGCGCTTTCTCTCTCTCTCTCTCTCCGCTCTCTCTCCCTCCCCATCCCTCTCTCTTTCCCCCCCTACACTCTCTCTCCCCCGCCCCCCCCCCCCCCCCTCCTCTCTCTCTCTCGTTGCCCACGTTCCAGAACTCACATTCATTTTGTTTTCCACAGGGCTCTTCTCTCGTCGATTTATCGATCAGTGAAAACGGGAATTAGAAAGAACCTCCGTTAGGGTCTGTCCGTCTTCTGTCCTTTCTGTCTGTCTGTCGCTTCTCCCCTCCCTTACCCTCTTCCTCCTCCCTCCCCCACCTTCATTCTACCTCCTCTCGCTCGCGCCCCCCCCTCTCGTTTTTGAGTTCAATGGGGTTTTGGTTTTGGGGTCAAGGTCATCTAATCACAATATTTTTTTAAAGAATATTTTGATATTTTATTTTTGTCAGCACAGTCATCAGGTTACTTTTTTTTTTCCCCTGTACACCAACTTTCATTAGCTATCATTCAAAAACACTGTGTTAAGAAACAAACGAACAAAAATGACGAACGGACGTTAAGTTTTCATCCAAATTTCAATAAAACTGTTTCGATATCTATTTTTCTTTCTTAGATAAAAACAAACATTTATTTCTATTTTTCGTTCTTAGATAAAAACAAACATTTATTTCTATTTTTCTGTCTTCAATTAAAAAACCCAAAACAACAAAAACAACAAACAAATAAAACAACAACAACAAAAACCAATTGAGAAAAGGAACAACACAAACACAAACGCTAAAAGCGTTTCCCTGATCTTTATCACTTGGAAGTAAAAGACCGAGACCACACTACAAGACAGCAGGTCAACAAACTGTTTAACTCTCTCCATACGAACGGCGAAAGAGACGACGTTAACAGCGTTTCACCCCAGTTACCATCATCAAAATATTGCAAGCGGAAGGCTCTTATACTGAAGAGGTGAATGTTGACAAAGAATACCACAATTCTGACGACGGAAGCTAAAGGTTGAGTCATTCAGACACCCACTGGACATCTGAGGGGTCTGTGTAGAGGAGAAGAGAGGACTCGCCGTACTGAGTGAGTTAAATCATACACCCATAATGATGACGACTGTAGTGTTGTGAAATCTTCCTTTGCTTGGGAATTTTGACCTTATAAGACACTTGTCTTGCAATGCCGGAAAGAGGAAGGTGCAGAGTAAAAAGTATCTCCAAACTCATTCGAATTCATGCGTTATTATAAGCGAGCCTGGCTCATTCATTTTGCCCATCGCTCCTGGTGGAGCATAGGCCATCGACGACCCCTCGCCATCGAACTCTGTTCTGGGCTGTTCTGGCCATTCCAGTCCAGTTGGTCCCTTGCTGCTTCAGCTCTGCCTCGGTATCTCGCCTCCAGCTGTTGCGAGGCCGGCCTCTCTTCCTCTTTCCCTGCGGGTTTCAGGTCAGGGCTTGGCGTGTGATGCTGGACGCTGGCTTCCTGAGGGTGTGTCCGATCCAGCCCCACTTCCTCCGCAGTATCTGCTTGACCACTGGTTCCTGTCTCGCTCGCTCCCACAGATCTTCGTTTAGGATCTTCTCCTGCCATCGGATCTTGTAGATGCGCCTCAGACAGGTGTTGAAGAATGTCTGAATCTTCTGCTGCATCGTCTGTGTTGTCCGCCATACTACTACAACTACTACTTCTCTAATAATAATAATAATAACAATATAATTATTATTATTGTCATAATTATCATCATCAATATTATTATATAAAGCAAAGACCCACTCCTTTTCTTCGTTCGTGGGCTGCGCCTCCCACGTCCATCCATATACACGAGTGGGCTTTATGTACATTTTCACCCCCGCCACGTCGGCAGTCATACTCCGTTTTCGGGGGGTTAGGGGGATGCATCCTGGGTCTGTTCTTGTTTCCTTAACACCCCCGAACGCTGACATGGATTACGGGATCTTTGACGTACGTCTTTGATCATTTGCATGCCTGTATGAACACCAAAGTACAGGCACTAGCAGGCCTGCACATCTGTTGACCTGGGAGATCGGAAAAAAACCACCTCCACCCTTTACCCACCTGACGCCGTGACCAGGACTCGAACCCGGGACCCTCGGATTGAAAGTTCAACGTTTTAACCACTCGGCTGTTGCACCCGTCAAAGACCCTACTTAAGTGGATATTTGATGTAAACACAGCACTAAAGAGTTGGGAATGGTTTGAAAAAAAAAATCTAAAAGCCAAGTCCACTGGACAAGTACCTACATTTGTACTGCTCGACATACGAGCATATGATATGTGGAGTGATGGCCTAGAGGTAACGTGTCCGCCTAGGAAGCGAGAGAATCTGAGCGCGTTGGTTCGAATCACGGCTCAGTCGCCGATATTTTCTCCCCCTCCACTAGACATTGAGTGGTGGTCTGGACGCTAGTTATTCGGATGAGGCGATAAACCGAGGTCCCGTGTGCAGCATGCACTTAGCGCACGTAAAAGAACCCACGACAACAAAAGAGTTGTTTCTGGCAAAATTCTGTAGAAAAATCCACTTCGATAGGAAAAACAAATCAAATTGCACGCAGGAAAAAAAAAAAAAAAAAAAAGGGTGGCGTTGTAGAATAGCGACGCGCTCTCCCTGGGGAGAGCAGCCCGAATTTCACACAGAGAAATCTGTTGTGATAAATACAAATCCCCTTTGGCATGTATGAATGCAAGGAAGAACCACCACTCATGTCTGTTTTGGTCTGCACCCCAGTGTTCTGCGCCAGATGCTCGTTTGGCCCTCCTCTCTTGCGCCTACCTTCTGGTGCCCAGTGAAGGGCCTGTCCGGGTAATGTGACCGTGCTCTCATTTCCACCACCACCTTCTCATGATGATGGTCTCCTTGTTCTCTTGATTGCATTGGGTACGGTAGTTGTTGGTTGGAGATGGTATTGGACAAGAGGATTCGCATGATTCTTCGGAGGCTTTCCGTTCGTTCTTTAGTTTAACGTCTTTTCACTGTCAGTGATATTAGACGAGGGTAGGAAAAAAATCGAGTGGGCGGAGGGGGAGGGGGAGGGTGGGTATTACTGTGTACGCATGCGAGTAAGTGAAAGTGTGTGTGTGTGTGTGTGTGTGTGTGTGTGTGTGTGTGTGTGTGTGTGTGTGTGTGTGTGTGTGTGTGTGTGTGTGTGTGTGTGTGTGTTACATATAGAAAATGATTTAAGTTTTGTTAAAAAAAACCCAAAAAACCGTAACAATATAACATATTGCTAATGAAAAACTAACAACTATAACAGCGAACCAACTGGACTATTTAACAAGGAGTTGAAAAAGTCATACATTAGCAATGGACTGCTGAAGATCGTCAAGGGTTTTCGTGTGGAATGGAAGGTTGACAACTTTGTTAGATCACCCTCAGTCCCCAGCGCTCCGAGCCATAGAGCAATGTGGACATACACAACCCCGATACATTCTTAGTTTGGCACTGGTGCTTGTACTTGGTGGACAGGGGGTGGGTGGGGGTCTTCACACGTTGTTCAGCATTCTGGAGGTGATTCTGACCTTAGTGAGACGACTCTTGACATCACTACCTGCTCCTCCTATATAAGGATTGAATACATTATACATTAAATTTCGTGCTGCGTTTTGCATGTTCGCTTAAAACAATTCACTTTACAACAAAAAGCCCCTGTCTTAAGTCATTTTGGGGGTTATGTTTTGTGCCCTTGATAGTTCTTTACTGTTCACAGAAACAGCAGCAGAAAGGGCAGTTTTCAGAGACTGAGTTTACTTTAATTTTGAGACATGCTATCAGTATCTTATAATACAGATCACCTTCCACATTCAGAATGAATTGCATAAACAAAATAAAGTCTGCAAATCACAATGGCAAACGTGTTAAAAATCAATAAGTTCCGTGTCTAAATAATTCGGAACTTCATGTCTGACAAACAAGTAAATTTCTCGCAGCACATCTGAATTATCTTCTTTGTACATCACAATCATCTTCCGCCCTCAGAACCACTTCCAGAAAAGTTACAAAAAAAGGGGGGAGATGACGGGAAAGGGTTGTTTGAATAACGCCACGACTCTCCACAACCCACTTCCTATGTCATTTCTTTGCTTTAAATTGCATCCCCCGCATTTCAAGAAAAGGGAAAAGGGAAAAAGGGGGGGAGGAAAAGCGAAAGGGCTGTTTACCCAAGACCACAATTTTCGCCAATCACCCCTTCACTCTTCCCCCATCACCCCCACCCATAGTCAAACAAGCTTCCCTCTTCCTTCCGTCATGACGGCCTAGACTTGTCTACAAGAAATCCGACGCAAGCCCCCAGCCTGATGTCGGCCATTATCCCATTCTGGGAAAGGGATCTATTCCTCCACACCCCCAACTCCTTCCCCCCCACCCCCTTGATTTTCTATTTCTCCTAATCGACTGCAGCCTCCTCCATCTTGGCTGACGTCATAAATCCATGGGCCCCGTGGACAACAAATTGACGGGTCCGGGGTCGCCACAATTACTGCGAGGAAATGTACGCTGCGTGCGCTGCTTCCAGGGAGGGGAAAAAAAAAGGCCCCTCACAGACCGGGATCGATAGGCAGTGATTTTCCTCCCAGCTCCCTCCCGTCCAAAAGAGCCTCCCTAACCCACCCCCACACACTCCTACCCCCTCTCCTCCAACCTCCCCTTTTCCTTTAGCAGATAGGTATCTAAACTGGCGGAAGGCGGAGACAAGAAAAATATTCGGCGATTAATTTTCTTTCCCGGGGCCGCCTTTGAGCGCGCGGCTTTATCTGGACGGCTAGAAAATTGGATTTCCTTCCCAGTTAGAGAGGCGAGCGGTGTCGCAACATGCCGCCGCGACCCATTATCGCCGCCTCCGGTCTCCTCCGCCATCTCTTTCGCCTCTACCCCGTCCTCCTCATCCTCCTCCTATCGGCACCCACGATCCGCCCTGGGGCTGAAATGAATTGTCCCCTCCCCCCCACCCCCACAGGCCCCCCCACAAGCCCCCAACCCTCTTCCTCCCCTGCCCCCTCCCCCCGACTCCCTGACAGACCCTCCGTGTCTCCTTTTCCTGATGGGGTCTGGCAGTCTCGCGGGGACCGTGATTGAATGAAGAGCGCTTGTGCACACTCCGCTGGACGGGCCCCGAGGAGGTCTTGTGGCTCGAGGGGGTTTGAGTCGAGTTGAGCTGAAGCTCCGGTGGCTGGCTACCGGGGGTCGGGGGTGAGGGAGGAGGTGGAGGAGGAGGAGGAAAGGTTGAGAAGACAAGTGGAGGGACAGTGGGTGAAGGGGTGAGGAGGTGGGGAGGGGGTCGGGGTGTGGGACTAGAGAGGGTGGGGGCGTGGGGGGAGAGTTGGCGTGAGGAGAAGATGAATGAGAGATCGAAACGAAAAAAAAGAAAAAAGAAAAGAGAGAGAGAGAGAGAGAGAGAGAGGGAGGAGAAGAGAAGGGGAGAGAAAAAGAAAAATGTCTTTTCTTGATTGCTGATCGGATTGTCGTCAACGGGTGAGCGGGAATGGGAAGATCGGGATACAGAGAATATTGATGTGGCTGTTAATATCAAGCCGTGTTGTCGTCACTGTCGTCGTCACCGTTAAGTTGTTTGTGGTTGTGGGTGGGGGTCGGGTTTGGGATTTGATGTCAAATTTTAAATGCTGTCTTCAATAAGATCATCAGTCATTATCTCCACCGTCTTCGTTTTTAATCGTCAGTCTTTGCTGGTAATCAGAGCCGTACTTTTAAGCGGGCGCAATTACTACCGGAATGATAACTAATTCACTTACCATCAGCTTCGTGGTCTTTATTCTATTTTATCATATCTTTATATATATATATATATATATATATGTGTGTGTGTGTGTGTGTGTGTGTGTGTGTGTTGTGTGTATGTGTGTGTGTGTGTGTGTGTGTGTTGTGTGTATGTGTGTGTGTGTATTTATATATTTATGTATATATATATATATATATATATATATATATATATATATATATATATAACACAGTGTGTGTGTTTACCTGGACAGCACTATAAGACACGATGAGGGAGCAAGCTGCAACACAAAGAGCCGTTTCAGTAAGTCAAGCATCACCTTCAGAATACTGAACAACGTGTTAAGAACCCCCACCCCCCCACAATACAACACCAAGCTGAAAATGTACCAGAACTGTGTACTTTCTACAATGCTATATGACTCAGAATGCTGGAGGATGACAGAGTCATCTAACGAAGTGGTAAACCTTCCTCACGAAAAACATCCGAAGAAACTTGCGAAATCTTCTTGCCCAATAAAATCTTCAGTCATCAACTACGCTCCCACATTGGGGAACATGTCTCCTTCTTCTCGTTCGTCAGACGGACACCCCAGTCTCCGCGATGAAGACAGCTGTACGCTGCAGGTCCTCCACACAGCCGTGGAGCTTCCGTGTCATTGGAGTTGGGTCGGGACAGCACCTCTTCCTGAGCACCTCATGGAAGGGGCAGGACTGCAGCACATGTTCTGCTGTCTGGCGGTCAGTCCCACAAGGGTACCTGTGCTGAGTGACCAATGCAGAGTTGGGTGTATACATGGTGGTTTAGGCACACAGACACCTGTTCCCGTCTATTCAGCAGGTAGTAGAGGTCTGTCCTTTTGTGGTGTCGCTTCTTCTGTTGCTTGGCCTTGATGATGGTCCGAGAAGCTGGTGAACCTATCCACCTGCTCCTGTGTAGCGCCTTCCTTCGCGAGGGAGTCAGCAGTCTCAACGCGCATCACATTGCAGTGAGAGGGAATCCACTGTTAGACAACAGCGTGGCTCTTGCGGAGGGAGGCGAGAGTGGAGGACAGGTCGTTCAGGTCAGTGCTTTTGGTGGATTGTAAAGCCTATATATATATATATATATATATATATATATATATATACAGAAAAGCAGTGCCAGCAAGTCCCCGACAGCCGCCACCATCCCCTGTCCACACTGCGTCAGAACCTTCCGGGCGCGGATTGGCCTGACCAATCATCTGCCCACCCACAGAGCCCAACCCACACACCCCCAGGATGACTAGATAGTCCTCGTCGATCCCGACGGACGAACCACACACAAAGCCTGCAGGACGGACAGAGCATCAGTCAGGAAAACTGCGTTGTGGGCAGCATGAGTGCTGACCTCAATGTCGGCTGTTGCTGTTTTCAGGGCTTCTGCCTCGGCTTTATAACTGGAGGAGTAAAGGCCGGTGACGAAGCAGATAAGACAGCATGTTGACGGTTATCATGAGAAGGTGGTGAAAATGGAGTGCACACGTCAAGCGAAGAGAGCAAGGTCACATCACGCGGACAGCGCTTGTGTTGACACCTGAAGGTAGACACAAGAGATGAAGGCTACAAAATACCTGGCACAGAACAAGACCCTGAAGCACACCCGGGGTACAATTCAGAGACTGACCCAGAACAAGATAAGGGTGGCGGTCCTTCGTTGCTGCCCTACATGCCAGAGTGCATAATGGGCACTAAGTAAGTAAGTAAAGCCTTACACGGGAGGGTCAGTGTCAGTGTCAGTGTCAGTGTCTGTGTCTGGTCAGGCGTCCCGGTCTCCCTGACAGATACAAATGGCCATTTGCTTTTAGTCCTCCGTCTTCCGAACACGACCAAGTGCGTGACAGCACGCTATCTGTTCTTCCGCCTCTCTCTTGATGCAGTCCGCTCTCACTCTGTCCTGTATTGTGGTGTGTGGTGTCGCGTGGTGTGGTGTGGTGTGGTGAGGTGAGGTGTCGCGTGGTGTGGTGTGGTGTGGTGTGGTGAGGTGTCGCGTGGTGTGGTATGGTGTGGTGTGTTGTGTCATGCTGCGTTTTGTTTTTTGATAGGTTTTTGTAATGCACATGATGCTCGGGTTTGTTGGAAAAGCACATCAAACGGATATTTGTAAACACCCATTTTTCGTGTTTCCCTTCTTTCTTTCTTTCTTCTTTCCTCCTTCTCTGCCCCCCCCCCTCCCAATCCCCCCCCATTTTTTATTTTATTTTTTTTAATAGATAAACTAGAACATTATCATGGCAGATAGCTGATACAAATTTCTGCCAGGGATCGGATATCCATGTTCGATAGGACTGACGTGTTTCATGATACTGATGGTCACAGGGGTAAACAACGTTCTGATGCATGATCAACTGTCCACAACCCAGACATCACTGTCACTCCCCCATTTCCCCTCCACCATTTTCCAATCCCATTACTTCCCACACCAGACACAAAGTCAAGTGGTCTGTGGAAACAGCAGTGAGGGATGAAGGATGAAGGGAGGACGGGTCACTAGATGGGCCCCAGTCACTGAAACCTTCCCTGACAGATGTCAGTGACACAGCACATGGCAGCTTGCTTTTTAGTCCACCATCCGATCCTCACGTTTTGCCGAAGTGCATGACAGTGTGCGCGACCACCAAGGACCACACTCCTCTGTTTCCTTCTAGTGAAGGGTATGTGAGGAAGGGGTGATTGAGGAGATGGTGGGGATTCCATGAGCAGAACAGGAGAGTGGAATGCATGGGGGTGGGGGTTGGGGGAAGAAGGACTTACAGGAAAAATCAGCACCAACTGAATTGTGTCTGCACTCATGCTGATTAATCAAATTAAAAAAAAACACTTTATTAATCCACATGGAAATTAAGTTGTGCAATCACAGGCTCGTTGTAAACACTAGCATAAAATCATCATGCGCAACACAAGAAGAGATTAAAACTAGTCAAATAAGAATTCCCAATAGCTGACGATAGACTAACCCCCCCCTCCGCACACACACATACTCATGTTAAGACAATAGGGTATTGCACAACAATATTTACAAATGAAAACATCCAACAAAAAAGGGTATATATTACTAAAAATGACATGCGCGCATGCACGCACACACACACACACACACACATGCACACACACACGTTAAGACCATAAGGTATTGTACAATAATACATTGATAAAAACATCAAGGGAATAAATCCTATATATGAGTAAAATGCACACACACACACACACACACACAGAGGCATACAAGTCATCAGCTCTGCTTGTTCTCAATAAAGGTATTCCTTTTTCTGCTGAAGTCTCTCTCTCTTTCTCTAAGATGCACTCACTCACTCTCTTAACTCAGGAAAAGTCTGGTTTCACTCTGCAAAAGGCGAATGACTTCGTCTTCAGAGATATCTGTCTTCTGTCCCTTCCGACCAGTTGTGGTAGATGTCTACAACCATCAGTGTGTGTGATGGGACATTAAACAGAATTCCTTTCCAATGGTGGTCTCACTCAGAGAATGATGCATCAACCCCCTTCCTTCAGCACTGCAGTCATGGCAGTCCAACGGAGCGCATAACCAACTTCAGTTTGCTGGCTTCTTCAGGTGATGTTGTAAATGTGCTTGTTTCTTCTTTTCAAACTTTACATGTGCTCACCAAAATCTTTACCTCTGATATCTCCTATACTCGTAAAAGGGGACTGTAGTCAGGAAGTGTGCCACAGCACGAGATACAGACAGAGGGAGGTAGGAGGGTCAGTGTCTGTGTCTGGTCAGGCGTCCCAGTCTCCCTGACAGATACAAATGGCCATTTGCTTTTAATCCGCCGTCTTCACAACATGGCCAAGTGTGTGGCAGCACGCTATCTGTTCTTCCGCCTCTCTGCTATTGCCATCCACTGCATTTGCCTTCTGCTCTGTGCTGTATTGCATTGTATTGCATTGCATTGTACTGCATTAAAGTGCACTGTATTTCACTTCGTTCTCTCATGTTGTGTCATGCTGTGTTTGATTCCAGGCTTTATTTTGACTGCACTTGGTTATGCACCCGATGCAAAGGATGGTCTGAGGTTCACATCCAATGGATACTACATCAAAAATACAAATAAAGAAACAGTCTTCTTCCTTTCTGCCCTCTTCCTTTCTCCCTCCTGTCCATTCTTCGTCAGTTCCCTTGAATGTGAAAAAACAATCATTCACTCTATCTTTCTTTCATCCCCTTTTTTCATACGTCCTATCATTGTAAAATAATGCAGGCAAAAACAGCTTCATTTGACATCATTTTATGTCTGGAATTTCCCCATTTTATCAACTGTCGTGTGAGATTCACGTCACATACGTGTTAAAAGAAATGATGTACAGGACTGTTACACTGATGAAATCGCAGGTTATACAGAAAAACTCACTGCGCCTGTTACTGATGCGTCTTTGGGCTGATTAGCTCTCAGACACTGAGCACACTGCCCACCCCTCTTCAACTGCCCTCTCCCTCCCCACCCACTCCCACACCGCCACACCAGACACAAAGTCAAGTGGTCTGTGGAAACAGCAGTGAGGGATGAAGGATGAAGGGAGGACAGGTCACTAGATGGGCCCCAGTCACTGAAACCTTCCCTGACAGATGTCAATGACACAACACACGGAACTTTGCTTTTTAGTCCACCGTCTGATCTTCACGAGTCACGAAGCACACATGCTACACACCACATATCCTACTTTGTTTTGTTACATTATGTTGTATTGTGTTCTTGTTATGTGCTTCATTTGAACGGTCTTCATTATGCACACAATGTTAGGATTTGTATGAAGTTCCCATCAAATGGACAGTTGGAAATACCAATATGGGAAACTTCTTCTTCTGCATTTGTGGGATGCTACTCCCACCTTCACTCGCATGTACATGAGTGGGCTTTTACGTGTATGACCGTTTTTACCCCGCTATGTACGCAGCCATACTCTGCTTTCAAGGGTGCGCATGCTGGGTATGTTCTTGTTTCCATAACCCACCGAACGCTGACATGGATTACAGGTATTTGATCTTCTGCTTGCGTATACACACGAAGGGGTTTCAGGCACTAGCAGCTCTGCACATATGTTGACCTGGGAGATCGGAAAAATCTCCACCCTTTACCCACCAGGCGCCGTTACCGAGCTTCGAACCCGGGACCCTCAGATTGAAAGTCCAACGCTTTAACCACTCGGCTATTGCGCCCGTCAATATGGGAAACAATCATGTGTCTTTGGGCTGATGAGCTCTCAGACAGTCAGCACATTACCCACCCCTCTTCGACTGCCCCCTTTATCCCGTACCACCACAGGATGAAGGGAGGACGGGTCACTGGATGGGCCCCAGTCACTGAAACCTTCCCTGACAGATGTCAATGACCCAGCACATGGCAGCTTGCTTTTTAGTCCACCATCCGATCCTCACGACTCACGACGTACACACGCTGAACACCACGAGTAGTCAGGAAACGTACTGCAGCACGAGATGCAGACAGACGGAGGAAGGAGGGCCAGTGTCTGTGTCTGGTCAGGCGTTCCAGTCTCCCTGACAGATACAAATGGCCGTTTGCTTTTAGTCCGCCGTCTTCACAACATGGCCAAGTGTGTGGCAGCACGCTATCTGTTCTTCCGCCTCTCTACTATTGCCATCCACTGCATTTGCCTTCTGCTCGGTGCTGTATTGCATTGTATTGCACTGTTTTGTACAGCATTAGATTGTTTAAAATTTTACTTTGTTGTGTTGTGTTTTATTCTGTGCTTCATATAAATGGTCTTGGTTAAGCACACAATGTTAAGACTTGTCTGAGGTTCGCTTCAAATGGACATTTGGAAATACCAATATGGGAAACAATCTTTCTTTCTTCCCTCTGTCTATATCTATCATATCCATTCTTTATTCACGTCATTCATTCTCTATTTCTTTCTATGCAGAAAGTTGTATTTCTTAAAATACAGAACACAATCATTCACTCTTTCTTTCTTTCATCCTTTCTTTCTCTGTAAAATGTTGCAAACGAAACAACCTCATAATACGCCATCATTTTATGTCCGGGATTTCCCCATTCTACCAACTGTTGTGCCAGATTTACGTCGCACACATGTTAAAAGAAACCATGGACAGTACTGATATGCTGATGACGTTATAGGTCACATAGATAAAATCATTGCCTCAGTCACTGCGTCATTGGGCTGATGAGCTCTCAGACACTCAGCACACTACCCCCCCACCCCCACCCCCCCAGGTACCTCTCCCTCCCCACCCACTCCCACACCGCCACACCAGACACAAAGTCAAGTGGTGTGTGGAAACAGCAGTGAGGGATGAAGGATGAAGGGAGGACGGGTCACTAGATGGGCCCCAGTCACTGAAACCTTCCCTGACAGATGTCAATGACACAGCACACGGCAGCTTGCTTTTTAGTCCACCATCCGATCCTCACGAATCGCTGAAGTGCATGGCGGTATGGCTGATCTGCCAGAACCGCAGCTCTGACTAGCCGTCTGTTTTCTGTTGATGGGGATCGAGGAGTAATGGTGGTGATTTTTGGGAGTGCAGAGATTCGTTGGTAATGCTCTCTCTCTCTCTGTCTCTCTCTCTCTTTGTCTCTCTCTCTCTCTGTGTGTGTGTGTGTGTGTGTGTGTGTGAGGGGGCAGGGAGGTCAGGGAGTTGTAAGGTGAAGAAAGTGTGTGGTCTTGATGTCACACTTGGTGAATTCTGAATTGCGTCTGCACGTATCAATTATAGGCTAACAGTGATCATCCTTTCTCTCTCGTGCCCTACCTCTGTCTGTCTATATGTATGCGGGGCTCGGGGGTGGGGGGGACTGGGGGTGGGGGTCCTGGTGTTTAATAGTTTTCCTATCCCACTTCATCAACATTCAGCCGGTTTCCTATTAAAAAAAAGTGTCTTTTTGCGAAATCCTTTTCAAAGTGCCAGTGGAGTTGACCTCCACTCATTTTCCTAAGGTTCTGTGTTGTTCAACACACACACACACACACACACACACACACACACACACACACACACACACACACACACACACACACACACCATAGCAAAAAAAAAAAAAAAACCACCAACAAAAACACTCAAAGCACATTCCACTAGGAATCCTTGTTTTTTCAAGCATTCACCATGACATCAGCTGCTGATACACTGCTGACACGAAACGTAGCCACTCCACAACACCAGAAGATCAATATAAACAAACACCGTGAAGAATCAGCCACGAAACTCAAATGAAAAGAGGCATTCCTACGTTTCCTGGCGGCAGATGCAAACGAGGGCTTAATGTGATCCCACCATCAGAAGAACCACATGACAAACACAGTATTATCTGTCTGGGTCGTGATGACGCGGTCAGTCGTTGCTGATGGCTGTCTGCATGCACTCAATAGTGCATCACATTACAAACTGGTGCCCAATGAAAAAAAAAACAAACACCATCACCACCACCACCACCACCACCACCACCACCAACAACAAAAAAGGAAAAAAAACCAACAACAAAAAACGAAGCCTAAATGTTCTCTTTTACTTCAGTGTTTTTTTGTATGTCAAAATACACATTACTCAGCGATCTGCCATTCTTTAATTAACCTTTGTTTCCTGATAAAGCTATCACTGTGGGTTGTAAGGAAACAAAGCAAAGAAAGAAAGAAAGATATTATACAATACGTCATCTTAAAGCTAAGTTAAAGAATATCTGTACCTTTGTATGGACAATATAAACAGTCTTGGTTCTTGAGTAAGTTGTCAGTGTATGCCGAACAATGAGCCATTGGGTATCCAAAGACATTTAAGATACAACTATGAGCTAAGCATCTGCCAAGATTTAACCACGAAGGTGAATCAGTTCCTTTTGTCAGACCAGGCTGAGAGAGACTCTCTGATAATAGGAACCCATCCTTGCTTTGTTATGTGATACGAAATGATATTCTTCAGCCACAAGAGATTTGTTTGTAATATTTTGGGTTGACAGTTTGTCAGAGAGACTTATGAGACAGTCTGTTACTTCTCATTCTGAGTCTTTGAATGCAAGAATCGGTATTCTAAAAAACAACAACAACAAAAAAACAAAACAAAAAAACCCACCAAAAATAGCAAATAGAAAGCAAATAGAAAGCAAAACAAAGAAAAAAGTACAAGAATACCAGCAACAATCGTTATCATCATTACCATTATATTTCTTGTTGTTGCTTTTACAATTACTGTTATTCACTGTTTTGTGACATTATTTGTGGATAAACCTATCCCATTTGACAACTAAACACTCAAATAGCTATAGTCCGCAAGAACACATTACTATTGTTTTCATCGTCAATCCTTCACTCTCCACCATCCCCCCGCAACCCCCACCACCACCACCCTCAAGCCCCACCCATGAATCAGACTTCCAGCACCTCACGCTATGGGCGGGTGGAGGGAGGGGGGAGGGGGGCATCTAGCAAATCAGCGACCAGAAATAAACGAGATAGAGGGATTAATCCCATCCAGTCGGGGCCCGGGCTTTGAGCCAGGACCGTGACGTGATTGATACAAATGGCGCAGGCTGGCTTTTAGTCCAGTCTTCAGCTTCCTACGGCTGGCCAAGTGGGAAGCGGCAGGCCATCCACTCTCTGGTCTCTGGCCTCGCTGCCTCGTTTCATTTTCACCATTGTCTTCTTCCTGGCTTCGTCAGAGCCGACTACGGTATGCCAGCGCATGCTCGGCCCATCATAATGACTTTATTTTTTTTAGTCAATCCCATACAACGGCCTTTGCTACTCCCACCCCCACCCTCCCCCACCTCCAACTCCCTCCCCCCATCACATTTTGCGAAATCCCTATCAATGACATTCATAAATCTGTCATGGGAAAAGAAAAATCCCACAAAAATGATATTTTGAAGTCACCTCCATCTGCACGACGTTTGTGTATGTGTAGAGAATCAAACCCCACAAATTTATGATATAAATCCGTCACGTGGAGAAAAAAAAATGTAATCCCATAAGAATTACATTTTGATACTCCATCACCACCACGTTTGTGAATGAATTACAATCCACAAATAGATAAACGATGACATTTTTGTAACTTCATCACAATGACATCAGTTTTAGTCTGAGTGACATAAGCTGAATCAGTCACATTGATATCATTTTCATGAACACGTGAGCTTGGTACTTGCCCATTTCATCACCATGCCTTTTTCGTATCAAATACAATATTGTTTGCAATTTCCCACCATGAGACTGGTAAATCACAACGATATCTAAATCCATCCATCATAACAAGACACGCAAATGACATGTGTGAATCTGACATAATGGCATTTATTTTGTACACTCACATGTAAAGCAACCCAAATCGCACGTGCAAATCCACTAAGAATATTTGTAAACGTGCTTGTGAACCCATGCAATTTTCCCTAGGTTATTTGAAAATAATGGAGTAACCACTGTAACGCGACTCCGGTGGGTGGCTTGTTCGATGCAAAGGCAGCGCACTATTTGTGCCAGCTATCAACTCCCATTTCATTCGTCCCCAGGGATTCTTATTGATTTCCCTTGGAAAAATAAAAACAGAAGCAGTCTACCTATGATTTCGTTTGTCCTCGGGTATCCTCGTTAATTTGCCTTGGAGAAATAAAACAAAAGCAGGTAAATTGTGTTAGAAAATAGAAGACATACCCCTGGTTTGTCGAAATGTGCTAAATTCAGACAATAATTCGAAGAAACTATGAACGATCGTTGTTACTCCGTCTGAGTGCAGGGGTGTCGTCTGCTTTTGTAGCGTTGTTCCTGTCGTTCTGCTCTCAACATATGCGGGTTTTTTTTCCCTCGTTTGTTTGTTGTTGTTTTTATTTTATTGAATTTTTTTTTTAAAGATTATTATTATTATTGTTTTATTTCTATTTATTTATTTATTTATTATTATTATTATTATTATATTATTATTATTATATGTGGTTATTTTCTACTTTATTTATTTTATTTTGTTTTTAATATTATTCATTTTTATTTTATTTTATTTATTTATTTATTTATTTTTCTTCTCAAGGCCTGACTCGGCGCGTTGGGTTACGCTGCTGGTCAGGCATCTGCTTTGGCAGATGTGGTGTAGCGTATATGGATTTGACCGAACGCAGTGACGCCTCCTTGAGCTACTGATACTGATACTGTTTGTTGTTGTTTTTGCGCCACGTTGTTTCAGGTTCTGTCAGCATACTGATTTACCATGTCATGCACGTACAGCGCGCTGTCCGTTTTAACTCTCACCATACGAACGGCGAAAGAAAAAGACGTTAACAGCGTTTCACCCCAATTACCACCATCAAAATATTGCGAGTGGAAGGCTCTCATACTGAAGAGGTGAATGTTGACAAAGAATACCACAATTTTGACGACGGAAGCTAAAGGTTGGGTCATTCAGACACCCACTGGACATCAGAGAGGTCTGTGTAGAGGAGAAGAGAGGACTGGCCGTACTAAGTGAGTTAATCAAGATGCCAGAACAACTGTGACTTTTAAATGTTAAAACATAACGTTGGCTTTCAAAGCGCGATGAGTGCACACCGCCGCGTTTGTTTGCAATGGAGATACTTCGTAACCAATCTAGCTGGCTTCGTGACGTCTGCAAGATGTGACGTCATGTCCAACACTTCCATGGATCTTTCGTAAAAGTCTATGTTAACAAAGTGCACGGGTATTTGTAAAGTTGACATTTGTAAATTCAATGACACCTATACATGTAGCAGTCTCCAGGTGCTTATTCCATTCCTAACGTACGGCATTTTCTGTCAGCAGGTGTGTGAACAACATGAATGAACGGAGGGCTTCCACTTTCCATGACCCACCTTCAGACTTACGAGTACACGACACGGGTGAATGAATGTATTCACTCTACACGAATCTCTCTCTCTGTGTGTGTGTGTGTGTGTGTGTGTGTGTCTGTGTGTGTGTCTGCGTCTCTCTCTCTCTCTCTCTCTTCCGACTTATCACTTAATCTCCAATCTTAATCTTGGGTTACGCTGCTGGTCAGGCATCTGCTTGGCAGATGTGGTGTAGCGTATATGGATTTGTCCGAACGCAGTGACGCCTCCTTGAGCTACTGAAACTGAAACTCTCCATCGTTCCCCATTCATGGGCTATCAAGTTACTAACAGCAAAAAACAATGATGTCAATTTCTCTCGACCTCCCCCCCCCCCCCCCCCCCCCTCTCTCTCTCTCGGCGAAACGAAACGCGGTTTTATTTAATCAGGGAATTGAGATAAACAATTAACCAGGAGAGAGAGAGAGAGAGAGAGAGAGAGAGAGAGAGAGAGACGAGATAGACAGGCAAACAGAGAGACAACTAGGCAGACAGATAACTATCCCTTCAGACAGACAAAAAGACAGATTCATATAGAGACACAAACAGAAACAGACAGGGAATAAAACAAAATCAACAACATCAACACGCACGCACACACACACACACACACACACACACACACACACACACAGGGAGAGAGAGACACACACACTACACACACACACACACACACACACAGAGGGAGAGAGGGGGAGAGAGCAACAGAGCTAATACGACACAGCGAAGATCGAATGTCATGAATCTCCTTCAAAACAGGAGACTGGAAAGGCTTGATTTGGAGGGGATAGGCTAACAACACGAGAAAGAGAATAAAAAAGAAAAGAAAAGAAAAAAAAAACCCAAAACCCAACCTTTCTCATCTCAACCCTTTTCCTCCTACCTCCTTCCTTTCCGAAGAAGTAGACAAGTTTCATATAAAACCGTCCCTTTCCCCTTCTCGGCCTGCGTTTAAATATAGTCAAGCCCTCTCATGTGGTTCTCGTTTCAACTCGTTGCTTGTCCACCTCTTCATGTACCACTCATATACATTGAGCCTTCGTCATCGCCGAAACGTAACATGTCGTCCTTATGGTAAACTGCTGACAGCAAAAGTCTGAACGCTTTCATTTTTAAAGCGTGAATTCCTTAAACGTGTATAAAAGTAAATTATTGGTGTTGCTGTTGTCGGTGTTTTTTGAGATTTTGAATTGTAATATAATATGAATCATGACGTATGATATGGATACTTATATAGCGCCTATCCTCGGTCAGAGACCAAGCTCTAAGCGCTTTATAAACACAGGGTCATTTGCACAAGAGGTTGCCTACTTGGGTAGAGCCGACTGACGACTGCCACTGGGCGCTCATCATTCGTTTCCTGTGCCATATTCAATCATATTTCAGGCACGCACGCACGCGCGCGCGCGCACACACACACACACACACACAGAGACAGACATTAACATTTTACGTGTATGACCGTTTTGTTTATTCACCCCGCCATGTAGGCAGCCATACTACGTTTTCGGGGGTGTGCATGCTGGTTATGTTCTTGTTTCCATAACCCACCGAACGCTGACATGGATTACAGGATCTTTAACATACGAAGGTGGTCTGCACATATGTTGACCTGGGAGATCGGAAAATCTCCACCCTTTATCCACCAGGCGCCGTCACTGAGATTCGAACCCGGTACAATCCAACGCTCTAACCACTCTAAGTGTGTGTGTGGGTGTGGGGGGAGAGAGAGAGAGAGAGAGAGAGAGAGAGAGAGAGAGAGAGAGACAGACAGACAGACACATTCAACAGATCCTGCTGGACAGATGGAAAGACAGACCAACAGAGACACAGGCAGAAACAAAGAGGAAATACAGACACATAAACACACTCAGACAGATGAGTGAAAACAGAGAGCTGAAATGGCACAGCAAAGAAGGAATGATCGTGAATCTCTTTCAAAACAGGAGATTGGAAAGAAATAATTTATTTGGGGATGGGATAGAGCTAACACCACTGCAAAGAAAGAAAGAAGAAAAAAAAAGAAAGAAGAGAAAAAGAAAAAAAAAGCATACAACCACCCCCCCCCCCCCCAACCCACCCCGAAAAAAACAAAACAAACAAAAAAACCCAAACCAACCCCCCCCCCCCCCCCACACACACAAAAAAAAAACCCCACACACAAAAAAAACAACAACAACAGAAAACCTCACCTCACCTCACCTCAGGCCCATAACGACTAAGCAGTCGTTGGGGGAAGCCTGAGGACCGCAGACGCAGCCTCCCTTCTCACATCTGTCTCTGTCGGCAGAAAACAGAAAACAGAGCTAACTTTCTCATCTTTACTCTCCTTCTCCTGCCTCCTTCCTTTCCAAAGAAGTAGAGACAAGCTTCATATAAAACCGTCCCCTTCCCCCTTTTTTTGTTTCAGTTTCAGTTTCAGTTTCAGTAGCTCAAGGAGGCGTCACTGCGTTCGGACAAATCCATATGCGCTACACCACATCTGCCAAGCAGATGCCTGACCCGCAGCGTGACCCAACGCGCTTAGTCAGGCCTTGAGAAAAAAAAGGTAAATAAATAATAGATAAGCTTACATAAATAAACAAATGAATAAATAAATAATAATTATAAAAAAAGGTAGTAATAATAATAATAAATAAATAAATAAATAAATAAACGAATAAATAAATAAGATAACAATGGTGATAAATAAGCAAATAAATGTAAAACATGAAGACACACATTCACACATACACCCACACATGCATAACAGATATGCACCAAACATGCAGTTTCACAGATATGAAAGCACAGTTAAATACATATAAACGTACATGAGCTCCAACACACACACACACCACACACATTACCCTGCACCTCCCTTTTTTGGCCTGCGTTTATCAAATAAAGTCAAGCCCTCTCATACCGTTCTCCTTTCAACTCGTTGCTTGTCCACTTTACACCACGTTCCTCATGTCCCACTCATATACAGAGAGCCATCGCCATCGTCAAGACATGATTATCACCCTTGTAGCAAACCGCTGACTGCAAAATGATGTACGGTTTTCATTTGAAGCGTAACAAATTTTCCTTAAACGCGCGTGGTAATATTATTGGTATTTTCCGAGTTAGCATTTGAACTGTAATATGGATGACAAATCTATGTAAGTGTGCGTGCGTGCATGTGCACGTGCGTGTGTGAGTGCGCGCGCGCGCGCGCGTGTGTGTGTGTAAATAAACGTGGCAAATTCAAATTTCATCATCATCGACAACATCATCAGTAACATTATTATCATTATTATGATTATCATCATCATAATTGATATTGTTATTATTTATCATCATTATCATCATCATCATCATCATCAATGACATACTGGCATATGTGATGCTCATAAATAAATCACAGTATCAGCATCAGTAGCTCAAGGAGGCGTCACTGCGTTCGGTCAAACCCATATACGCTACACCACATCTGACAAATGAAATCAACCGGTCAACCGCCCACCATCCCTTGATTTATCAGCTGAACTGGTTCCAAATTTTTGAAAGAACGGTTTGCCGGGATAAATAAGAGGTACCCCTCTCCCCCCTACACTCCAAAATTAATTTCCCTATCTCAGCACTTACGCCACCCACACCCAACTATCCGCCTAATCCCGATTAGAAATACAATTTACCTTTTATCAACGGAAATTTTAAAGCTGTGCGCCATTTTGCTGTCTTTTTCTTCCTTTCTTATTAAACTGCGCAGCAGAAACTTTTTTTTTTTTTTTCTCTCTCGCTCTCCTCTCGGTTCCAGTGCACTGTGACTAAATGGGTCACTTTGCACCATTAAAACGTCAACAAAACAATCATGCAAGCACCTCATTAATCTTAATCAACTTCGCTGAGCAGTCTGTTGTGGGGCAGAGAGAGAGAGAGAGAGAGAGAGAGAGAGAGAGAGAGAGAGAGAGAGAGAGAGACGCCGAAGAAAGGAAATCGACAATCTTTCAAGCTTAGTGGAATAAACGATCCTTTAATCCATCAGGAAATCCAGTCCCACCATCTCTCCTAGCAGCCCCCCTCCCCGCTCCCCTCACACACACACACACACAAACACACACACACACTCGCAAACCTCCGTCCCTCTCATCATCACGCCCACCCCCCTTCCTCCCTCCCCTCCCTCTCCCTTCCTCGCACTTCTTCCTCCCCTACTTTGAACTCATGCATTATTCACGAGCCTTGTTGTGATTGGAAGCGAGCGCCAGAGAAACAATGAAATCCTTGCCAAGGCTCCGGCACCGGCTAGTCGCGTAATCCTTGAGAGGGGAGGAGAGGAGAGAAGGAAAGGGGGGAAGGGGGGGGAGAAGAAGAGGGGGGAGTGGGGGGGTGGGGGTGGCGGGGGAGGGGGAAGGGCAGGGAGAAGTGTTGGGCCAATAACAGCAGCAGGCCACAATGGGGCAGCAGCAGCACTTTCTGGCATTCTCTGGTGCCTGTCCTCCCTCTGGTCGCCGCTCAGCCGTGGAACCTGCCGAGGTCTTTGATGTGGACTCCCCGGCAGTTTAGGGGCCCATTGTTCTCCCTGTGTGGAGGATGCCTGACGATCGGTGACGCCATAAGGCAAGGGCACTAATGACCGCCGCTGTCATTAATTGAAGGGCCAAATACCCACCCTCCGCCTCCTTCCCCAACCCCCCCCCTCCACACACACACACACAGACCCCACCCCACCCGAACCCACACTCCCCACCCCCTCCCTTTTCTTCTTTCATATCTTGCCGGGGCACTTTATCAAGGGGGTGGGGGTTGATGGGTTTGTGTCATTTAAGGACCTTGTTTCTGGAAATAAACGTCTTTCATGGCTTCCAGGATGATGGCAGAAATATGGTCGTGGGGGAAGGGGGCGGAGGTGTTGTTGTTGCTGGTGGTGGTGGTGGTGGTGGTGGTGGTGGTGTTCGGTCAAAATGTGCTTGTTTGCTGGTCTGTTGACTTTCTATGGAGAGGCGTTGGTGGGAGACTCGGGTTTGTGTGTGTGTGTGTGTGTGTGTGTGTGTGTGTGTGTGTGTGTGTGTGTGTGTGTGTGTGTGTGTGTGTGCGCGCGCTTCACCAGCGTGTGTTACGTCTGGTTCCGTGGTTACATTTCGGAATTGCACCCTCCTAGATCCTGCCCCCTTTGGCTGTGCTCAGGACTGGGGTGATTATCGTTCCTGTACTGGTCATTCAGTCCGCTTCATATCGTCCTTTCTTTTCCAGTGTCTTGTGGGGTGGATTCTTTTTTTTTTCAACCTTTCATTGGAATCCCTCTACACCCTTCATCTCCTTTCCCATTTTCCCCACCCCTTCTTTTATCGCCAATCCACCCCTCCCTCCCTCCCTCTCTCTCTCTCTCTCTGTGTTGCACATTGATCGATATTGAAAATACACAATTGTAAATTTGTTGTGGTCTCTATCTAAAAAAAACACCCCATAAAAACATAAGATGAACAGCATTTTCTGCTTTGTTGTCAGGCTTGTCGTGATTTACTGTCTTAAGTATACTCCACAAAAACGTTGTCAATAAATCTGTGCAAAAATAGTCCGGAAGTTGTGATTACCCATGAGAGTAAATACAGAGTGATGGCCTAGAGGTAACGCGTCCGCCTAGGAAGCGAGAGAATCTGCGTGCGCTGGGTTCGAATCACGGCTTAGCCGCCGATATTTTCTCCCTCTCCACTAGACTTTGAGTGGTGGTCTGGACGCTAGTCATTCGGATGAGACGATAAACCGAGGTCCCGTGTGAAGCATGCACTTTGCACACGTAAAAGAACCCACAGCAACAAAAGGGTTGTTCCTGGCAAAATTCTGTAGAAAAATCCACTTCGATAGGAAAAAAAACAAATAAAACTGCACGCAGGAAAAAATACAAAAAATGGGTGGCGCTGTAGTGTAGCGACGCGCTCTCCCTGGGGAGAGCAGCCCGAATTTCACACAGAGAAATCTGTTGTGATAAAAAGAAATACAAAATACAATCTTTAAGAGAATAAGCACAAACAGCATCAACAACAACGGTTATATTTTAACAATGGTTTATCAGATAATGCATCAACTTCCTTTAGAAAAAGAAAGTTTTATTGTGTCCGGGATGGTCGATACGTCTGGCACAACACATGATTACGAGAAAATGAATTTACCAGACGTTTTTATGTTGTCAAATATGGTCAACAATATATAGCACAGCAGAATTATATAATGTTTTAACTTTACATAGCAATTTTTTTGTGTCTGTTTCGTTTTTCTCCACAGAGATGAGTCAACGTAAGCGACACGACAGAATTAATACAATTTTGATAATGATATACTAGAGATGACATTTAGTGACAAAGATGGCCAGCATGAGTGACATAGCAGAAAAACAACAACAACATTTTGTTAGTGATATAGCCATCATGTTTTGTGGTCAACCCAAGTGATGCAGCAGAAATAATACAATTTTGTTAATGATAATCATGGTGATGACATTTTGTCAAACAGAAGAGTCAAGGTAAATGCCACAGCCCAACTGATACAGTTTTGATAATGATATAGCGAAGGCGTAATGTCACATATAATTATGGCCAACATAAACGGCATAGCAGTTGATGAAAATGTGTCGATAGCATTTTGTCACAGAGATGGCTAACAAATGGCACGGCAGAAATAATTCAAATTTTTATAATGATATAGCGATGGCGTTTTGTCAGAGATTGCCAACAAACATAACTGGCACAACAGTTGATAACAATACCGCGATGCCGTTTTCTCACAGAGATGCTCTGCAGAAACAATACAATTTTGTTAATGATATGGCGATGATATTTTGTCACACAGATGGGTCAGCATGAATGGCACAGCCGAAATAATACAATTCTGATAATGATACAGCGATGACATTTTTTTTTTTTTTCACAGATATGGCCAACATAAATGGCACAGCAGTTGATAAAAGATACGAAGATGGCAATTAGTCACAGAGATAGCCAACATAAATGGCACAGCAGTTGATAAATGATACGAAGATGGCAATTTGTCACAGAGATAGCCAACATAAATGGCACAGCAGTTGATAAAAGATACGAAGATGGCAATTTGTCACAGATATGGCCAACATAAATGGCACAGCAGTTGATAAAAGATACGAAGATGACAATTAGTCACAGAGATAGCCAACATAAATGGCACTGCGGAAAAAAAAAACAATTTCGTTAATGATTTAGCGATGCAATTTTGTCAAACAGATGGGCCAGCATAAATAACACATCATAAATAGTACAATTTCGATTATGAGACAGCGATAGCATTTTGTCACAGAGATGGCCAATATAAATGGCACAGCAGAAATACTTAAGTTTTTATAATAATAATGATACTGATGATAATAATAGTAATAATAATGATAATATAGCGATTAGCGTTTCGTCACAGAGATGGGCAACGTAACTGGCACAACAGGTGATAACTTTACCGCGATGACGTATTTTCACAGACAGGTGCCCATCATGAATGACACATCAGAAATAATACAGTTTTGATGATGATGATAACAACAACAACAACAACAATAATAATAATAATAATGATAGCAGTAACAACAACAACGACGACGACGATGATAATAATGATAACAACAACAACAATAATAATAATAATAATAATAATAATAATAATGATAATAATAATAATTACAGCAAATGGCACGTTATTTAGTCAGGAGATGATCATCAGCGCATGTGGACTGACACCCGCAGCACACGTGAGTTCAAATCCAATAATACAACACAGAGCCCACTGGCGGCTCCACGTGGGTCATCAATCAATCGTTCAGTTCCATTTCCTCCCTCCCTCACTCCCTCCCTCTCACCCTTCCTGCCTTATTGCAGAAACCACTGGACAAGTGCTGGTCATCGTCTTTGGCTCGTTCCTCCTCCCCTTGACCACGCAGTTCTCTCACCACCCCTCTCTCACTTTTCCCTGTCTCTCTCTCTCTCTGTCCCTGTCTTTGTCTGTCTGTCTGTCTGCCTGTCTCTCTTGCTTCAGCCTCCAGGGAATGCGTCTTCCCCCCCCCACCCCCTTTCTCCCACATCTCTGTTCTCTTTCTTTTTCGGTCTCAGTCTCTCTCAGAGACTCACTATGTATCTCTCCCTCTTCACAACAAGGGACAGTGGCCTTTCGTGAACTAAATCATTCGCATTCTGTCTCATTACCCCCACCCCTCTCTCTATGTGTTTGTCTGTCTGTCTCTCTCTCTCTCATTCTCACTCGGTATCACTATATATATCTGTCTCTTTCTCTGTGTGTCTGTCTGTCTATCTGTCTGTCTCTCTCCCCCTCTCTCTACACACACTCATTTGTGTTTTTATTTCATTGTCCGCCACTCGTTCTCTCTCTCTCTCTCTCTCTCTCTCTCTCTCTCTCTCTCTCCAATGGTATTTGTCTATAATACTAACTGTCTCTTTCTCTCTGTGTCTATCTATCTGTCTGTCTCTCCTCCACTCCCCTCCCCACTCTCTCTCTCTCTCTCTCTCTACACACACACACACACTCTCAATCTCTCTCTCTTCCCTCCACCCCCAGCATTCCTCCTTCCCTCCCCCCCCTCCCTCCTCCCTCTTCCTTCCCTCCGCGATCTCTTTCTCTCTTTCTCCCTCATCGCCGGGGTGTGAAGCGAGCCTATAACTCTGTCCTGCAGCTCTCATTAAAGGCGGCGAGCGGTGATTATGAAGGAGGCCGATGGACATCCTCATGAAGCGAGTGGAGGGAGGGGGGGGGGACGGCTGGCTTTATTAGACAGTGGGATTGTGGCAATATTGAGACCACGCGCCATTAGCTCCCCCCCTCTCCACTTCACCCCCCTCCCCCCCCCCCCACACACACACCCCTCCCTTCTCCGCACCCCCTCTCCACTGTCCCCCGCCACCACCACCACTCACCACCTCTTGTCACCCTCCAATCCCCCCCCCCCCCCCCCACACACACATCGATTGATTTCGGCCTGACTTTTTACAGCAAGAAAGACTGAGCCCGAGTGTGCTTGCGCACGGGCAAGTGTGAGGGCTGAGAGGACGTGTGTGTGTGTGTGTGTGTGTGTGTGTGTGTGTGTGTGTGTGTGTGTGTGTGTGTGTTGTGTGTGTGTGTGTGTGTGTGTGTGTGTGTGTGTGTGTGTGTGTGTGCGTGCGAGCGTGCGTGCGTGTGTGTATGTGTGGAGGGGAGTGAGGGTGCAGGCAGGGTCAATGGTTTCGTTCTCCCGTTGGTTGCCTCGATATCTCCCATTCATAGATGTGTAATGTTGATGTGTCATTTTGGTGAGGGCTAGAGGGAATTCGGTTCGTTTTTTATTGTTTTCTTCTGTTTCAAGGCTGGGCAAGGCTGGTTTGGGGTTATTACTGTTACAGCTGCTGCTGCTGTTGCTTGCTGCTGGCTATGGCAACAATTTATATATTCTTTATTCATTTATTTAGATATCTTTCCATAGCTCGTAACTACAGAACGCTAAGCGTTTGATAACGACACTTAGAACAAACAGTACAACATACATGAATAAAAACCAACATACGCTCATTATGTCTAGCACATAAGGGTGCGAGCGCACACACACACACACACACACAATCCCATCTATAAATTACCCATGCGCGTGTGAGTGATCGGAGTTCAAGCATGGTGTTGTGTCTGTGGGAAAAGCAAGACACTTTGCTCCAATTTTCCCCCCCCTCACTTCACACAAAAGTAGCTTTCATCCTTACCTCGCTCTGGAAGAATGGACCTCGGCTTTGACAAGTGAAAGCCTCACCACTCTTGTCAGGTGGGGGTGGTGGGGGTGGTAAAAAAGAAAAAAAAAAGAAAAAAGAAAGAAAAAAAGAAATGCACCTTTGTAGCGTATTTCGCGAGAAGCTCGCCTAACTAGCGTGAATTGAAAGAAACGCGCCTCTGTCTGGTGTGAATGGATGCCTAACTTCAGTCTGTGTATGGCAAGTCAGTCGCGACTGGCTATGACAATCGTAGGAAGCAACTGCTGTCCCGACGACTATCTGGGCTAGAGTTTGATTACAGTGGAGAGTGTCTTACCCAAGTTACATCTCCACACTCTCTCCACCAAGAGTTTTTTTGTTGTTGTTTTTTTCGTGGGTCAAGGTCACGAAAGAGTATTTGTGTTGGCAAAGTTTCAGCACGAACTTAATAGAAGTCCATGCTCATCAGTTTTGACATCAAGCAAGGAATGTGCACCAGGGTTGCATAACAAGGAGCTTTAAGAAGTGGAGGAATAATATCTTCGTATAACCCAGAAATTTACATACACAGTTACGATACTAATGGGAGCGTGTCGATACTCCCCCGCGTCGATACTCCCCCCGTGTCAGCTGACCCACTAATAATGCCCCCATCATGGTCCAACCCTCCTTTCACTTTTTGTGGGTTTTTTTGTTTGTTTGTTTGTTTTATAAGAAGGCAATGCATCAATGCATGCATGTCTAACCTCATTGATAATCTGAATTACTTTTTTTTTTCTCAAGGCCTGACTAAGCGCGTTGGGTTACGCTGCTGGTCAGGCATCTGCTTGGCAGATGTGGTGTAGCGTATATGGTTTTGTCCGAACGCAGTGACGCCTCCTTGAGCTACTGAAACTGAAACTGTTTTTTTTCGGACAGTCGGCGTTGGGGTGGTTCCCTAAAGGCCAAGTAGCAGCCAGCCCCCAAAGCTGCAGCACTAAGAGCCAGTGGAAAATTGGCCTCCCAGTTTTGAGAGTCATAAATCTTCACAAAAGACCAAGCTTTAAATGATTTCACATCGCAGGGGAGAAACCATTGGTAGGGGGAAGGTTGATGTAAAACAGCGGAAGAGTGAATAGAAGATAGGGCTCCGCCTTCCTGTGCTGGGACCTGGACACAGTAGATTGTTGGCCGAGAGGTAACGCGTCCGCCTAGGAAGCGAGAGAATCTGAGAGCGGCGCTGGTTCGAATCACGGCTCGGCCGCCCGATATTTTCTCCCCATCCACTAGACCTTGGGTGGTGGTCTGGACGCTAGTCATTCGGATGAGACGATAAACCGAGGTCCCGTGTGCAGCATGCACTTAGCGCACGTAAAAGAACCCACGGCAACAAAAGGGTTGTTCCTGGCAAAATTCTGTAGAAAAATCCACTTCGACAGGAAAAACAACTCAAACTGCACGCAGGAAAAAAACAACAAAAAAATGGGTGGCGCTGTAGTGTAGCGACGCGGTCTCCCTGGATAGAGCAGCCTGAATTTCACACAGAGAAATCTGTTGTGATAAAAAGAAATACAAATACAAATATGAATTCACCGTTCCAGATGGCAGTAATACATAAAGAGGCCACTGGGCCTCAAACCAATGTATCTGTCTGTTCGTTTCTCCGTCTCTGCCTCTCTGTGTCCGTCTCTCTGTCTGTCTGTCTCTCTCTGATCTCTTTCTCTTTCCTTCTCCTTCCCTTTCCCAAACCCCCACTCCCCCTCACACCCGTCCTTTTCTCTTTGTCGATGCCTTAAAAAAAGGTGGGTTAATTTTCATGGGTTGCACTGCCAGCAGTGATGGCTTTTGTGGTCATTGTTATCATCATCATCATCATCATCATCATCATTCTTATTGTAACTATTATTATCATCATTATCATTCTTATTATCATTATTACTTTGTTTTCTGGTTAACCTCCCCTCCTCCCTCCACTCCTTCTTTTCCATGGTTAATTTCTTCACCTGGGGCTGCTTTGGTAGTTAATCAAACGGCGGCGTTCAGGCAGTAGTAAGCTCAGGACGAATCCAAGAGGTCCGCAAGATCCACACTCACACCATTTCCACTGACTCCCCCCTCCCCGTCACTAGCGCCTGTGGCATGACTCATCTGCAAAAGACAGTTCATTCTTCTCTTCTTCTTCGTTCGTGGGCTGCAACCCCCACTTTCACTCGTATGCACACGAGTGGGCTTTTACGTGTATGACCGTTTTTACCCCGCCATGTAGGCAGCCATACTCCGCTTTCGGGGGTGTGCATGCTGGGTATGTTCTTGTTTCCATAACCCACCGAACGCTGACATGGATTACAGGATCTTTAACGAGCGTATTTGATCTTCTGCTTGCATATACACACGAAGGGGGTTCAGGCACTAAGCAGGTCTGCACATGTGTTGACCTGGGAGATCGTAAAAATCTCCACCCTTTAGCCACCAGGCGCCGTCACCGTGATTCGAACCCGGGACCCTCAGATTGAAAGTCCAACGCTTTAACCACTCGGCTATTGCGCCCGTCAGACAGTTCATTCAAGACAACAAGGAGACAGCTCGACAGGTCATACCCTGCTACCAGGTGTTAAAGCGACAAAACAACAACAACAACAAAACAACAACAACAACAACAGCAACCAACAACTGTCCTCTGTCTTAAGTTTTTTTACGGCTTGATCCGGAAAGTTGGGGACACGATAGAATAGCATTTGTCTTTTAATCATTTTACCAAATGTACCACGTGTCACCA
>NC_134884.1:37998908-38006408 GCF_041734735.1 Babylonia areolata | reverse complement strand
GAAGTTAGGCTACTGATATAAGGAATGGATAACAAATTACAATATATCATCAGTTGCATCTCTCTCTCTCTCTTTCTCTCTGTCTCTTTCTCTCTGTCACCGTCTGTTTGTCTGTCTGTCTCTTTCTCTCTGTCTGTCTGTCTCTCTCTTTCTCTCTGTCTGTCTCTGTCTCTTTCTCGCTGTCTCTCTGTCTGTTTCTCTCTTTCTCTGTCTGTCTGTCTCTTTCTCTCTGTCTCTGTCTGTCTGTCTGTCTGTCTCTCTTTCTCTCTGTCTGTCTGTCTGTCTCTTTCTCTCTGTCACTGTCTGTCTGTCTCTCTCTCTTTCTCTCTGTCTCTGTCTGTCTGTCTCTCTTTCTCTCTGTCTCTGTCTCGCTGTCTCTCTGTCTGTTTCTCTCTTTCTCTGTCTGTCTGTCTCTCTCTTTCTCTCTCTCTGTGTCTGTCTGTCTCTCTCTTTCTCTCTGTCACTGTCTGTCTGTCTCTCTCTCTTTCTCTCTGTCTCTGTCTGTCTGTCTCTCTCTCTGTCTGTCTCTCTTTCTCTGTCTGTCTGTCTCTCTGTCTGTCTCTCTTTCTCTCTGTCTCTCTCTCTTTCTCTCTCTGTGTCTGTCTCTCTTTCTCTCTGTCTGTCTCTGTCTCCTTTTTGTCTCGGATATTTGAAATATTCTGAATGTGTTGATTGATGCTTTAAACAGTTTCAGTAGCTCAAGGAGACGTCACTGCGTTCGGACAAATCCATATACGCTACACCACATCTGCCAAGCAGATGCCTGACCAGCAGCGTAACCCAACGCGCTTAGTCAGGCCTTGATAAAAAAAGAAAAAGAGAAAAGAAAGGTGAATAAATAATAGATAAGCTTACATAAATAAATAAATAAATAATAATTATAATTTTTAAAAAAGGTAGTAGTAATGATAATGATAAAAAAACAACAAAACAAATTAAACAATATACATGAACACTGGCTGGATAAAGGTCATTCTCTGCCACACCCCCAACCCCACCCCCACCCCCCCTCCCCCCCAAAAAAAGGTGACTGACAGGTGAACTGTGCCAGTTTTAGGGATGAAGAATAGTTTTTTGTATGAGAAGTATGTGTTCTCTTTCTGAATGCACTTTACTGTTTATGTTTTTGGTGCCTTTTTGTTGTTGTTGTCGCTGTTGTTTTGTAAAGCTAGTTGTGAAAGACCAGTCTCCTTATTTTGGCATATTGCCACTTTACGTTTCGTAATGTATAATGTATACGTACTACCATGCATCATTTGAATGTTGCTCTTGTATTTATGTATTCTGTTATATGATTAAAAATATGACATCAAGGATTTTTTGTTGTATATTTAGTGTAGGGATCTGAATAAAAAAACAAAAAAACAGCAAATCGCCGCTGTGGTTAGGTTAACTCACTCAGTACGGCCAGTCCTCTCTTCTCCTCTACACAGACCCCTCGGATGTCCAGTGGGTGTCTGAATGACCCAACCTTTAGCTTCCGTCGTCAGAATTGTGGTATTCTTTGTCAACATTCACCTCTTCAGTACAAGAGCCTTCCACTTGCAATATTGTGATGATGGTAATTGGGGTGAAACGCTGTTAACGTCGTCTCTTTCGCCGTTCGTATGGAGAGAGTTAAACATGTCGATGGATGATAACTTATGAAAAACGTTGTACGATCTTAAGCGTAACCGAAAGTGATGCTAGTCGAGAATTGTGATCGTGAATGTCCGCATTTTGCTAATAAAATTATGCTTTCCGCTTTGCTTGACAGGCTTTTGATGTCTTGGTTATTTGTAAAAGAACACTGATGTTCTTGTTACTAGTGACCATCACCCCCCCCCCCCCCCGCCCCCGTCCCCCACCATGCTTCCTCCCTTTCATTCAGTGATCACAATCACCAAAGACTATCAAAGGGGAAAAAAAAGAAAGAAAGAAGACACAGTGAATTATAATGGATGACATACATGCAGCTGTTTGAACATTATCACCCAGTATAGTTCACCCACATATCACCCATATATATCTTGGTTGTTGTTTTTTTACAGCGTTTCACACTCATATTATCACCAATCTGCACCCTTGTTGACTCTCATGTCTGAAAAACGCTTTCTGTCTTTGTCCGAAGATAGGCGCTTTACAAATATCACTACTACAACTGCTACTACAATACTACTACTACTTCTTCTACTACTACTACTCAGTTCACACCAAACAACTTATTAACACAAAGAAAATCTCCTTAAGTTCTAAACACTGGAGCATAGCAGGGAATAGAGGGTGACAGACGGAAATGTGGCTTATATGTAGATCATCTCCTTCCTTTTCCGGTTTCCGGTTCTGTGTCTTTACAACGGTGTCTTGTTAAGCCCCCCACCCTCTCTCTCTCTCTACACGGTCTAGTCGTTCTCTCTCTCTCTCTCTCTCTCTCTCTCTCTCACACAGCCACACAGAGAGAGAGAGAGAGAGAGAGAGAGACAGAGAGACAGAGAGACAGAGAGCACAGAATGGTAGTTTTTCGCCCCAGACTTTACACATCCAGCCACTCGCAGTCAGTATCAGTATCAGTAGCTCAAGGAGGCGTCACTGCGTTCGGACAAATCCATATACGCTACACCACATCTGCCAAGCAGATGCCTGACCAGCAGCGTAACCCAACGCGCTTAGTCAGGCCTTGAAAAAAACAAAAACAAAAAAACCTCGCAGTAATATGTCACACTGCGAAAAGTATTCCATCTTACACACACACACACACACACACACACACACGCCTCCTCTTTCCCACTCTGTCCCCAGTCCCTCCCCTCCCCCCCCCTCCCCCTCCCCCCCCCCCATCACCTACCTCCCTCTCGGTAAACTTGGACCTCTCTTTGATTTTCTCACTTTTTCCTTCTGCTACTCTCACACTCTTTCTACTCTCTAGTTTTCACCCCTCCCCCCCGACCCGCCCCCACCCTCCCCACAATCTAACCACATAGTCACCCCCCCCCCACACACACACACACCTCTACTCCCTTCACTTTTCTCTTGATGTCTTTCAGACCATCAGAGGTGGCAAGGCAAGGCAGCAAGATGTGTCAAAAGAAAGAAAGAAAGAAAGAAAGGGGGGAGGGAATGAGGACGAACTGAAGTACGTTCCTGGGTCCTCCCCCCAACCCCAACTCTCCCTCCTCCCCCCCACAGCCACCCCCCTCCCCCCGTCCACACACACACACACATATCCTCCTCTTTTTGCCACCCACCCACCCAATCACCCCCCCCCCCCCCCCCCTTTTTTTTTTCGTCCGTGTCTTCTTTTTAAGGGAGGGGGGGTTGGGTGGTGGGGTTCAGGGGGAAAAAAAAAGTGTGGGTCCCCTCCCCGGGGCTAATGTTGGTGGTACTCGGACTTGGGCGCCAAGTGCCTCGGGTCTTTGGTGGAGGGAGACAGACCCAACAAAGGGGGGGTCATTAGGGCCGTGTTCCGGCCTCTCGCCCACTTTTCAGCTTCAGCCTTTCGGCCCCCAGCAGCAGCAGCAGCACAAGCCGAGGTGTCGATACTGGGAGGGGTTAGGAGGAGGAGGAAGGAGGAGGAGGAGGAGGACTGGGCAGACAGGAAGGGGAGGAGAGTGGGAGGGAGGGAGGGAAGGTGGTTGCCGTTTCGTTGGTTTGGTTTGGGGTCGGCTGCTCTGAAGGCACTGGCAGCAGAACATCTTCGTTGTGTGTGTGTGTGTGTGTGTGTGTGTGTGTGTGTGTGTGTGTGTGTCTGTGTGTGCGTGCGAGCGTGCGCGCGCGCGCGCGTACGTGCGTGTGTGTTGTGTTGTATTGTGTGTGTGTGTGTGTGTGTGTGTGTGTGTGTGTGTGTGTGTGTGTGTGTGTGTGTGTGTGCGTGCGTGCGTGCGTGCGTGCGTGCGTGCGCGCGCGCGTATGTGCGTGTGTGTTGTGTTGTGTTGTGTTGTGTGTGTGTGTGTGTGTGTGTGTGTGTGCGTGCGTGCGTGCGTGCGTGCGTGCGTGCGTGCGCGCGCGTACGTGCGTGTGTGTTGTGTTGTGTGTGTGTGTGTGTGTGTGTGTGTGTGTGTGTGTGCGCGCGTGCGCGCGCGCGCACTTCAGCGGACAGATGCCCCTCCCTTCTTAGCCACCTTACAGTCCTGGTCCCTCCTTCTGTCTTCGCCTGAAGCAATTTTCGTTGACATGTTACATCGGTGATGATTTTGCTTCCGTTTCTACGAGATACAACCATCACAGCGTTCTCTCGTCTTGAAGATTGTGTATTACAACGATGATGATTTTGAGTCCCCTTCTACGAGTTGCAATTATCATTACATGGTTCTGTCATCTCGGAGATTGTATATCGCACTGATGGTGACTTTGCTCCAGCTTCCACGAGATACAATCATTACTTGGTTCTCTCGTCTTGAAGATTGTATATTACATTAATGATGATTCTGATTCACCCGTCTTGAAGATTGTATATTACATTAATGATGATTCTGATTCACCCGTCTTGAAGATTGTATATTACATTAATGATGATTCTGATTCACCCGTCTTGAAGATTGTATATTACATTGATGATGATTTGGATTCACTCGTCTTGAAGATTGTATATTACATTAATGATGATTTGGATTCACTCGTCTTGAAGATTGTATATTTCATTGATGATGATTCTGATTCACTCGTCTTGAAGATTGTATATTACATTGATGATGATTTGGATTCACTCGTCTTGAAGATTGTATATTACATTGATGATGATTTGGATTCACTCGTCTTGAAGATTGTATATTACATTGATGATGATTTGGATTCACTTGTCTTGAAGATTGTATATTACATTGATGATGATTTGGATTCACTCGTCTTGAAGATTGTATATTACATTGATGATGGGTTTGATTCACTCGTCTTAAAGATTGTATATTACATTGATGATGATTTTGATTCACTCGTCTTGAAGATTGTATATTACATTAATGATGATTTGGATACACTCGTCTTGAAGATTATATATTACGTTGATGATTTGGATTCACTCGTCTTGAAGATTGTATATTACATTGATGATGAATTTGATTCACTCGTCTTGAAGATTGTATATTTCATTGATGATGATTTTGATTCACTCGTCTTGAAGACTGTATATTACATTCATGATGATTTTGATTCACTCGTCTTGAAGATTGTATATTACATTGATGATGATTTTGATTCACTCGTCTTGAAGATTGTATATTACATTGATGATGATTTTGATTCACTCGTCTTGAAGATTGTATATTACATTGATGATGATTTTGATTCACTCGTCTTGAAGATTGTATATTGCATTGATGATGATTTTGATTCACTCGTCTTGAAGATTGTATATTACATTGATGAATTTGATTCACTCGTCTTGAAGATTGTATATTACATTGATGATGATTCTGATTCACTCATCTTGAAGATTGTATATTACATTGATTATGATTTTGATTCACTCGTCTTGAAGATTGTATATTACATTGATGATGATTTTGAATCACTCGTCTTGAAGTTTATATATTACATTCATGACGATTCTGATTCACTCGTCTTGAAGGTTGTATATTACATTGATGATGATTTGGATTCACTCGTCTTGAAGATTGTATATTACATTGATGATGATTTGGATTCACTCGTCTTGAAGATTGTATATTACATTGATGATGATTTGGATTCACTCGTCTTGAAGATTGTATATTACATTGATGATGATTTGGATTCACTCGTCTTGAAGATTGTATATTTCACTGATGATGATTTGGATTCACTCGTCTTGAAGATTGCATATTACATTAATGATGATTTGGATTCACTCGTCTTGAAGATTGTATATTACATTAATGATGATTTTGATTCACTCGTCTTGAAGATTGTATATTACATTGATGATGGTTTTGATTCACTCGTCTTGAAGATTGTATATTACATTGATGATGATTTTGATTCACTCGTCTTGAAGATTGTATATTACATTGATGATGATTTTGATTCACTCGTCTTGAAGATTGAAAATTACATTGACTTTCCTCCAGTTTCTACGAGATAAAAATATTACATGGTTCTCTCATCTTGAAGGTTGCATATCACATTTAAATGGTGAATTTCCTCACGTTTCTGCGAGATAAATTATCATATGGTTTTCTCATCTTCAATGAAGGATTTGCATATTACATCGATGGTGATTTTGCCCAAGTTTCCACGAGATACAATTATTACATGGTTTTCCCCTCTAGGGGATTGTATATATTACATTGATGATGATTTCGCTCCAGTTTCAGCGAGGATACAATCATAACACGGTTCTCGCAACTTGAAGGTTGTATAATGACGTTTTCTGAACCATTCGCCACTGTATTGCAGTAATTCAATTGTCTTCCCATTAGAATACATCTATCCGTGCAGACGTTATGCTCCTCTCACTGTTAAGTGCGTCTTGCAAAAACTGCATCGTAACCCATCATTTCTTATTCCGTACTCCCCCCCCCCCCCCCCCCCCCCCGGGCATCAAATAGTAAAGAGTGGTAACTCTCTCCATTCACAAGGTAACACAACTTCAAGTCAATGCTGCTTATGCCACCGATTCAGCTAACACACAGGTAAACAACAGGTACATCGGAACAAACCCAGACACTTCCTCAAAAACGTGAAGCGCCGGGCTTGTCCTTATACCGATCATTTGACATGTGCACACACAGCAGCAATGACAGAAGAAATGTGCAAACACACATTAGCTTTTATTCAAGACTGGCATAGCATTTTAATCCCGAATAAGCTACACAGAGTATACGCACAATGCAAAACAAATACGTGGTTGCCTCGATAGTTTTCGTGCCCTTTTTATTTCCGTATTCTTTGGACGTGGAACTTTTTTTTTTCACCTCAAAGATCTGCCCACAACACAGCTCTTTTTCTTCTTTCTTGCCATGGGTTCTTTCTATTGCGGCACGTGAGAGAACTGACAATATAATTGCATCGGCTCCTTCGAAAGGCTAGCACCCAGACCTGGGACGATGCGAGAGGATGGAGGGATGTGAGCGGGGTGGGGGTGGGGGTGGGGCGAGGAGGGGGGGGGGGAATAGTTCAAGTTCCTGTCTATATGTGGAACGTGGGATCTTTCCGCTCTGACTCCTGTCGTCAACACTTCACACCTATCACGGGTTTCTTTGCAACAAGTGGGATTTCGTTGGGTTTTGTTGTTGTTGTTGTTGAAAGAAAACTGATTCTGTTCATTTGATCTGTGTGTGTGTGTGTGTGTGTGTGTGTGTGTGTGTGTGTGTGTGTGTGTGTAGTGCACGTGTGTGTGTGTGTGTAGTGCACGTGTGTGTGTGTGTGTGTGTGTGTGTGTGCGTGCGTGCGTGCGTGTGTGTCTGTGTGTGTGTGTGCATGCGTGTGTGTTTAGTGTGTGTGTGCATGTATGTGTGTACGTTGTTAAAAGATTTTAATCAAACGGATCTTTCATAGAGATAAAATTACCACCACCACCACTGTTTTTTTTCCTCTCCCACCCCCCGT
>NC_134884.1:37978908-37993908 GCF_041734735.1 Babylonia areolata | reverse complement strand
TATTACTGCTGCTACTGTTACTACTACTACTACTACTGCCACAACTGTTACTACTACAACCACAACTGTTACTACTACAGCTACCACAAACATAACAGCACAAGCGTTCTGACTTGATTATTTCTCTCGGTGATGATGATGTCCCTCGCAGTTGGCAGTTCTGAAGAAAAAGAAAACGAAAAAAAGAAAGAAAAAAAAGAAAAAGAAAGTGAGAAAGAAAGAAAGAAAGAAGAAAAAAGAACAGAGCCGCGGAAATGTTATCTTATCTCTCAGTCAAACGTGGCCTTCCCATCAGCAATAGGCAAAACGATCTAAACTAAACTGAACTAACTAAGATAAAATAAGATAAGAATAACTTTATTATCTCCAACTGGAGAAATTTGGTCAGGTGCATTATCACAACATAGACAAGTAAACAACATTGGGACCATAACTGTAAACGTCAACAACATCTTTTACGAATATTACGAAGATACAAATGTAAAAAAAAATATCACATATACCGTTTCATACATACATCCACACACTTCAGGTAATAACTAGTATTCTTAATGTAAAAACAGAAAGAATTAAGACACATTATTTGAATATAATTATAAGCATAGCCTACTATACTGCACATTGATTATAATAGACAGATAAGATAAGAATAAAGATAAATTGCGGAAAACCGCAACCAGATAATCAGCACACGCCCGCACCCACCCACCCACCCCCCACACGCGGATTACTTGATTAAACAAGAGTAATAACCATATGTTCTCAAATAAAAGCATTTTACATATTCGCTTTTAAAACATTGAAACTGAACTATACTAAATTGAACTAAACTAAACAACGTTAGCGTGTTTCTCGTGACACCAAGTTGGTTGTCATAACGTGCTCATTGTAAAGGTCAGATTTCCTGTATGGTGTGGCTGTGTTACTGCATTAACAGTGTTCCCACAATTCACACCGGAAGAGACATAACGTCAACACACACATACATCATAGTCACAGAAATACATCCCCAATTCAATGGAAAAAAAAACACTATAAGAAAGAAAACACCCCCCCCGCCACAAAAAAAAACAAAAAAAAAAACCAAAAACAAAACAACAACAACAAAACACCCAACAACAACAAACAAAACAAACAATAAACACAAACCAAAAAAAAACTACGACAACAAACAACAACAACCAAAGAAACAAGAAAATATAATATATTATGACCACGGAACAAAATCACAGATTTAGGGAAATCGTAATTACATTTCAGTTTCCAACTCCGTGCCCCACCCTGTACAATAGAAACGAGTTAAAAAAAAAAAAAATAAACCCCTCTGCCAAACTCGCAGTTTAAAACAAGTAGTATTCACTCCCCTCCCCCCGCACCCCCCCCCCCCCCGGTTGTTCCCTCAAACGACATAAATAAAAATAAGAAAAAAAAAATCGACCCCTGACCAAAGTCACAGATGAAAACAAATAGTAGTCACATTTCCGGTTCTCCTCTCCCTCATAGATCAATAAATCGAAATAAAATGAAATAAGAAAAAGAAAAAAAAAAAAAAAAAAAAAAATCGACCCCCTGACAAAAAGTCACAGAGAATTTAAAGCAAGTAGTTGTTACATTTCCGTTTCCGCTCCTCCACCTTTATCCCAACTCCCCCCCACACCCACACCCCACCCCACCCCTTGTTTTCTTCTCATAGCCAGACACCGCATAAAAAAAAAAAAGAAGGAGAAAAAAGAAGAAGAAAAAAAAAAAAGCCAGCAGGCAGCAGAGCTCTCGATTGGTATTTTCATGCGTGAGAAGCCAGTGTTTGCTCTTCACACACATCAACGACAACGCCTCTGACAACCTAACCCCCCTTCCCCCCTTTTCCCTTTTCTCTCTCTCTCTCTTTCTCTCCAAACATCCCCTCCTCCTCTTTCTCCTCCTCTCAATCACAATTCATACTCCCCCCCCAACTCCCCCGCACCCCCCCCCCCCCCCCGCCCCCCACCCCAAGGGCCTCGTTGTCTGGAAGCCTTCCTTCCCCATCGGGCCTGGTTATGGCCCGTCAGTCTCACTACTCTCGCTGTCGCTCAAATCTTGCCAATATGCTCATTTCATAAAGCGGTGGTTGGATTGTCTTCCCTTTAGCGGGGGGGGGGGGGGGGGGGAGGGGTGGCGGGGGGGGGGGGGGGGAGGGTGGCATCTTGACATGCAGAGTGTGTGTGGAGGGGGTAGGGGTGGGGAGGAAGGGGGAAGGGGAAAAGAAGAAGGGAAGGGGAGGGGAAGGGGAAGGGGAGGGAGGAGGAATGGGGTGGTGGTCGTTGTGGTGTTAGGGTGGTGGGTGGAAGGAGGGAGAGAGAGAGAGAGAGGGAGAGAGCGCCAAGGGCGGACAATGAAATCAAAACACGATGAGAGACGGTCCATCATCGGGCTTGTTAAGGCCCCGCCCGGCCAGAGTCGTGAGCGAGCGAGCGGTCTGTGTGTGTGTGTGTGTGTGTGTGTGTGTGTGTGTGTGTGTGTGTGTGTGTGCGTGTGTGTGTGCACGCGCGCGCGCCCGTATGTGTGTGTGTGCGTGTGTGTGTGTGTGTGCGTGCGTGTGTGCGCGCGCCCGTATGTGTATGTGTGTGTGTGCGTGCGTGTGTGCACTCGCCCGTATATGTGTGTGTGCGTGCATGTGCGCGCGCGCCCGTGTGTGTGTGTGTGTGTGTGTGTGTGTGTGTGCGTGCGTGTGTGCACTCGCCCGTATGTGTGTGTGTGTGTGTGTGTGTGTGTGTGAGTGTGTGTGTGTGTGTGTGTTGGGGGATGGGGGATGTTGTGTGGCGGAGTGGCTAAAGCCATGTATGTAAAGCTGTTGGCACCGCCAGAGAGAGTTGAGGGAGAGATATAGGGGAGGGAGGGAGAGAGGGAGGGAAGACAGTGTGGGAGAGGGAGGGGGAGAGAGTTTGGAGAGGAAGAGGGGGAGGGAGAGAGAGTGGAGAGAGAGAGTAGAGAAAGAGACAGAAGGGAAGAGGAAAAGGGGAGAGGGAGGAGGAGGAGGGGGAGAGAGAGGGGGAGGGAGTGAAGAGAAAGTAGAGAGAGAAAGAGAGAAGGGAAGAGGAAGAGGAGGAGGAGGAGGAGGGAGGGAGAGAGAGAGGGAGGGGGGGGGAAAGGAGAGAGAGAACTGAAGGAGAGAGAGAGAGTCAGACAGGCAGAGAGAGAAAGAGACAGAGCCTGAGACAGAGAGACAAAACTAAAGATGAGAGACAGACACACAGACAGACAGACACACACACACACACACACACACACACACACAGAGGTCTATCAAACTCAAGAACGAAGACGGTAAAGGGGCGGGGGCGAGACAGAGAGATAGAGAGACAGAGACCGAAAATGATTGATATCGGATACTCAAGGATGTGCAGACAGATAGAGAAAGAGACAGAGACTAGACAATAAGAAAGACAGACAGACAGACAGATAGATCGGTATGTTCGTGGATAGATAGACAAATACATAGATTAGTTAACTAGTTAGACAGATAGACAGATAGTATGTTCGTAGATAGATAGACAAATACACAAATAGATAACTAGTAGGACAGATAGATAGATTGACAGAAAGACAGATTGACAGACAGACAGATACAGAGAAAGGGCACTGAACACTGAACGGTTTACTGATATGGCTATGGTCCATATTAATGGGGAGGGAGAGAGCAAGAGAGCGAGAGAGCGAGAGAGAAAGCGAGAGAGAGAGAGAGAGAGAGAGAGAGAGAATCTTGATTGATCTCTGAGACTCCTGATATTCCAAGGAAGGAGACATAGAAGTGTTTTAAGCGAACGCAGTCTGACGATTTGTCCTTGAAAGATAAAACCCACATGGAAGCATTTCTTAGGGAAAAAAGAAAAAAAAGAAAGAACCCCAAAGAACCGAGCACTACTTGCTCTGGATCGGAACCTGAACTCAAAGTTTAATGCATGTCTATCGGCCTTTGGCCACCGTGCACTATTATGGCGACGGGTGAAAAGTGTCTGGGAACGTGTAAGGGAGAGAACGGGGGAGGTGTGTGTGTGTGTGTGTGTGTGTGTGTGTGTACACGCGCGCGTGCCTCAAGGCACTGACTAAGCGCGTTGGGTTACGCTGCTGGTCAGGCATCTGCTTTGCAGATGTGGTGTAGCGTATGTGGATTTGTCCGAACGCTGTGACGCCTCATTGGGAAACTGAATCCAGTGTGTGTGTGTGTGTGGGGGTGGGGGGGTGGGGTGGGGGTGGGCGGGATGGGTGGGTGTGCGTGTGTGTGTGTGTGTGTGTGTGTGTGTGTGTGTGTGTGCGCGTGCGTTCAGTCCATCTAGGCCTGTTTAGAAATCCGTGCATAAGTACAAAGACACTCGTACGCGCACACAGTGGTCTCACTGCAACGAGACAGTAATGTGAGAAGTGGAAGTTAACTCTGATTGCCAAAAAAAAAAGAAGAAAAAGTTAAGTAATGATTTTCTCTAGGGGCAAAGTAAGAACATTTCCTGATTTTCATGTCAACGAGGACAAAATTGAGGTTGAGAGTGTAGTTTCAGTACATGGAACTGAAGCTTAATTACAATAACAGAATGCATGTTGCCCAGTAAGACTTGTACGACCGTGCCTCGAGAGCATCGTTTGCACTTCTGAGGAAGACTAATCAATGGAAGCTCCCTTGTTGATATAATTATCGACTTATTTGGGGAAAAAAAGAGAATCAATTAAAACTCCCTTGTTGATCTAATTATCAACTTATTTGGGGAAAAAAAAAGAGAGAATCAATTAAAGCTCCCTTGTTGATCTAATTATCGACTTATTTGGAAAAAAAAAGAATCAATTAAAGCTCCCTTGTTAATCTAATTATCTACTTATTTGGGAAAAAAAAAGAGAATCAATTAAAGCTCCCTTGTTGATCTAATTATCAACTTATTTGGGGGAAAAAAAAGAGAATTAATGAAAACTCCCTTGTTGATCTAATTATCGACTTATTTGGAAAAAAAAGAGAATCAATGAAAGCTCCCTTGTTGATCTAATTATCGACTTATTTGGGGAAAAAAAGAGAATCAATTAAAACTCCCTTGTTGATCTAATTATCAACTTATTTGGGGAAAAAAAAAGAGAGAATCAATTAAAGCTCCCTTGTTGATCTAATTATCGACTTATTTGGAAAAAGAAAAAAAAAGAGAATCAATTAAAGCTCCCTTGTTGATCTAATTATCGACTTATTTGGGAAAAAAAACAGAATCAATTAAAGCTCCCTTGTTGATCTAATTATCGACTTATTTGGAAAAAAACAACCCAGAATCAATTAAAGCTCCCTTGTTGATCTAATTATCGACTTATTTGGAAAAAAAAACCAGAATCAATTAAAGCTCCCTTGTTAATCTAATTATCGACTTATTTGGAAAAAAACACAGATTCAATTAAAGTTCCCTTGTTGATCTAATTATCGACTTATTTAGAAAAAAAAAACAGAATCAATTAAAGCTCCCTTGTTGATCTAATTATCGACTTATTTGAAAACCCCCCAACCCAGATTCAATTAAAGCTCCCTTGTTGATCTAATTATCGACTTATTTGAAAAAAAAACCAGACTCAATTAAAGCTCCCTTGTTGATCTAATTATCGACTTATTTGGAAAAAAACCCAACAGAATCAATTAAAGCTCCCTTGTTGATCTAATTATCGACTTATTTGGGGAAAAAAAAGAGAATCAATTAAAGCTCCCTTGTTGATCTAATTATCAACTTATTTGGGGAAAAAAAGAGAATCAATTAAAGCTCCCTTGTTGATCTAATTATCGACTTATTTGGAAAAAAACCCAGAATCAATTAAAGCTCCCTTGTTGATCTAATTATCGACTTATTTGGAAAAAAAACAACAACCCAGAATCAATTAAAGCTCCCTTGTTGATCTAATTATCGACTTATTTGAAAAAAACAGTTCTTCCTGTACTTACGTATGCTTGTGAAATTTGGGATTTTGGTATTTCTGGTATTGTGGAAAAATTGCCAATTGAAATTTTACAAATTAGTTCTGAAACTTAGACAGCCCACCCCATCTCACATAGTATTTGGTGAAACTGATAGGCTTCCCGTGTGTGTATCTGTAAAAACCAGAATGCTTTCATTTTTGATTTAAGCTTGTTACTAACCTAGGTACTCCAAAACTGTCTTCGATTGCTCACAGATGTCTCTTCAATTTATACATCACAAGCATACACCAGAAAACAATATCTTAAATGTATTCACAACATCTTGAATGAAACTGGATCAAGTAGTTTCTGATTAAACCAGCACAGTCTTGAAGTACACCCCACTTGATTCAAAGAGAAGGTTACATATTGTTTAAAAGTTCTTGCAAGATTGGTATAGACATACAGATAATGATACTATGTATATTAATCATAGGATGTTTAAGCCAAATTTTGGGCAAGATGTTTACTGTGTTACCAAATAACTGTGATATACAGTTAGTTACGTTTAGGACAACCTCTTCTTCTTCTTCTTCTTCTTCTGCGTTCACTCGTATGCACACAAGTGGGCTTTTACATGTATGACCGTTTTTACCCCGCCATGTAGGCAGCCATACTCCGTTTTCGGGGGGGTGCATGCTGGGTATGTTCTTGTTTCCATAACCCTCCGAACGCTGACATGGATTACAGGATCTTTAACGTGCGTATTTGATTTTCTGCTTGCATATACACACGAAGGGGGTTCAGGCACCTAGCAGGTCTGCACATATGTTGACCTGGGAGATCGTAAAAATCTCCACCCTTTACCCACCAGGCGCCGTCACCGTGGTTCGAACCCGGGACCCTCAGATTGACAGTCCAACGCTTTAACCACTCGGCTATTGCGCCCGTCGTTTAGGACAACCAATAATGCTTTGCCTGTTAAGAAACGAAAGAATCTGTGACAAATGTTCCACAAACGACATTGCTGATGAGCTTCATTATTTGTTTTTGTGTTCATTTTTTGAAAGTGACAGACAAAAGTATTTACCTAGATACTATAGAAACCGCCCGAACTCAACTGAATTCCACTTACTGTTAAAAAAAAAAAAAGAATATTGTTAAAAGCACTTGTTTCTCCTATTTGTAGTTCCTTTCGATAAAGTTACGTCTGCTGTCAATGGATAAGGATGATTTTTTTTATAATTAATTTATATTGTCTGTGCTTATTGGCTTTTTATTTATTTATTTTTTCTCTCTCTCTCTTTGTTTTTTTTGTTTTTGTTTTTATAACATCACTCTTATTGCTTGTATAGTATATCTAAAATATGTATGTATGTAACGTTTCGATGTCCCCAGGGAGTACAAGAAATAATTTTTTTGCCTTGTCTTTCCTTGCACACACTCATACTCTTTCTCTCTCTCTTCCTCTCACGCACGTGCGCGCAAGCACGCACGCACGCACACACACACACACACACACACACGTACTCACTCACTCTGTCTCTGTCGCTCTTCTCTATGTGTATTGTCTGCGCACATGAGCACACACCAACCCACTCTAACACACATACGAACACATTCACACAAACACGCGAGCGCGCCGCGCGAATTCACACTGCTTCGCCACGTTAATTAAGAGTGGACATTGAGGACGCTTTCAATGTGATCTATTTTACCATATGTGAGTGTCGTACAACGTTGCCGGACGATAAGGTGACCAGTGGTGACCACTGCTGACGATTACTGACCACTATACTAGCCGCTGGTGATTGAGTTTGATTTGGTGACGGGGGAAGTGACTGTGTTGGGGGTTAAATATTACAGACTCGAGTAGGTACTTATGGTCGCTACCCTAAGCCCCCCCCCCCCCCCCCCCCCCCCCCCCAAAGTTTGATGTTAAATCGTTTGAAACAACAGCACAAAATTCGTAAGTTTCTTTGGAAATTATTGCCCTTCGCTTATCACAAGCAAGACTCAGTTTCACCTACCTTTTTTTCTGCAATGTCACACTGCGGGCATCCAATAAGCAGAATCAAAAATCAACCTACGATTCAAAATTAATTCATTTCTGGCAGAATACCACACGAAAAATTGTTATTTCTAATAAAACAGACAGAAATCCAAACGAAAAAAAAATTGCTTGCTTTGTTGTAAAATGAGGTGTTTTTTTTTGTTTGTTTTTTTTGGACAGAATGAAGACATTAAGCAACAGAACTGAAATTAGGGCGCACAGATTATAATGAAGATGGAATCTTGGTTTGGATTATGGATATACAAGGATCTGGGTTAGGATCATAGAATAACAAAAAAAAAATAATAATAATTGCGTACTTTTTGTGTGGGAAGAGGGGAAGGTGAGCGGGGAACGGGGGTGGGGGAGAGGGGGGGGGGGAGGGAGAGACGAAGAAGAATGAAAGAAGTCTGACAAAGCAACAAATACAAAGAAGACAACTGGAAAAAAGACCCCCCCCCTCCTCCCCCCCCCCAAAAAAAAAAGAAAAGAAAAACGTTAATGAAACGAAGTCAGACAGGAGCGGGGGAGGGGAAGTGAAAGTGGGGGTTGGGGAGGTAGAGACAGAGACATTTAGAGAGAGAGAGAGAGAGAGAGAGAGAGAGAGCGAATACTTTATTCATCATTAGGCCATTGCCCCTCAAGAGAGAGGGAGAAAGTGACACAGAGAGAGAGAGGCAGAGAGAGAGAGAGAGAAAATGAGAATGCGATTATCAGGCCAACGCCCCTCAAGAGAGACAGAGAGAGACACACAGACAGACACACAGACAGAAACAAAGAGAGACCCCCCTGCCCCCCCCCCCCCCCCCCCCCACACACACACACACACAGACAGGCAGACAGACAGACAGAGACAGACAGACAGAGAAAGAGAGAGAGACACAGAGAGAGAGAGAGAGAGACAGAGAGAAGGGGGTGGGGTGGGTGGGGGGACAATGTCCGTCACGGTCCCCGTGTATGAACAACAAAAAAGGGAACGCTCTCTCCTCACAGTGGCTCATAAGTGACACTTCAAAAAGAAACTATTGCGGATCAGAGAACCGTGAGTTCAAGCCAAATTATGTGCATCTGCAATGGCTGAATTTGAGAGAGAGAGAGAGAGAGACACAGAGAGAGGGAGAGTGTGTGATAGATGGAGACAGAGACAGAGAGAGAGGGATACAGGGGAGGGAGAGACAGACAGACAGACAGACAGACAGATGGAGACAGACGGAGACACAGAGAGAGAGAGAGAGGGATACGAGGGAGGGAGAGTGGGGGAGACAGAGAGAGAGAGAGAGAGAGAGCGGGATAGAGAGAGTGTCAGAAACAGAGAGAAGGAGAGCAAGAGGAGGAAGGAAGAGAGGAAGATGATGCTATAGGGAGCGAGAGAGAAAGATCGAGAGACAGATAAACAAAGACAGAAAAGAAGAGGGGAAGGAAGGGAGCGAGAGAGAGTGAGAGAGAGTGGGTGAGAGATAGAGAGGGAGGGAGAGAGAGAGAGACAGACAGACAGACAGAGAGACAGAGATAGAGACAGAGACAGAAAAGAAGAGGGGGGAGGAAGGGAGCGAGAGAGAGAGAGAGAGGGACAGAGAGACAGACTGAGAGAGAGAGAGAGTAAAGAAAAAAAGGCAGGAACTGCGACAGGGAAGGAGAAGAGACAAAGAGAGGGATAGAAACAGAAAGAGGGACAGAGACAGACACAGAGAGAAGAAGAAATATAAAGAGATTAAAGAGACGGAGACACACACACCACAGAGAGAGAGAGAGAGAGAGAGAGAGAGAGACAGACAGACAGACAGACAGACAGACAGCCAGCCAGCCAGACAGACAGAGACAGAGAAAGAGAGGTAATTTCTTTGTCGTCGTTTATGTTCAGCACTGCCCACTTCTGGAAAAATTTTTTAAAAAAGCACAAAAAAGCCTCCCCCCGCCCCCTCTCTCCACCCCCCACCCCCCCACACCTCACAACTAAATCCCCTCCACACGGACGGAAATCGTTTTCAATGCCTGCAATAGTGCCCCCTCTCACACAAACATTAATTCGTCTCCGGCTGAAAGAGATCCGCGCTCAATAGATGCAATGGGCAAAGCCGAAAATCGAACAGCAGCAGCTAAAGTCAAAGGCACTGTGGAAATGGAGCAGGATTTCCCTTTTGTTGCCCAAGAAGCATATTGCGCAGCCTCGATTGACGCTGGCGACGACTGGGGGGTGGGGGTGGGGGGAGGATGGATTGGTGGGTGGGTACTGGAAAGAGGGGAGAGTGGGGGGAGGGTGTGTGTGTGGGGAGGCTGGCTATTGGAACAGTATCTTTTTACCGGAACCTTCCGGTGCGATGAATTTGTAATAATGTCTGCGCGCCGGCGACTTGTCCGATCTCTCTCTCTCTCTCTCCCTCATTCTCTCTCTCTCTCTCTGTGTTCTTCCACCCTCACAACCCCTCCCCGCAGCAGCCTCCTACCCACTTCCCACTCCACTCCACTTCCTCTCTCTCCCCCTCTTTATGGTCCAGTGATTCAGAAGACTGACCAAAAAAAAAAAAAAAAAGAAAAGAAAGAGAGCTGTGATTGTACGAGTTCAACCCAGGGATGTTATTGTACGCGAAGCTGAAATAGAAGAAGACGAAAAGAAAAGGAAGACGGAGAAGAAAGAAAGAAAGAAAAAGTTGTTCTTGTTCTAATTTCATCCTCTTCCTCGAACAATGAAAAGCCACGTTGGAGAGATCGAACTCAAGGGTTGTGTGTGTGTGTGTGTGTGTGTGTGTGTGCGTGTGTGTGTGTGTGTGTGTGTGTCGGGGGTGGGGCGGGGTGGAGGGTTGGGGGGTGGTGGGGATGGGGAGATTTTCATGTTGACGTGTTGCTGAACGGTTAATTACACTTCTTAACAGTCCCTTCAGAGGAGGCGGAGGACGGGGGGTGGGGGTGGGGGTCGGGTGTGGAGGGGTGGGGGAGTTTGGATGAAAATCGGGAGAGCGGGCAGAAAGCAGGGAGAGAGAGAGAGAGAGAGAGAGAGAGAGAGAGAGAGAGAGAGAGAGAGAGAGAGAGAGAGAGAGAGAGAGAGAGAGAGAGAGAGAGAGAGAGCTGTAATTAAGTTTCGGCACCAAGCTCATCATTGTCGCCGTTAAGTGCGTTGGGTTACGCTGCTGGTCAGGCATCTGCTTGGCAGATGTGGTGTAGCGTATATGGATTAGTCCGAACGCAGTGACGCCTCCTTGAGCTACTGAAACTGAAACTGAAACATTGTCGCCATTATCATATCCTCAGCAGTAGAAGCAGCAGAATTACCGCGATCGATACCACCCCCCTCTTTTTTTTTTTTTTTTTTTTTTAAAGAAATTTTGATTTTAATAAAGTTTTCCACTAGCCAACAACAATCAATGCATCACCGTTACAATCTGATCGAGCATGAACATAATCTCGGCGCTTGCAAAGCAACATTGAAACAATTGCGGCACAGCACTGACAACACAAAACAAAACAAACAAAACAAAACAACAGACACACAAAAACCCTTTAAAAATCATAACAAATCCTAGGGATTGCCGGGACTGGAACTGCGGCAGATGGAACACGCATGTGGTGCAGCTGTGTATTGGGGGATTCGGATTTAACGGCGTGAAGATGGCTTGGGATATACGGGAAAGCTAGCTTAATTAACAAAAAACGAGAGGACAAGCCTTCGTGGCTCACATGTGATTCCCGCTGAACAATACAAAACAGAAATACAGACACAGACACAGACACACACACACACACAATTGTAATTGTATTTAGATATTTTCTTTCAATTTTCACCCTCATTTGCCCAGTTTTCCACCAACCCTCCATTCGTTCACATCTCCCACCCCTTCTAAACGGTAATACTCAAATGTACACATAAATGCTTTAACAAAACGTCTTCAATCACCAATATGTGTGACGGGACATTGAGCAAAATTCCTCCTACACGCACACACACACACACACACACACACACACACACACACACGCAAAGAAAAAGAAAAGCGTCGGGATGGAAGGAGTGAGGTGGGGGACAGGGTGTGGGGGTGGGGGCGTGGGGGGGCAACAGGTTACCAACGCTTACCATCCATCCAACTAGCATTTTAGCTCACCGTCAAATCAGAGTGTGTGTCGAACCGAAAGTCGAGTGCTGGAGGAAACAGAACAGTTCCATTTTAAACAGCCCAAGTGGATCGGCATTTCATTGTTTTACGATCTGCTGGGATATAAATCTGTCAAAATTTCAAACTTTTCCTGACTTCATCGCGACTTGCCGACTTGTGACAAAATTGCCAAAGCCATTTTCGGGTGGGATGGTTCGTAATAATTATGCACGATATTCACTCCGGACAAAATGCACTTTGACAAATAATCATCGGCGGCATGCAAAATAAATGAACCAAAGTGTAATGCGTTAAACAATTAAACAAAAATGTTCTCAAAGGTGGCAGAATGGTTGAGACGCTCATCTGCCAATACAGAGTCCGTGAGAGTCTGGGTTCGAATCCCGCTCTCGCCCTTTCTCCCGAGTTTGACTGGAAAATCAAACAGAGCGTTTAGTCATTCGGATGGGACGATAAACCGAGGTCCCGTGTGCAGCACACACTTGGCGTACTGGAAAAGACTCCACGGCAACAAGTGTTGTCCTCTGGCAAAAGTCTGTAGAAGAAATCCACTCTGATATAGATATATGCAGTCTCGGAAGACTATGGAGTTGCGCTCTAGGTGTTTATTCTGGTACAGCGTCGGGTGTGGCTGGCCAGTCCGACGCGGGAATGACAGTCCCTGTGGCAGGCAGAGGGCACAGATGAAGTCTGACGCTGGTGTGTCTGCCTGGGCTGCAGTCTTTCTTCTCATTCTCTTTTCCTCGTGCTGCTGAGCGAGTGTCTCTTCGAACTTGGAAAGACCTTTCTGCACAGTCTGTCTCCAGGCTGACCGTTCGAGGGTTGTTGCTTCGCAGTTGCTCTGGTCGATGTTCAAGGCGTTTAGGTCCCTCTTGCACACGTCTTGGAATCGCAGCTGTAGTCTGCCTGTGGGTCGTTTTCCCAGCACAAGTTCTCCGTAGAGGAGGTCTTTAGGGATCCGTCCGTCGTCCATGCGCACGACATGGCCGAGCCAGCACATACGTCTCTGTTTCAGCAGCGTGTACATGCTGGTGCATCCAGCTCTTTCCAGGACAGTGTTGTTTGGGACCTTGTCCTGCCAGGTGATGTTCAGAATGCGTCGGAGGCTACGCACGTGAAAAGCATTGAGCTTTCGCTCTTGTCGGACAGGCAAAGTCCAGGACTCGCTGCCATACAGGAGGGTGCTCACGACGCAGGCTCTGTAGATCTGATCAGTACACAAATATGTGCGCATGCACTCAAGGCCTGAGTCAGCGTGTTGGGTTATGCTGCTGTTCAGGCAGCTGCCTAGTAGATGTGGTGTAACGTAGATGGATTCGTCCGAACGCAGTGGCGCCTCCTTGAGAAAGTGGAACTCAAACCCTCAATTCAGAACATCAACAAAGACCGACACATCCTCTGTGCGTGACGCTCTGGTTAGCATCGCTAAGTGACGTGGCTGAGAGTTGGCAGCTGGAACATCATCTGCAGAAGCCCAACACCAGCGGTTCGGACATCGGCTGACTTTTGCCCAAAGCTGACCACAGTATGGGTGGACCTCACCTGTGATGACTGGGAACACAACAGATGCACGTCACACCCGTTTTCCTGGATGTGTGGCTCTGTGAGACTGCGGCTCAAGCATTTCCTGACCAGCACTGCAGGTGTCTGAATCTTTCAGGCCTGGCCGATGCCATGATGAACAGGGTTCATGAAAAGATAGAAGGGCCACATCACACGGGAACTTGCAGCACAGTTTTCTGCTGTGGTGTGTGTGTGTGTGTGTGTGTGTGTGTGTGTGTGTGTGTGTGTGTGTGTGTGTGTGTGTGTGTGTGTGTGTGTGTGTGTAGGGGGTGGGGGTGGGGGGTGGCTAAACAATGCCGCACAAAAGAACTGTTCATCAGATTCAAGGAGACCTAGCATCAGGTTTTGCCTCCCCACATTATGACCGCAATGCCCCAGGGTTGGGGGCAGGAAATAAACTTTTTTTTTTTTTTTTTTTGCCTTTGCGTTGCCTTCGCATTCGTGCGCCTTGCCTTTGAGCTGCCTTCCCGTCTCCGAAGTCACTGACGTCTTCATCGTTCGCGATAGACTTCCCATGATAAGTGATGGGCGACTGACAGTCATCTGTAAAGCACACGCAACCCGGTTTTACTTTCGTCTCAAACAACATTGCCGAATACCCATCCGAACTATGGTCGAATGCGGAAAAGATCACAGTGTGATTATTCCTTTCTTGCTTTTATTGTTTTTTGTTAGCTTACAATTCCGCAAACAGCAAAGTGAGAGCTGTATGACCAATATTTTTCCCCACTGCAATGGGAAATCATTTACAGCATTGTTAGTCTTTTCAGAAGGACTGTAACTCTCAAACTAGGGGACAAGACTGCACGGACTTAGACGCTGCAGTCTTGGAGGTTAGCTGGTTTTTGGGGAGCATCCCAATGCCGAATATCCTAAAGCCCTCTTGGCCGAGACAGTGGGGATGTAACGCGGGCAGGACACTCTCCTCTATAATCAAATTATATAGACTGCAGATAGTCAGGACAGTGGTTGCCTCCCCTGCTGTTGTGATGGTCATAGTTGGATACGACTGACCATCACACATACACATCTTTGTTAAAGACATTTTACGTGAGAACAGACATGAACAATTGGGCATGGCATACCAACTCCCACTCAGAACACACACACACACACACATGCATAACGCATGCACACACACACATGCATACACGCATGTACACACACACACACACACACACACACACACACACACACACACACACAGAGTCTCTCTCACATGAATGCTGCCTTCGTGTTTATTAAGGGGTCTGTCGATTTTCTGTCATTCGGTTAAGTGCTCCATCGATCGAACGTCGTGTCGGTAATCACTCTCCCCTCGAGCTTAAAAAATAAAGAAAGAAGATGTTTCAGTTTCAGTTTCAGTTTCTCAAGGAGGCGTCACTGCG
>NC_134884.1:37968908-37973908 GCF_041734735.1 Babylonia areolata | reverse complement strand
ATGACCGGTTGAGCTGATATCGCCCCCGCTCACGTTTCTTGAGGTGATGACCGGCGAGCGAGGTTTCAGTTTCAGTAGCTCAAGGAGGCGTCACCATTCCAGCTCCCTCCTCCCGCATCCGGTCCTGTCATACGTATTATCATTAGTAGTAGTAGTAGTTCTTTTTTGTGTATTTATCTATAATTTTTTCACCCCCCTTTTTTTTTCTTCTTCTCTCAAGGCCTGACTAAGCGCGTTGGGTTACGATGCTAGTCAGGCATCTGCTTGGCAGATGTGGTGTAGCGTATATGGATTAGTCCGAACGCAGTGACGCCTCCTTGGGCTACTGAAACTGAAACATAACATATTTCACTGACTAAATTTTCGGGTTACTTTCCCCAGGGAAGCACTGAGAGGCCCACCCATTGAAGAAAAAAAAACATTTTTTTTTTCTTGCCTGCAATTTTATTTCTTTTCCTATCGAAGTGGATTTCTCTACAGAATTTTGCCAGGGGGCTACCCTTTTGTTGCCGTGGGTTCTTTTACACGCGCCAAGTGTATGCTGCACACGGGGGACCTCGGTATATCGTCTCAACCGAATGACTAGCGTCCAGACCGCCATTCAAGGTCTTCTAGTGGAAGGGGAGAACATAATGGACGAGTGTAGGATTCGAACCAGTGCGCTCACCTTCTCTCGCTTGCAAGGCGGACGTGTGAACCACTTGGCCAACACTCCACGGCAGTTGATACATCCACAGCTAGGTGCATGATGGGTTAAAGACGGACCAAGTATTGTTCTAATGTCAAGTGCATGTGCTTTAGTAACCTGACAATTGAGCACATCATTTTTGACTGTAGCTTGGTGAAGCTTTATGTACACGAAAGTGACTGAGAACGTTGATGTTTTTCTAACTTTTTGCATTCATTATCTGTTGTTTCGCTTGTCAGTTTAACGACTTCTCTTTTACGAAGTCCTTTAAGTAATTTCCTGTAATTGTATTTAGATTTTGTTTTTTCATATTTCACCCACATTTCACCCTCATTTGCCCAGTTTCCCCCAACCCTCCATTCATTCACATCTCCCACCCCTTCTAATCGATAATACTTAAATGTATTCATAAATACTTTAACAAAATGTCTTCAATCACCGATATGTGTGACGGGACATTAAACAAAATTCCTCCTCCTCCGCGGGTGGAAGGTTCGGAACTTCTAATAAGAAAGCTGTGAGCGAAAAAAAAAAAAAAGAAAGAAATTCCTTGGGGGGGTAAGCGGGTGGAGGAGGGCGTTAAGGATGAAGGTATACAGGGGGCGAGGCCGCAACAGAGGGGTTAGGGATTTGGGGGAGTGGGGAAGTATTCCTGTGGCCTGGGTTTTCAAATGACCTTCTGATCTGGAAACGAATATTATTTTGTTAAGCAGATAGTCCTTTGGGGGGCTGTTGGGGGGAGGGGGGGGGAATCAGAGAGTTGGAAGAGTCTTACTTACCCCGCCACCCCCCCCCCCCCCCACCCCCAACACACACACACACACACACACACACCATGTACGCTCAGCAGAAGATTCATTATCACGCACATACACACAAAGATTCATGCTTTGAACTTTAAACGCCTTATCGATTTCTTGATTTCTGGCACCAGATTTCTACAGCCTGTGGGTGGGTGGAGATGCCGCGGGAAGGGAAGGAATTGAGGGTGAGGGACGGGAAGAGGGTGTGTGTGTGTGGGGGTGGGTGGGTGAGGGTGAGGGTGAGGGGGGGTGGGGGGGGGGTTAGGGAGGAAGAGGAGGTGCTTCGCGTTTATGGGAAGCAAGCCGCAGAAAATAACACTTCCTTTTGGACCCCTGGAAGAGAGATTCCCGCTTCTAACGTTCAAATGATTTTCACCCCGCTGCACAGAAATCAGTAGGTTCTTCTTCTTTCTTTCAGCTTTGTCAAAAATTCAGTGCGAGCCACACACACACACACACACACACACACACAGACACTCCGCCCCCCCCCAACCCCTACACACACACACACCACACATACACACACACACGCGCGTGCACACACACACACACACACACACACATACACACACACACGCGCGTGCACACACACACACACACACACACACATCCCTCCTTCCTTCCTTTCTTTCTTTCTGTGTTGTCTTGTTGTTGTTGTGGTGGTGGTTGCTGTTCTTCTTCTTCTCGTTGGCGGAGTATTTTTCTACACATTACGTGAACGCTCACAGCAGCAACAGCAACAACAAAAGGCGAACTGTTTTGACTGAACCCACAGTTTGACTACAAATGACAATGATGTTTAGTCAGACAGCTGACAATTGAATCCAGTCGGATCGCTAATTAAGGAACAACACCAACAACTGTCGTCATCATCACCATCATCATCATCATCACCGCCGCCACCACCACAACCATCACCACCACCACCTTGTGTGTGTGTATTCATCATCATCATTATCATCATCATCATCATCATCATCATCATCAGCAGCAGCAGCAACAACAACAGCACAGAGCCCTGTGTGTGTATTCACCATCACCATCACTGATATCATCATCACAACCATCATCAACATCACCACCCTAAGTGTCTATTCATCATCATCGTCATCATCATCGTCATCATCACCATTACCATCACCGTGTGTGTGTACTCTGCCCTCCTACTCTGCAGCCTCTCTCTCTCTCTCTCAGTCAAGCAGCAGCAGTCGAGGTCTGCCTACTGAAAGCATCCCCCTCCTTGGACCGACTGCAAGCGGGAGAGAAGGGGGGGCGGAGTTTGCTATGCAAATAGTCCGCCACGCGCTTCCCCATCAATATGCTGACAATTCCGTCTTCCAGTCACGTCGCTCTGTTCTTGACCAGAAAACAAGGAAGGCTTCTATAGCAGGGCTGTTACGAACACAAAACCTGTAGCCATTTTGAATCATCGTGATTATTAGAGTTGGTTTGTGTGTGTGTGTGTGTGTGTGTGTGTGTGTGTGTGTGTGTGTGTGTGTGTGTGTGTGTGTGTGTGTGTGTGTGTTTTGAGGGGAACGGGGGGGAGGTGACATCGAGGATTTCCTTGGTAAAAAGGAAGTAGTAGTAACAAACAGCAGACAACAGTGCTAATAGCTACGTAAACAGGAAGAAGACGAAGAAGAAGAAGGAGGAGGAGGAGCAGAAGAAAGAAGAAGAAGGAGGAGGAGGAGGAGGAAAAATAGAAAGAAAGAAAGAAGATGAAGAATAGGGAGAAGCAGGAGAGGGGGGGGATGATGAGGAGGGGGAGGGGCATGGGTCGGAGGTGTGGAGGGGGGGGGGGGGGGGCGGGAGAATGAAAGGTTGTCAAGCCATTCGTCATTCTTCAAATAGTGCTTCAGACTATGAACCGGACGGATATTACGATGAATACTGGGGGTCCCAATTTTCATTTTCCTCCCAACGCGTATCATCGTAGAACCTGAAGAATAGAATAGAATAGAATAGAATGGAATGGAATAGAATAGAATGGGATATGTCTTTATTACCAAGTGTACAGGGGTCACAAGGAATATTGGGTGAGGATAGTACATAACAAGGTACGAACATAAATCGAAACTCATACACAAACACAGACAGTACAAATTAGGATACATACAAGTGCATATCAATATAAAAAAAACAACAACTTGTGCATATTCACACATGCACGCACTGCACACACACACACACACACACACACACACACATTTTCTAAATTCGACACCAGCAGCACATTCAAGACAAATTACAAGTCTAATGTATAGAATTCGTTTAAATGCCTTTCGTACAAAATTTTCTAAAAATATAAAATGTATATGCAGTAAGCAAATAACTGTAAGCCATCTACTCGTTCACTGTCCGAGCATAAGACAGTTAATTCCAAAAGATGTAATTGATGACTTTTCTTCCAATATTTCATGAGCCACTGAAAAGATTTTGAATGATTATTCATTGCTTAGAATGTTTTCGGAAATTTTAAACTCCAGTCCAGTTGGTATCCTCCTTTGATGTATTACAATTAATTAATGTTGTTATTTATATTTACATTGTTGTAGGTTAATACTTGTTGATATGCATATACATATTCTCCCCCCCTCCCCCCCCCCCCCCCCCCACCATGACATCTCATTCAATACACACCACAATCTCTTTAGACTTTTTCTTATAATAATCTATCTTCCCTCTGATACATAACATGAACACTTGTTTACACTAATATTCACATGCACTCCCTTTCCTTTATCCACTTCTTGACTCCTTTCCGTCTAAAAACACTTATAGTGAATAGACGTTAAACTGAAGATAACACACACGTTTGAACAGAAGCCGCATATTATATTTTGTTTGTTCCTCCTGTCGTTGTGCTCTTTTGTTATTGTTTTGTTTTGTTTTTCTTCAACTAAAATATAATCGATTTTGAAATGTCTTTGTATAAACAGACAACAAAACGATACGCCATAACCTCCAATAAGAGACAGAAATTCGTGTGTGGTGTTAAACATATAATGTATGGGATGTAATAGTCCTTCAATAGGAACACACACGAAAGGTCCTAAAAACCCTTAAATGCTAATTGACGAAAACCTCACGTACAGTAACCACAATCAGCGTCGTAACGAAAGTAAAAGAACACCTAGGCAAGCAAGCAGGCAAGCAAGCAAGTAATTAAGTAAGTAAGAAAGTAAGTACAAGATTTACCAACTTTAGGGTAGGACTTTATAATCAAATGAGATTTTCTTGCTTTCCTGTTCACCAATAACTCTGCTGTGTTGTGACAATGTCATGTTCCAAATGAAACACTGTTTAAACCTGGGTCCACGACTAAAACAGTTCAACCCCGGGCGGCTGGGGGCTCAGTCGCCCAGTTTCATTCTTTGTATTGGGGACATCTCCAGTAAAAAGATGCAGACCTTTTCGACAGCGGGGTTCCCAACCTCCCAGTGTAACGAATAACACTCACCAACCCATAGGTTCTTTCTTTACACGTGCACTTTCAATTTGAAAATATT
>NC_134884.1:37936408-37958908 GCF_041734735.1 Babylonia areolata | reverse complement strand
CTAGTGCTGCTGCCAAGTTTTCTTGATACCGATATTCTTACTGTTGTTGAAGGTTGTTTCCCCCCCCCCTCTCTCTCTCTCTCTCTCTCTCTCTCTCTCTCTCTCTCTCTCTCTCTCTCTCTCTATATATATATATATATATATATATATACGTATGGCATACTTTCAGGAGACACCGTGGTGGCAGATTCGGTTAGGCGTTGGACACATTTACCAGTGTTCACCAGTGATCAGGGTTCGAGGCCCCGTTTCGGCATGGTGCTGTGTTCTTGAGAGAGGGACTTTCCCTCTGACTTTTCTCACTCCAGCCCAGATGTGTGAGTGGGTACCAGACTTCAGGATGGGGAAGGCTAGCACGGCGGAGGAAGAGGGCAGGGCTCCGCCTTTCTATGTCAAGCCCCGAGACAGAGTGAATATGAAATCATTGCCTACGATCGCCGGCCTTAAATGGCTCCCAACCTTTGATGCATCCTCGCTTCTTTATAGTCCTGGAGCTCTGTTGCCTCACAACCACATATCAACAACCTGTCAACGTACACTTCCGTGAAGCAATAGCTCTATGAACCAACATCTCCTTCGTATATACTATATAATTAAACACACACACACACACACACACACACACACACACATATATATATATATATATACATACACACACACACATACAACATACATACATTTCAACTCTGTATAGAATCCGACATTCTGTATGCCTATAGCTCTATAAACATAAATCTAGCTCCATATTTTCACAACTATATTTCGCACAGTATCAGTAACTCAAGGAGGCGTCACTGCGTTCGGTCAAATCCATATACGCTACACCATATCTGCCAAGCAGATGTCTGACCAGCAGCGTAACCCAACGCGCTTAGTCAGGTCTTGAGAAAAAAAAAGTAAAAAAAGAAATTAAAAAAAGAAAAAAAAAGATAAGATAAATACATAAAAATACTACAACTACTAATAATATTATAAGGCGCAAAATCTTGATGAAGTCAACTCTAAAACAAAAACAAACAAAAATAAAAACAAAACAAACAAACAAAAAAACAACAACCCCCCCCCAAAAAAAAAAACAAAAAAAAAACAGCAAAAAAAAAACAAAAAAAAAACGACATATATTCCACACAATGCCATAGTTATTCTCACAGCTCTGCGTTCCATGGTTCCATATTCCCACAGAGTTCTGTGCCGTTTCATTTACTTCCGATTTTTTTGGCAATGGACGAAAAGTTAACGTCCGTTCCGTTTATATGTGGCCTGCAATTTTTGCTTCGGTTGTGGAAGCGTTTTTAGTGGCACTTCACGAACGAGAAAGAGGCGAACTTTGGTGAAAGATTACTTTACTTAATCTTCCAGGGTCTCAAAAGGAATGACCTGAAGCAAAACTTATATGTCCGACCATATTAAATCCTTTCTTGTAACTGGTTAATAAACATTGTTTTTTCTCCAAATTCTGAAGGGCTCAGATTGTATCACAATTCTGACCGAAAACAGCCTTTTGCGATTGGTCAATTGAGCATCCGCAACCGCCCCACCCCATCCCCTAACCCTACACACACACACACACACACACACACCCACACACACACTCCCCACGCAAAGTGTCTGGGATGGTTTCTGGTCTCTATTCATGATTAATTCTGAGACGGTTTACGTCCTCTCCCCACTGTGTGATCACCGCTCTGCCCGTTTAGTCGTAATGTCTTCATCACCACTTCGTGACCGGTGTAACAGTGCAGATACCCCCCCGACCCTTCTTTTTTTTCCCCCAACATGGCGAAACGCAGGAAGCAATTGACTGTCGAATATTGAAAGGAGTCATATATACATATTTTTTTCAATATTTTTTTTCTAGTCATATCAGTTTCAATTTGAAGAATGTGTCAAAGCTTGCGGACTGATTCATATACATACGCTACACGACATCTACTGTGGAAAACAAAAAGAAAGTAAAAATAGTGAGCAGAGCAGATGCCTGATCTTTGCTTTAAACCCAACACACTGATCAAGCTTGGAGAGCCTACTCTAGGTTTGTGTGAAACATTAACATATAATCGAAGAAGAAAGGTAAAATCAACAACAAGAACAGTAACAACAACAAAAACAACTTAAAAAAATCTCCATCAGTAAAATCGGCTTGGAACCAGACATTCAATACCCGAACCATGGTCTCCTAAATAATACACTTTATCCACAAACTATTTTGAGATCTCTTTGTACACGTAAACTGATACTCATATCTCAAGGGGTACGGAGGGGGTTTAAAATGGAAGCGTTAATAGCACACATCTAACTTTGTTTTTTACACTGATGTCCCCACAATCTGCGCCTTCTGTGGCTGAATGACATAAAATCATTCCTATTTCCAGCAGTGCATAATCCCTGCCCTTTATAATTATGGCCCTCAACGAAATCTCTGCGTTTTTGGGGTTTTTTTTTCCACGCCCCCTTCCGATTTTTGAACGCTGTGAACAAGTTGTGCTGGGTTTGTTAAATTCCATTATTTTCTTTTGTTTGACCGGTTGTGTGTCTTCTGGTGGTCAGCACCTTCGAAACAAGAACTAGATCAATTTGTAAGAAAATATCCGAAATAAAAACTGAAGATTGATTGATTGCTTGAATTTTTAATGGGTAAAAATTAGGCGCAGTAAAGGCCTTTTTTTTACAATTATGTCCATTTAACGACACAAAACATAAAAATAAAGAACGACACAAAACATAAAGATGATGAAATAAAATAAAATGATAAGAACGACGAATGAAAATAGTAACAGGAATAGTCTATTAAAAGTAACAAACATTGAAAAGAAGAAGAAGAAGTAAACAACAACAGCAACAACAACAACAAACAAACCAAAAAACAAAAACGAAAACAAAACAAAACAAAACAAAAACGGATGAGGATGTGTCAGGGGGTGGGAGTGAGGGGTTGGTGGAGCATATTTTGATTGGGAGTATCAGAGGGAGTGGGGGCGGGGGTGGGAGATTTTAGGGGGGGGGGGGGGGTGTCGTTGACGACCCGACATCAGAACACCGTTGTTGTTTTTTTCTTATTTTTTTTATGTGTGTGTTGGATCTTAATCATTATTATTATTACTATTGTTATTGTTAAATCATGATTATTATTGCTGTTGTTATCATTATCATCATTATTATTTACATTTCTTTTTTTTTTAGAAACTATCCGAAACAAAAACTGAAAAAAAAATCCGCCGGGTGGGGAACATATTCTAATGGGGGCGGGGCAACCAAAACCAAAACACCGGTTTTCTTTTCAGGTGGTGTTTTTGTTGTTTTTTTGTGTGTGTTTTTTTTATCCGGGTCCTTACCGCTGACAGAATAATGAAAACAAAATTAACCCCTGTGCCTTGCCGGCATCCCCTAGAGGACGTTGGCAGCACTGCAAGAGGCCTGTAGAGGCGATCGAAGCGCCCAATCTATAATGCATGCGGGCAAACCGATTTTCCTGGCCGCGTCTCCATGTGAGGGTCATTGGAAGGCAAGCGGTGTAGTGGGAAGGCGGAGAGAGGGGGGAGGGGGGAGGGGGGAGGGATGTGATTCATTATGACGTTTGCCTTTCTGGGATTGGCTTTACATGGGGCTACTACTACTACTACTGGGGGAATTCAGATTGAGCTGGGGAGAGAGGGTGGTAGAGGTGGGGTGGAGGGTGGAGGGGAGAGGGTGGGTATGGATGGGATGGGAGAGAGGTGAGGAACGTGTGTGTATTGTGTTCGTTTGAGAGAGACAGAGAGAGAGAGAGAGGGGGGGGGGAGAGTGGGGGGAGGGGAGGGAAGGAACAGAGAGAAAGAGGAAGAGGATGAGAAAGAAGGGGCATGAGATAGAGAGAGAAAGAGAGAGAGAGAGAGAGAGAGAGAGAGAGAGAGAGAGAGAGAGAGAGAGAGAGAGAAGAGAGAGAGAGAGAGAGCAGTATTGTATCGTCTTGTATTCTGCTGCTTTTTTTTTGCACACAACAATTTCTCTGGGTGAAAGGTTGCTCTCCCCAGGGAGAGCTCGTTGCCACAGTACAACTCATCGATAAATTAATAAATAAATAAATGAATAAAAAAAACAAAAACATGAATAAACAAATAAACTCTTTTCTACTACACTATATGTTTAGATCCCCCCCCCACGCCTCCCATTTATACTAGACCTTAAGTGGTGGTCTGGACGCTAGTCATTCGGATGAGACGACAAACCGAGGTCCTGTGTGCAAGCATTCATTTTGGCGCATATAAAAGAACTCACGGCAACAAAAGGTGTTGTCCCCGGCATAATTGTACAGAAAGATCCACCTTGAAAGGATAAACAACAACAACAACGACAACAACAAAACTCGCACGAGGGGAATAGAAGAAGGAATTTATTGGTGGTGCTGTCGCAGTAGTGATGCGCTCTCCTTGGGGAAAGTAACCCGAATTTCACACAAAGAAATGTATTGTGACAAAATAGGATTAATACAATGCAATACAATACAACACAATACAATGTAATATGATACAATACAATGTAATGGTCTGGTGTGTGTCCATCGAGATCGATGATGACCATCGTTGTCATCCAGCTGGGGGATGGGGGGAGGGTGGTGGGGGGGGGGGGGATGCTCATGAATCTATCTGTGAGTGCGCAGATGGCTGAATAGTCCAATCTGCGCACGAAATGTTCGCTGACAGTTGGGGCAGACAAGAACAGGCATATCATTGTCAGGGAGCTTGTTTGCCCGTGACTTTCTGGCCTGCCTCTTCTGAACAGCTGCAGCAGTCCTGTTGGCCTCGCACAACTTGGCACCTTTGTGCACAGCAGTGCGCCATTTGTCACGGTCCGCTGCAGATTCCTCCCAGGAGTCAGGGTTGATATCAAACGCTTTCAGAGAGACTTTCAGAGTATCTCTGAAGCGCTTCTTCTGACCTCCGTGTGATCTCTTCCCTTGTTGCAGCTCGCCATAGAAGAGCCTTTTGGGCAGCCGATGGTCTGGCATGCGCGCCACGTGTCCAGCCCAGCGAAGCTGGGACTGCATCAGGATGGTGAAGATGCTGGGAAGGGTGGCTTTTGCAAGCACCTCCGTGTCTGGGGTCCTGTCTTGCCACTTGATGTTCAGTAGCTTCCTTAGGCATGTTGTGTGGAAGTGGTTCAGCTTCTTGGCATGTCGAATACATCGAATACAATGTAATACAACACAATGCAATGCATGTGGTGTAAAACAATACAGTGCAATGCGATGCAATGCAATGCAATACAATACAATAGAATACTTCACTCGCACACCACTCATCCTGAAACTCGCCCCTTCCTCATTTACAGCACACCCTCTCCTCCCCCCCCCCCTCCCGCCCAAAGCCCCCCCACCCCCCACCCCAAGTCCGTGTCTGCCGCAGTCCACGTATCATCGTCGTCAGGCCACACGTCAGAGTAGACCCTGCACTACCGCTACGTCATTCCAGTGACGTGTCAGCGGTGTCTATTCTAGTTCATCATACCCATGACTGGAATTACTAAGCCCCTCCACAATTCCCCTCGCTGACAACCATAATCGCGTGGTGTAGGAGCCAGACTGAATGAGCTCCCCCCCCCCCCCCAACCCCATGCCCCACCCCTTCCCTCGCTGCCGTGGCGACCAATATAATTCCATCCAAAGACAGTCCTCCATGAATCTGCCGACGCCGAATACTTATTATTTTGACTGTCTTCCTTCCACCGTGCAAAAACACAAACAAATACACATCATTTGCTCAAGCGAAATGGCATCCAGTGGACGCTTTGGACTCAACTGGACGACCTTGACTTTCCCAACGATCTCACCCTTCCTCTTTCACTAACCCATCACGGGATGCAGCACTGTTTCGGATGCTTCAGCATGCCTGGGTCTCAACATCCACAGAGGGGAGAGCATGATCCTCCAGGTCAATGCAGCAAACACACCGCCCATCATGCTGAAAGGGCGGCGATGCGCTGGAAGAGGTAGAGAGCTTCACTTACCTTGGCAGCATCGCTGACAAGCAGGGTGGTGCAGATACTGACAATGGAACCCGCACTGGCGACTTTCCATCGGCTCAAGAATGTCTAGGCATATATAAAGATCTCGGAATCAACATGAAGACATTGACCTTCAACACCATAGTGAAGCCTGTCCTGCTCTATGGAGCAGAGACCCGGAGAACCACTGTCACTGCCAGGAAGAGAATCCAAACTTTCTCATCAACACCCGCCTGAGAAGGATTCTTCGGATTCGCCGGCCATAGAAAATCAGTAAGGAAGAACTGTGGGAGCGAACAGGACGGCAGCCTGTAGAAGAAGAAATCCTCCAAAGACATTGGAGATGGAAAGGCCACACGCTGCACAGGCCTGCATCCAGCACTACAAGGCAAGTCCTCGTCTGGAACTCGCAAGGGAAAGGAGAAGATGGCGTCCAAGAATTACGTGGCGGCGTGACCTGGAGGCAGACATAAAGACAGACAGCACCTGGAGACAGTTGGAGCGACTGGCACTGGACCGGGATGGCTGGAGAGCTCTTGTTGGTGGCCTGTGTCCAGGCGGGACAACAGGCAGAGGTGATGTGGGGTGATTTAACCACTGTACCCAACACCATCCCCCCAAAAAGAGCAAAAAGTACATGCTCCTCAAAAAGAAAACGACACTGAAAAAATAACAACAAAACTACAGATTCCTTAACAGTACAACATTATCTTTCTTTGGAAAAATACAGTTAATAATACTGACGCCAGAGGCTTTTTGTTAGGATCTTAGCATAAGTACTGGCGCGGAGGTCAACTTGAAACTGAAGTTAACAGGTGAATTGCCACTAAAACGGTGCAGACGATGCAGATGATGGGACAGCACAAAAATGAAAAAAGAAAAGAAAAAAAGAAAAACGACAACGCTGATTAATCAACGATGCTGCTGTCAAGAAAACAGAGTGTCCATTCCAGTTTGGGAGAGTTTGACAAGGCTGTACTCTGTACTTCATTTCATTTTGATATGCGAGGGAGTATATGAATGCAGCGCTAAGACGATCATAGAGAATGACATTGATACTTCCGATGAAATATTTACTGCATTCTATATTTCATCTCAAGGAATTCATGGATTCTCCTCAATCAATGACTTACTTGGGTCACATTTTCCAGAATATCGGCGGTTGGTAGACAAGCACAATGTTTTTACAATCTTCGAGCGTTGATCTCCCAAACTGAAATTCTTTGAACTAGTTGAAAGCTGTCGTTCTGCGTGGATGTTGCTTGCCAAAGCAACGTTACAAACTTTAAAAATCTTTTTATCGATTGATTTCCCCTGGCGGAAGACATACTAAACCATAGCACGAAAATCACGCTGTGAAAGGGTCAACTTTCTAGGGCCAACACCGCCCCCCCACACCACACTTTGCCTTCCGAAGCAAATCAGGTTTTCCGGGAATGGAGTTGGTATTTGATATTACAGCTTTGACTCAGTACTCTATTGGATGATGTAAAAAGTAGGACACTAATCATTCCTGTAGTTTTTCTCTATTCAGTTACTTAATGACCCCCCCCCCCCACCCCTCCCCCACACACACACCACACACACCAACTCGTATCCCGCCGTCAACGAACGCCACCGGAGAGAAGCAGACACCTGCAGTGTTCGGTCTGGAAATTTGAGCAACACAGGGTTAGGACCGGGGGGGGGGAGGGGGGGGGGTAAGCAGGGAAGATGGCGGTGCTGATTATAATCATGATGATAATAACTGACAAAGATAATCAGCACGGTTGTCATTAACATTACAAACGATCAATGACAACAATGTGGCTTGCCTGCCCAGTTGTGTTCCCCCTCCCCTCATGTTTTTTTTTTTTTTTTTTTTTTAACAAAATTCTAACAATATGTGAAAGGGAGGGGATTTTTTTTCTTCCTATCTTCAATCTCTCCAGCCGAAGTTCTTCTCTTGTGTCACACGTGACGTGTGACAGATACGTCACGTGATAAAGATGGCGCGTGCGGTGGCGCCCGGGGAGCCTTGTTCGGCGTGCGGGCCGTGCCTTTTTTCATTGCACGTGCAACACGTGAGCCCTGTCACATACACACGCAACGCACAGACGCATTTGCTCATCCACGCGCGCAAGCACACTTATAAACAAGCATACGCACGCACGAATTGCGCTCACAAACATGCGCGCGCGCGCACACACACACACACAGTCTACTGTATTTGGGAAAACACAGAAAGACTTCATTTCTGAAGTATGCTGTGAATATTAATAATAATAATAATAATAATAATAATAATAATAATAATAAAACCCTTTTAGATGATGCCAAGTTTCGTTTGATTGGTAATCGCTCTTGCACTCCCTATTAGGTTAGACTTGTGGTTGCTCCCTCTATCGTTCTTTTCTTAAAGGCGATTGACTGTGTTTAAGGCCTTGTATCTCATTTTTCTGGAACTCTTTTAAATATTTCTTCTAACTGCAGTTCTTCTCAGATGTAGGCGTGTGTTGCTGCGCTCAATCCGGGTATGAACAAATGCATTGATCTTGCAAAATTATGTATCTACATATGCAAAAAAAGGGAGAAGAAATACCCCAGTTGAAGGTATGAAAACATATTCAGGAAAAGATATGAAGCAGAGATGTATTTCTTTTAAATCTGTCTCTCCCTCGCTCTCCCTCTTTCTCACTCCATGTGTGTGTGTGTGTGTGTGTGTGTGTAAACCTATCATAGTGGATGTCTTGTGCATAATTCTGCCAGAGATGAACTCTTTTCTTTTACTGCAGTGGGTTCGTTTTCAGTGCGCCAAGTGCGTGCTGCACACAGGACCTCGGTGCATCTTGTCACCCGAATGACTGGATAGACACTCAGTTTGGTTTTCTGGTCAAACTTGAGCGAGAGTGCGAGAGCGGGAATCGAACCCAGAGCGAGCCTCACGGACGATGTATCGGCAGGTAAGCGTCCAAACTATTCTGTCACCTCCCTCCTAAATTGACGCAACATCTAGACTTGTCGTTTCTCTCATTCTCTCTCGCCTTGACTGCTGTAACTCTCTATTGTCTGGTTTGCCTGCTTCATCCATTCAGTCCCTTCAGCGCATACAAAACTCTGCTGCCCGACTCGTCCTCAGAAAGAAAAGATCTGAGCACATCACTCCTCTTTTGCAACATCTCCACTGGCTCCCTGTCTCACACAGAATTAAGTACAAGATCAGCATGTATTCACAAATCTGCCCCTTCCTATCTCTGTGGCTGTTCTTTCTCTGTCTCTGTACCTTGCAATTGGAACGAACTTCCTCTTTCGCTTCGTCAAGTCTCCACACTCAGCTCTTTCAAGTCTGGCCTTAAAACGCACCTCTTCCCAAAATAGCCTCCCTTCTCTGCCTCTTCCTTGTCTTCAGCTTCTCCAGTTTTAGAGTTATGCATGCGTGTGAATGACTGGTGCGAAAGCGCTTTGATTTGTCTGCACAAGATTCGGCGGTATGTAAATACCATTATTATTATTATTATTATTATTATAAATCATCACCAGCACTATTGTAACCACCATCGTTGACACCAACACTGGTCATCGTTGCAGAGAACTCTGACCATCAGATATCCTTCAACTCCTCCTGCAAAAGGACAAAAGATGATACAGAAGGAAAGAAAAAAAAAATTGTAAAGAGTTAAATGTTGGAACTGTTCAGATAGAATTCCAGGAAAACACATGATTTAACTTTACATCGTAAATCATTGCAGTAACCCGTCCAGCTCCCCCCTCCCCTCCCCTCATTGTTCTACCCCTATTCCTCCCCAAACCATTCTTCTACCCACCCTACTCTCCCCCATTCCTCCCTCTTACCCCTGGTCTGCCCCCTCCCTCTTATCGCTTCACACTCACACACAGAAATAAATTTTTAAAACATCAAAAAGCATGAGAAGAGATACGACACACAGACATGTTCTGCCAAAGAACGGGTAATTTGAAGTATTTGGTGACGGGCGCCATAGCCGAATGGTTAAAGCATTGGAGTTTCGATCTGAGGGTCCCGGGTTCGAATCACGGTGACGAGAGGTAGGTAAAGGGTGGAGATTTTTACGATCTCCCAGGTCAACATATGTGCAGACCTGCCAGTGCCTGAACCCCCTTCGTGTGTATACGCAAGCATAAGATCAAATACGCACGTTAAAGATCCTGTAATCCATGTCAGCGTTCGGTGGATTATGGAAACAAGAACATACCCAGCATGCACACCCCGAAAGCGGAGTATGGCTGCCTACATGGCGGGGTAAAAACGGTCATACACGTAAAAAGCCCACTCGCGTATATACGAGTGAACGTGGGAGTTGAAGCCCACGAACGCAGAAGAAGAAGAAGTATTTGGTGTGACCCCAACAGTAATCGCCCCTAACTCACAACAAAATTTTTGACAACAATTTCCAGTTCAACGACACCCAGCGAAACTACAAACATCATATTAATATCAAGGGTGTAATCATTAGCAAGTCTTAGCATATTAATTTATTTTGAGTTCTCGACCTTCATTGGTTTACAATTTCAACTATGCACTACTTTCATTCAGTACAATGTTTTTGCATCATTCAGTATGCCGTCATTGTCAATGTTTGTTGTTGTTTTTCACTATCTTTTAAAACAAACTTATATAATAACCTTCCTTACATGAAACGTTACATGACAAAAACATAAGGTGTGACACGTCAATACAGTTACTCACCTGCTTTCAACGAGTAGACTGATTGACAGTGTTCTGGCATCGTGTCAGACCGACTGTGAAGCACATAATTTTTTTTTAAGTCGTTAGAAACAATAGCAATAAATGAATAAATAGATGATGAGCTTGGTTGGAAATTACTGGCCTTTGCTTATCATAAGCAAGTTCCGGCTTCACTCCCTTTAATGCCAATGTTCAACGATCAACCGACTCATGTCCATGCTCATTCAAAGCAGGGCAATATAAAACTGAGCGAAGTTCATTTTCCTCAGAACATCTAGATACATCAGGGACAACGTAAGGTTACGGTCATTAAACTTTGACGATGACAACGAAGAAAGAGCTCGGAAAATAAAAGAAATCACCAAATCTGACACTTGTGATAGTTAAGAATTTTCATGAAGAGAAGGGGAGAGAGAGTGAAACTGAATGTGTGTGCGTGTGACAGGGGGAGAGATGGCTACATGAACCCCTCATCTCTTTCCTCCTCCACCCACCCCCACTTCCTCACCTCCTCCCACCCCCCTCCTCACATCGTGACCTCCCACGGCCCTCCCTCTTCCCGAGAACTTCTCCCTTCTTCCTCCCCCTCCGCCCCCCCCCCCCACCACCCACCCTCCTCCCTTGTCACAATAACCGATCACCTAGCTGACTTTGACAGTTAATGAGAAAATCGCCCCTGCTACTAATTATTCACGCCTAATTTTTTCCCTGATTATCTTCCGCCAGGGAAAAAAGCCGCCTGCTCAAAAGGGACGGGGGTGGGGGGGTACAAACAAAAGAGGGGGGGTGGGGGGGGGGGGGAGTTCCGAAACTCGCAGGTGCGCGAACAGGCAGAAAACATTGGTGACGGATGGTGTTCAACTGATGAGGAAGCCAAACTGTGGGGGGTGGAGGACCCTGGTCCACGATTTTGGGGAGAAGAAAACAACAACAACAACAACAACAACTATTGTTATTGAGATTTTCTTCTTTTTTTTTTTTGAGAGGTGGTAGAGGAAGTGATTGGGGGGGGGGGAGATGGGAGGAAAGAGAAGAAGGCATGCAGGGAGGGAAAGGGAAGGAAGGAAAGACGGAAGGAAGGGAGGAAGGGAGGGAGGGGTGTTAATAAAAGGGTTTGGGTCACAGTATAGACTTATAAATGTTTCGAATCCCTGGGTTTGGGTGTGGTGGCTATGATGGGTGAAGAGTCAAAACAGACTGACACACAAAATAAACAACAACAAAAGCGACGAACTATAAAATAAAACAACAAAAACAAAACAAAACAAGAAAATAACAACAAAACAACAACAAAAACAAGGAGACAGTGTCGAGATAGGCATAGAAAAGCAGAAAAACAAACAATTTTCAGAGAAGTTCCGAAACTCGCAGGTGCGCGAACAGGCAGAAAACATTGGTGACGGATGGTGTTCAACTGATGAGGAAGCCAGACCGTGGGGGGTGGAGGACCCTGGTCCACGATTTTGGGGAGAAGAAAACAACAACTATTGTTATTGAGATTTTCTTCTTTTTTTTCTTTTTTTTTGAGAGGTGGTAGAGGAAGTGATTGGGGAGGGGGGGGGATGGGAGGAAAGAGAGGAAGGCATGCAGGGAGGGAAAGGGAAGGAAGGAAAGACGGAAGGAAGGGAGGGAGGGGTGTTAATAAAAGGGTTTGGGTCACAGTATAGACTTATAAATGTTTCGAATCCCTGGGTTAGGGTGTGGTGGCTATGGTGGGTGAAGAGTCAAAACAGACTGACACACAAAATAAACAACAACAAAAGCGACGAACTATATAATAAAACAACAAAAACAAAACAAAACATGGAAATAACAACAAAACAACAACAACAGAAACAGGGAGACAGTGTCGAGATATACATAGAAAAGCAGAAGAAATAAAACTATTTTCAGAGCACACACACACACACACACACACACACACACACACACACACACACACACACACACAGAGAGAGAGAGAGAGAGAGAGAGAGAGAGGCACAGACAGACAGACAGACAGAGAGACACACACAAAGAGACGGAGAGAGCATAAAACGGACACAACTGTTAATTCACTCGGCCCATATCCCTCTAGTGAAGGGGTACGAACGGTATTCATCGCCAACAATACTTTCTTTTCTGGATTCGTTCAGAAGTCTTGTGTCACGCACGACGAATTATTCGTATTCATATTCGTATTTCTCTTTATCCCAACAGATTTCTCTGTGTGAAATTCGGGCTGCTCTCCCCAGGGAGAGCGCGTCGCTATACTACAGCGCCACCACCCCTCCCCCCCCCCTTTTTTTGTTGTTTTGTTTTTGTTTTTGGATTTTTTTCTTATCGCAGTAGATTTTTCTACAGAATTTTGCCAGGAACAACACTTTTGTTGCCGTGGGTTCTTTTACGTGCGCCAAGTGCATGCTGCACACGGGACTTCGGTCTATCGCCGCATCCGAATGACTAGCGTCCAGACCACCACTCAAGGTCTAGTGGAGGGGGAGAAAATATCGGCGGCTGAGCTGTGATTTGAACCAGCGCGCTCAGATTCTCTCGCTTCCTTGGCGGACGCGTTACCTCTAGGCCATCACTCCACGTTAATTAATGGAGAACGCTGCGATTACTTCACAAACATGACAACAACAACAACAACAAAATAGACGAATGTAAAGTTCAACTATGGATACAACTATGCGGAACTTTCAGCATCCAAAACAATGTATAGGTCACACTGCTGCCTGGGGAAAGAACACCACTTTTTTTTTTAATACTTTTCTCGGGCACGTCTTGCTTGTTATTGTAATTCGGACATAACTGCAGTGCAATCCTTTTCAATGTTGCTGTTGTTGTTGTTGTTTTTTGTTTTGTTTGATTTTTTTGGCTGTTGTTCCCCCCCCCCCCCCCCAAGCCCCCGGCCCCCTTCACACACACCCCGAACGCCTCCGCCTCTACTGCCCCCCCATCCCCCCCCTCCCCCCCCCCCCCCCACCCCCACCCCCATGGACGTATGTGTGTGCAACAAAGTGTTCCTTTGTCTTTTGTCTGTCTGTCCACTCCAGTCAGTCCTCACGAACCCTGCCCGACGTGTTGGAAAAGCCAACAGTTTCCTGAACAGAAATGTCAGCGTGTGTTGGCTACGTGCAAGCGACAACTCTTTCGCCTGGCAAAGAGCTCTTCAGGTTTCCTAGTAGCTCCAGGGCACCAGCTAAAGAAAAAAAATAATTATCACACACACACGCACACACACACACACACACACAGATAAACACACATACACGCGTACGCACACACACACATTCATCGGCTCGCATTCACGTACATACACATACACACGCATTCACTAACACACACACACGCGCGCACACACACGTACACGCACACAAACTCCTATGGACACACACTCACTCACTGATGCAAATACATACAGAGCAGGAGAAGGATGGGGAAGAGAAGGAGGATGAGGAGGAAAAGGAGAAGAAGAAAAGAGGAGAAGAAGGAGGAAGAGGAAGAGGAAAAAAGGAAGGAAGGAAGGAGGGAAGGAAGAAAGAAAGGAGGGGAGGGAAGGAGAGAAAGAAATGAAGAAGGAAAGAAAGAGAGAGAGAGAGAAAGAAAGAAAGCAACTTTATGATTATTGATTGTGATAATTCTGTGACCGTGTCAGGGTTGTTCCGTCGTGTCCTTGGAAACAATGGCAGTATTCACTGCGGCTTTGCCAGTGACATCGGTGGTTGAGCGTTAATAGAGTGCTCTCTCTCTCTCTCTCTCTCTCTCTCTCTCTCTCTCTCTCTCTCTCTCTCTCTCACTGCATATAACATTAGAAGGAAAAGATGAACCTGAACGATAGTTTTAGCATGATAGAAACATGATGTAAAATAAAATACAAGACAATTCAGATAGGAAAATAACCAAACAGAGGTTCGGCTGCAAAGTTGGATGGTCACAAGTTCAAATGACTTAGTATTACTTGATGTCAATCAACTGACTGACATGCAGGTTTAGTATGGAATATGCTACATTAATGTCGCGGGGGTGAATGTATGTTTATGCGTTTGTGAATGTGTTCTTCATTTGCTTGTTATTTCCCCTTATTTTTCGTTTTGCTTTTTCTTTTCGTCGCTTGCTAAAATGAGTTGAATAATCCCCCTTAGCACTAGATCTCTCTCTCTCTCTCTCTCTCTCTCTCTCTCTCTCTCTCTCTCTCTCTCCACTTTTTGTGCATTGATTCATTGACTTTTAAAAAATACTTTCGACTGAAAAACGTGTACCCCTCTGAGACGAAAACTTTGCAATCAATGTCAATAAAATGTCAAAGTGTCAAGAAAAGTCTCTCTCTCTCTTGTCTGTCTCTGACGTGATTGTCATCACCAATTATTATCACAAGTGTAATGAAAAAAAAAAATGTTTAAAAACATAATACAACTAGTCTTCTCCTGATGCATCTGTGTGAAAAGTAATATTTTCCATCAACGTTTTTATCGCTACTGTCGTCTTCATGATTCGAGAACACTTTTCGACCACCTGGTTTACGATACGTAACGTAATAAAAGATCTCCTATCCCCCCCTCCCACCCCCTCCAACCCCCCTATCTCTCCACCTCCTAATCACTTGGGTCAGTGCTTAAGTTTTTTTTGAGGGTACAAAACCATCTGCTATCACCATCAACAACATCACCGTCACCGCCATGTGTGTGTATTTGCAAAGTCCTGTCAGTTGTTTCGCTTGTCAGTCTAACGACTTCTTTTTTTTACGAAGTCCTTTAAGTAATTTCCTGTAATTGTATTTAGATTTTTTTTTTTTTTTCCCTTTTTTTCAAATTTCACCCACATTTCACCCTCACTTGCCCAGTTTCCCCCAACCCTCCATTCATTCACATCCCCCACCCCTTCTAACCGATAATACTCAAATGTATTCATAAATACTTTAACAAAATGTCTTCAATCACCGATATGTGTGACGGGACATTAAACAAAATTCCTCCTCCTCTTTTTTTTCTCCAAATAGCGTTTGAACGCGAGACGGAAAGTCAAAAGCGCGCCAGGGGACGGCTCAAAAGCGCCGAATGCTTGTGTTCCCAAAGCCGCACGAATGGCTGACCTCTGCGAAGGCAACGCCAACAATTATTTTGCCTTCACTGTGTGCACGTATGTCTACGAGTCCATGTGTGGTCACAGTTTGTCCTGTCCCAGGTCGTGCTTTTGGACTGGTCATCCAAAGTTCGCGCTTTCAGGGGTCGCGCTTTCGGAAAAACCGCGCAATTGGACTTTGGACTATGGGCTTTGGGCTGCCCCCACCCCCACCCCCTCTCTCTTACATACACAACCAACCCGCCCCCCCCCCAATCCCCCCACCCTCCCATCATCATCATCATTATCATCATCATCAATCTTACTTTCCGCTGAACTCGAAAAGCGCCTGAACATTGTATATACCCCCCCGTCCCATCATCCCAACCCGGTTGCAAGGCGAATGTCCTACGTCACAAACAGGAAGTCGTAACTGAGATCTCGCCGGCACATGACCAGCGCAGCGAGAGCGCGTGGCTTGCGAAGCCATGAAGCACGAGAGGGGGGGGGGGGGGGGGGAGCGTAAAGCGTGGCCAGGCCATAGCTTGTCGCCGGACGATAAAAAAAGGAGCCACCTCCAGGCAATTCTGCAATTATCTGGAGTTCTGGAGCCCCAGAGGGGGAAAGAGAGACGGGGGGGGGGTGGGGGGGGGGGGGGGGGAAGGGCGGGGGGAGAAAGAATCCCCAACCCCCCCCCCCACACACACCCCCCTCCCCCTCCCCCTCCACTTATCCTCCTCCCTGATGATAGAAGACAGCATGGTGGAGGAGGGTGGGGGTGGGTGGGTGGATGGAGAGGGATGTATGTGGTGTGGTGGGGTAGAGAGAGAGGTGGGCGGGTGAGTAGAAAAAAGGGGGCAGGACGTTAACAGTGAAACCTGAAATCTTAATGCGAGGAAAGGGGGAGTAAAAAGGGGCTCGAAATCTCCTCAGGGAGTATTGATGATGACATTTATTTGTGGCAAGAAAAAAAAAGAAGAGAGAGAGAAGAAGAAGAAGAAGAAGAAGACACATTGAAGATAACTGGTAAAAGACGGGTTTCAAGAGTGCTGGCTGTTTTGCCGTTGTTGTTTTAAAGTATACGTTTGTTTTGAGGATAAAGAGGAATAAAGCTTTATAATCAGTGGAACCACAGAAAACGTCCGTGTTGTATCAGTTTGAGAATCATTCCGCCATTGTTTGTATATATGTCTGTCAGTAACACACACACACACACACACACACACACACATACGCACGCGCGCGCAGAGAGAGAGAGAGAGACAAAGAGAGAGAGAGAGAGAGGGAGAGTGCTTTCCCTTGTACTGTTTTGTACTCTCTCCGGTTCAGGAACGTTCCTTTATCAAATAATCATACCATAATGATTTTGTCGGTGATAACGATAGGACAACAACAACAAGCAGAAGAGTTAACAGCAACAACAGCAGCAATAACAACAACAACAACAACAACAAAACAATGATAAGAATATAATCCTTTCAAAGAATCTTTATGCAAACTGAAAACAAAACTTTCCTTTACTGAAAAAAACAAACTGATATACTACTACTACTACTACTACTACTACTACTACTAGTCATAATACTGATCATGATCATCAAGTAAGAGAAACAACACTGTTCATTTATCTCTTACTGTTTTTCTAGCAGACTACTACTACAACAACTACTACTACTACTACTGCTGCTGCTGCTCCTACCACTAATCACAATACTAATCATGATAATCAAGTAAGAGTAACAACACTGTCCATTTATCTCTTATGGTTTCTTCAGCAGTAATACCTCCACACGCAAAATTAAAGTGAGAGACCTTAGCAGCTTCAAGTTTGCTTTGCGTCAAGAAACATCCTACGTGAACGCTAAGTCCATAGACTTCATTAAGAGCATTCCTGATCACGCTAAAAGAACGGTTCAGACGGACCCAGTCCTGAAGCCAAAGGATTTGAGCAGGAGGGGGAGGGGAAGGGGGAGAGGAGACGAGACGCTAAAGACATTTCAAACATTTTATTGACACTGGCGCTATCTATCTATCTACAGCCCTTACGTCAAGAGGGATGCAATTCTCAAGTGCAGCGTCAATCGCGTTGAGCGAAAGAAAACAAACTTAAGCAGCCTAAACAGCCAGTCAAGCAAATATTATTAATAGGCTATTCAAAAAGTTAGTTAACTAACATAACTACATGCATGTATATAAATGTGTATTGTGTGTGCGTGCGTTTATGTAACTTTGTGCCTGCCTATGTGTGCGAATGTGTTAGGGTAGCTGTTAGATACACATGTATTGTTAAAATGTATGTATGCAGTGTGTGTGTGTGTGTGTGTGTGTGTGTGTGTGTGTGTAGTCATATTTTGGTATGTGTATGTAACATAGATGCAATGTTTTATGTTAACAAAGCGTTTCTGTAAAGCACCTAGAGCAGATTTCTGGATAGTGTGCTATATGAGTATCCATTATTATTATTATCATTATTATTATCATTAACTAATCGTTTACAGATTGCATGTGCCCGATAACAAGAAAAAACACACAGACACAGACACACACACACAGACACACACACACAGACACACACCATCTTCGACCACACTCTGTCACCTCCATCATCAACCCATTCCTCTCAACTGGCAACAACTACTACTACTACTATCAAACTGTGGAGGGGAAGGAGAGAGAGGGATATACCAGGGGGGCAGGGGGGTAAAAGGGGGTGAGGGAGAAGGTCTGTCTCGACAGCACACTGCTGTAAAGACCGACCGGGATGATGTCATAAAAGCAAGAAAAAGAAGAGAACATAAACCGTGACCACATCACGGCTGCTCACAGGACGATAAGAGAGGGCAGCTCAAGGCTATTTCGCAATTAGTATCTGGAGTTCTAGACGCCTAAAGGGGGAGGGGAAAGATAAGGGGGGGTGGGGGGGGGGAGAAAAGAAAAGGAAACCACCATCTGATAGTGATAGAAGAGAATATAGAGTGTGGGGTATAGGGTTGTGGGTGGGTGGGTGGGGGGGGGGGAGGGTATCAACAGCGAAATCTGAGATCTTAATGTAAAGGAACAAGAGATGCAAGGCCTTCAAAACTCAAGTGTGGTATACTCACTTTAATCCAACGAAGGAATCATGAAAGAAAGAACACTGCGAAGCAGATCATTTGGCAAAAAGACACGCACGCACGCACGCACGCACGCACACACACACGCACGCACGCACGCACCTATGTGACCTTAACCTTTGACCTCTAACTTCACAAAGCACTCATGTTCTGGCCAAAACAAATCACTACGACTACACCATGATAAAGACTCCAATCATGCCAGGATTGTGCCAATGCTAAAGTTTACCACAGACGCACATACAGACATCTGATTACTACAATGACATTGTTTACACACTCGTGAGGCGCAATAGCCGAGTGGTTAAAGCGTTGGACTTTCAATCTGAGGGCCCCGGGTTCGAATCACGGTAACGACGGGCGCAATAGCCAAGTGGTTAAAGCGTTGGACTTTCAATCTGAGGGTCCCGGGTTCGAATCACGGTGACGGCGCCTGGTGGGTAAAGGGTGGAGATTTTTACGATCTCCCAGGTCAACATATGTGCAGACCTGCTAGTGCCTGAACCCCCTTCGTGTGTAAATGCATGCAGAAGATCAAATACGCACGTTAAAGATCCTGTAATCCATGTCAGCGTTCGGTGGGTTATGGAAACAAAAAACATACCCAGCATGCACACCCCCGAAAACGGAGCATGGCTGCCTACATGGCGGGGTAAAAACGGTCATGCACGTAAAAGCCCACTCGTGTACATGCGAGTGTACGTGGGAGTTGCAGCCCACGAAAGCAGAAGAAGAAGAAGAAGAATCACGGTAACGGCGCCTGGTGGGTAAAGGGTGGAGATTTTTCCGATCTCCCAGGTCAACATATGTGCAGACCTGCTAGTGCCTGAATCCCCTTCGTGTGTATACGCACGCAGAAGATCAAATACGCACGTTAAAGATCCTGTAACCCATGTCAGTGTTCGGTGGGTTATGGAGACACGAAAATACCCAGCATGCATGAACCACGACAGAGTCATCGGCAAGTCGATGTTGGTCGTGTAACGGAAAGAAGAAGAGTCCAACATGGACGCGGGATCTCCTTCTGGTGGAAGATGATGACGAGATTCTGTTGAAGGAAAAAAGAGAAGAAAAAAAACCAACAACAAAAAGCAAAGCAACACAACAAAAATTAAACTTAGACTGACAAAAAGGGAGAAAACTGTTAACTCAAAAACAGGTTTCACAAAGGTTTTTTTGGAAATTGCAGTTGTGCGTTTAGTATACGTTTGTATTGGATGCAAACATATAACTACGTGAAATCAATGAGCTTAGAGATGCAAACATATAACTACGTGAAATCAATGAGCTTAGGAAAAAATGATGATGATTGGAACCATGAGTAATGTTTAAAAAAAAAAAAAAAAGTCTATTTCGCATCAGCTTAGGGGTATTTCTGTCCTTCCCGGTCTGTTTTTTGATTGCCTGTCACTGTTTAACAGACACAGACACAGACACAGACACACGCACCTATTTAAATCGTCAATGCTACCGTCATTGTACAAAAGAAATTAGAACGAGCAACCGCAAGTCTTTCTCCAAAAATGATTATATGCTTCCCACTCAGTACCATTTCAAGCTTCAATTTACTTTCAGTTATTTTAATATGTTTCTTTTGTTTTTTGTTTTGGTAAGAACATTAACTGTTCGCTTGGGGAAAAAAAATGTCAAAGAACAAGACAAAAAAAAATCTTCCAAAAACTCACAGGTTTCCATCAAACACCCCTTAGTCCTTTTGAAGATAAAGTTTGAATCGTTCTTTTCTTTTGTCAGCGAATTTCCGAGGTCCATTTGGAATGTAAAATACATCTTTATATGGTGCAGTTAGCATGTTTCATACTGTAAGAGAGATAATTGATATAGCTACAATTGATTCTAAGTCTGCTGTAGACGACATGTGGAGTGATGGCCTAGAGGTAACGCGTCCGCCTAGGAAACGAGAGAATCTGAGCGCGCTGGTTCGAATCACGGCTCAGCCGCCGATATTTTCTCCCCCTCCACTAGACCTTGAGTGGTGGTCTGGACGCTAGTCATTCGGATGAGACGATAAACCGAGGTCCCGTTGCAGCATGCACTTAGCGCACGTAAAAGAACCCACGGCAACAAAAGGGTTGTTCCTGGCAAAATTCTGTAGAAAAATCCACTTCGATAGGAAAAACAAATAAAACTGCACGCAGGAAAAATGGGTGGCGCTGTAGTGTAGCGACGCGCTCTCCCTGGGGAGAGCAGCCCGAATTTCACACAGAGAAATCTGTTGTGATAAAAAGAAATACAAATACAAAATACAAATACAACTATAATCAATTCTAAGTCAATCTCACCTGTCCATGTTCTATCTTTTCATCTGCACCTCTTCCCAAGTCTCATTCCCCTCAACAACACTTTGTTCTGAGCCTACCCGTCCAGTATTAAGACCAACGCAGCCGCACACACACACACGCGCGCGCGCGCGCATGCAATCACGCACAGACAAACACACAAACACACACTATCATCGTCTAATATCACTGATTGTGAAAAGACGCTAAACTAAAGAACGAACACACACGCGCACACACGCGCACACACGCCCGCACGCGCGGATCTATTCCTATCTACATTTTATTTCTAATATCATTTAAAATGACAACAAGTTGTACTGAAAAACGATAACACACACACACACACACACACACACACACACACACACACAAACACACACACAGCGCTTATTCAGGGATGGAGGGTGAATCTATTTTTATTCTTATTTTCAAGTTGGGTTGGGTTTTGGGGTTTTTTGTTTTGTTTTTGTTATTTTTTGACGGGGAGGAAGACAGGGAGGGTGTGTGTGTGTGTTTGGGGGGGGGGGGGGGTTGGAGAAGTGCTGGTGGCGCGAGGGAAGGGGAATCATATCGATACCACAGCACCATTGAGAAACGACAAACAAAAAAAAAAAAAACCCCAAAAAAACCAAACAAACAACAACAACAACAAAAAAAACCCGTGGGCCACGCCATGCCTTTAGTCACACGACTGACATAAAAGGAACCAGCCAACCAGCAAGACAAGACAACTCAAGGCAATTTCGCCAATTATCTTCTGGAGTTCACTTCTGGGGACCTCGAGGGTTTTAAGAAGGCAGGAGAGACAAAGGAAGGAAGCGGATCGCTGAGAGACAAAACAAAAAAAAAAAGAAAAAAGAAAAGAAAAACAAAGGCAAAACACTACATCCTCTGATAATGATAGCAAAGCCAAAAAGGGGACGATGTCGAACAGTGGAAACCTGAAATCTTAATGCAAAGAGGTATCTGCGGGGAAACGCGAAATCTCCTCGGAGAATGTTGTATGGAAGGTGACATTTTGTTGTTGTGAAAAGGGTGGGGTGGGGAGGGTGGGGCCGGGGGGGTGGGAGAGGAAGGGGAATGGAATGGGGACGGGGAGGGGAAGGTTGGGGGGCGAGGGGGGGAGGTTGGAAGATGAACAAAAAGGCATAAGGGAGCTAACTGTTGAAAGTCGACGAGTTTTCACACAGAGAGGCAAGCATCGTTCGTTGCCATTGTGGCATTTTAAGTGTGCGTTCGTTTCCGGGAAGTCAACCTGAAAATATGTGGACAAAATACTAATGTATGTTTTACTGTGAGATCCGATTAAAGAAGAGGTTTGAAACGATAGACTGGGTTGCACCAGATGCCCAATAAT